>NC_056748.1:900610531-900697786 GCF_019279795.1 Protopterus annectens
ACCCTTATCAAAACCCTCTCTCCACAAGTCCGAGTGTAGACCACAAAAACTCTTACATGTAAAGTAACTGGCCAGAAGCACAAGTGCTCAAACCAAAACTAAGATGCTTAGAACAGAAATTTAATCAGGCTGCTAACACGCAGTAATACATGCAGCAGAATAAAAGCACTTCAACACTTAAAAGTAAACAGCAAAAACAAGGTAGTAAAGCAATAACACAATTAGAGTAAAAACAGCTGAAGTGTATTTTTTTTTTTTTTTTTTGGTGGAGAGGGAGGAAAGATAGTTCAAGATTAAGAAACTAAGGGATTGGCCTTCCCTAATGCTCATGTATTCAGTAGACTGAGCTAATGAGATGGGACAGGTAGGAGTGTCCAAAATCAAAGCAAGGAAGTAGACCTTCCCAAATAACTGTACTCAGCTGAATGAGCAAATGAGATGGGAATGGGAGTAACCAAAATCAAATTTACAGCAGGAACAGGCAAGTCCAAAGCCACCAAGTTTACCAGTACAGCAGTTGGGTGGGAATAATACAGAGGACAGCAACAAAGAAGCAAATATATAAATGCAGTACAGTGCAAATCAAATGCAAAACTAAATGGTAACCAATTTTTGGAAGCATTTCACTATCCAAACTGACCACCACTGAGTAGTTTTACCAAAATTAAAAAACATTTAGACTGAAAGTCAGCTATATGTACTTGCTTAGAAATTAGACTATCATTTGAACAAGAGTGTAAGGAACAAACTGGTCACCACTGTGAATATCCTTCAGCTTTCTATAGCAATATTTAAGCTGCCTTAGTGGAATCAGAGTATAAGAACCCATTTTGTCAGTTGTAAGAGACAAATATAAAGGCTGGTTCAGATGCGACAATGACCATCAGACAAAAATGAGTGTGTCTTTCTGACAAGTAAGGTACAGGTGGCATGAAATGTATGCAACTCTACAGTCATAGCTGAAGTAATAGCAACCAGAAATGTGTTTTTCCTCCACAGGATAGGAATTTTAGGATAGTATGGGATACTAGCTCAAGGGGAGGGAATCTTGGGATATTTTTGAGTAAAGAAATGAAGTTAAAAATCTGAAAGAGTCTTCAAAGACTTTCCAAACCTTTAAAAATTCCAAGAACGGTAACTCCAAACACAAATGTTTGCTAACTGCCACCATACATAACTGGATAGTGGACAGACCTTTGCCCTATACAGAAGCTGCTGTAGGACTAGCATGGTTAAATCAGGTCTTGCTGGCAATATTCATCCCATTCCCCCCCCCCCGCACTAATGGATAGTTTGAGAAAGAACGAATGCCCACTACTTTGAGTATATATAGCACCTACTCATCACATGAAAGTGGTGCATCCATGCAGTCAGGTGAGGTGATACAAGGCCAAGGCAACACGGAGTCAAAAGTTTCTCTTAGTTCAGGAGCCAATCTTGCTGTTTTGGTTAAAACAAAGCCACATTTGGGATGGTAAGAATTATACCACCACAACCACATTTATGTGGAATGTACTAAATTGCAGGAGAAATATTACCATCCAAGTTAATGCAGGTAAAATTCAAAATTAGCCCTCTGAGCAAGTGTTGGATCAGGAGATATCTGCTGTAGCCCTCTGGTGTTGAGATAAATCAACAGCAATAAAGTTCAGTTTTGTACCTACCATAAATGCAGATGTTCGAAGATCCACATTGCTGCAGTCCTTACACTTGGGTAGTCCGCTGTCCTCGGTCGGCCCGAATATCAAAGTATAAGGCTGACGTCGGTCAAGGCGCATTAGACTGACATCAGGACGTCAGGGTACAAATGCGCATGACCAACGTCATATCCTCAGTCTTTTCTTGCCCCAGATGTCAGAAGACCCTAACAAGAAAGGTCAAAACCCAAAAACAAAACTAACAACCAACCACCCTAGCACTAATAATATGTACAATATATACAATATACACAATATTTACAAACCAACCCACACAACCGCCTCTAACTACAGAGGGGAAGGAGGGAGGGTAAATTGGACTGCAGCAATGTGGATCTTCGAACATCTACATTTATGGTAGGTACAAAACTGTACTATGTTCTTCATCTCACATTGCTGCAGTCCTTACACTTGGGTAGAATCCCAAAGCAGAGGTAAGGGAGGCTGGCACAACTATAAAGAAGCAGGAGCTGCCAAAATGCCCTGTAAAATAGCAGTGGCAAAACCAGCCCTAGATTTAGAGTAAAGTGTAAGGTGATAATGCTTAGATAAAGTATGCACAGAACTCCAAGTAGCTGCCTCCAAGATATCTTTAGTTGCCACCCCCCTTAAAAAAGCTGTTGAAGTGGCAGTAGCCCTAGCGGAATGAGGCCTAATCCCAGCTGGAACCTCCTTGCCATGATGGGAATAACAGAAAGCAATGCAAAACCCAATCCACTTAGAAATAGTTTGTTTTGACACAGGCTTGCCCTGAGAACTCAAAGCAAAAGAAACAAATAACTGCTGAGACTGCCTGAACCCTTTAGTTCTGCTCAAATAATATCGCAACTGCCTGTGTATATCCAAAGTGTGCAAAATCTTTTCCCCTTTATTTTGGGGGTTTGCATAAAAGGTAGGCAAATGAATAGTTTGGTTTAAAGACACACTAGAAACCACGTTAGGCATAAAGGAAGGATTAGTACGCAAAGATACCCTATCCTTATGGAAAATTAAGAAAGGCTCAACTGCCATAAGGGCCTGTAATTCAGAAACCCTTCGCAGAGGTAATGGCTAACAAAAAAGCAGTTTTCCATGATAAATATTTCAACTCAGCAGTAGCTGCAGGCTCAAAAGGTTGTAGAGTGAGTTTCTCCAACACAAAATTGAGATCCCAAGCAGGAGTAGGAGCTCTCCGTGGGGGTCTTATATTCTTTGCCCCTCTAAGGAATTGCTTAAACAAAGGATGAGAAAACAATGGTGGGTCACAATCATAGTGAGCAGAAATTGCTGCAGCATGAATCTTAATAGAAGAGAAGGACAAACCTTTGTCCAGTAACTCAGTAAGATATTGAAGAGCCACACTTAAATTAGGCTTAGAAACATCAAATGCTTTTGCTGCACTCCAAAATAAAAATCTCTTCCATTTATCTGCGTACACTTTCCTTGTACTAGGCCTTCTGGCTTCCAAAATAACATTCAAAACTTGCTGTGGAAGCTGAAACCCTCCAGGGTTTAAAACAGAATATGCCAGGCTGTCAGGTGAAGAGAGTGAAGTTTGACATTGAGTAAATGACTGTTCTCCTGAGAGCAGGTGTGGAATCAAAGGTAACGGCCATGGAGGCTCCCGTACCAGACTTCTCAGTAGTGGGTACCAATGCTGTCGAGGCCAATCTGGAGCTATTAAAATCATCTTTGGCTTGTCCTGTCTGACCTTCAGAAGTAACTTTGGGAGGAGAGGCAGAGGTGGAAAGGCATACACATGAAGATTGCTCCAACTGAATGAAAGAGCATCCACTTTCCAAGCTGTGGGATGAAAACTTTTTGTGCAAAACTTTGGCAGCTGGTAGTTTAGTGGAGAAGCGAACAGATCTATGTCTGGAGTTCCCCATGACACTGTCAATTTCTGAAATACATGAGGATCCAATTTCCACTCGTGGGGATCCATAATTTGTCTGCTCAACACATCTGCTAAGGAGTTCTGTGCTCCGGCAGAAACCTTGCCTGAAGATTTAGCTGTAAACAGAGCAGTCTCCCACAAAATCATTGCTTGTCTGCACAGAGGATAAGAATGTGTTCCCCTTGCTTGTTGATGTACCACATGACAGTTGTGTTGTCTGTTAGAATCAACACCTGCCCTGGAAGAAGTAAATCCTTGAAAGCTATTAATGCAAATTGGACTGCTAACATCTCCTTCATGTTGATATGTAGATGTAGAAGTCTGGCAGGCCACGTGTCTTGTATCCACTTTCCATTTAGATGAGCTCCCCAAGCTTTGTCTGAGGCATCTGTCGTTAGAATCTGACTCGCCTCTGGCCGGGTCACAGAGAGTCCCTTGTTTAGGTGACATTCCTGAGCCCACCACAAAAATTCCTTTTGAATGCAAGGTATTATCTGAATGACAGTGTCCAAATCTTGGCAGTGCTGTGTCCATACATTTTGAGATACCATTGTAGCTTCCTCATATGCAGTTTGGCATTGGGAAGCACCAGAATACAAGATGCCATGAACCCCAAGGCTTGAAGGACTGTCCTTGCAGTCAGCCTGGACTGATGAGACAATTGATGGAAGTAAAGAGAAAGATTCTTTTGTTTGTCTGGGGTCAAAAAGGCCATCTGGGATGCTGTATTCAGTCTCACACCCAGAAAGCACATGTCCTGAGAGGGTACTAGACTGGACTTTATTTCGTTCACAGAATACCCTAGGCATCTTAGCACTGCTATCACAAAGTGTAAATGATGAAGAAGTTCTTCTTTTCCTTGAGCCAGAATCAGACAATCGTCCAAATAAGGATAGATCTGTATTCCTCTTAGTCTGAAGAAAGCTATCACTGGAGCCAGAACCTTCGTGAATACTCTGGGCGCAGTAGATAAGCCAAAGGGCAATGCAGAGAACTGATAATGAGAAGTCCCAGCCCGGAAACGTAGATATTTCCTGCAACTTAGCCTGATAGGAACATGAAGGTAAGCCTCCTTGAGATCTAGAGTCACCATCCAATGGTCTTTGCCCAGCAGAGGTAAAAGCTGTTGTAACGTCAACATTTTGAACTTGGGAATGTCCAGATAAGTGTTGAGGATAGATAAATCCAAAATTGGTCTCCACGTGTTCCCCTTCTTTGGTACTAGGAACAGGCGAGAATAAAATCCTAGGCCCACTTCCGACAGAGGGACCGGCTGAATGGCTCCTATTTGGAGTAGCAGAGAGATCTGTTTGTGAGCCTCTAATCTTTGCTGAGGAGGAACGTCTGGCATGCCTTTGAAAGGAGGCAAGGTATGGAAATAAAACCTGTAACCTTGGTGTATGATATCCAATACCCATCTGTCTTGGGTAACTAAACTCCAATTTTCTTTGAAAAGTGCCAACCTTCCTCCCAAAGGTGCTGCTAGTCGAGAAGACTCTGGCAGCTGAAAAGGTAGGTCATTGGGTCTGTTTACGAAAGGACTGACCCCTGCCCTCACCAAGACTGTGCAGGTGAACTACCTGTTCTAGGCCTGAAAGAGCCCTGAGCTCTGCCCCTACCCCGTCTAGACCTGCCCCTAGACTGGGAATCATAAGAAGGATACGCCCACCCCTTAGTAGGCCAATTTCTGTTAAACTTGGAGGCTGAACCTGCAAAAAATCTTTAACAGTCTGCATAGACTTAGCCTTGTCTTCCATTTTCTTTAAGACTGCCTCAACAGGTGAACCAAATAACACATCAGATTGTAAAGGAGCATCCAAAATCCTTGTCTTAACATGGTCAGATAAATTCTGATCCCTCAGCCAGGCGTGCCTGCGAAGAACAGACCCTGTGGCAGCCACCCTAGACGAGGCCTGTACAGCATCAAAACCACATTGCAAAGAATGCTTACCCACTTGTTCAGAGACATGCACCAAATCCTGTAACTCTTTACAGTCAATACCTTCCGCCAGAGCATCTACCTTAGACTTCAACTGAGACAGTAGATAGTTTTGGTATTTCAACATGTGAAACTGGCAATTTAGAGCCCTCATAGCTAGGGTGGAAGACGTATAAACTTTCTTTCCCCATCTATCCAAAGCCCTAGCCTCTTTATCTGGAGGAACCGGATTTTTAACAGAAGCCTTAACACCCTTAGGCCCCTGACTAACAGTTTCTGGGTCCGCCCTAGGACTCTTAAAAAGAAACTTATGAGCTTCAGGCACCCTATAATACCTATCCGGCTTAACAGGAGCAGGAGGCAGGGAATCAGGAATAAGAGAAGCCTCTGCAAATACATCCTCCACAACATCCAGAACAGGAGGTATAGCCAAAGGCCTATGCTGGGGTAAAAACAGAAATTCCCTAAGCCTTTTCCTGTAATCAGAGAAATTCTGGCCTTCCCACTTAAAATGCTGCCTCGTGGAATGGAGTGTCTCTGAAAAAGAAAAATCCTCAGGAGGAGAAGCAGAAGGAGTAGAATCATCCACATCAGAATCAGAATAAGGGGAATACTCCTGCAAGTCTTCAGCCGTAGACTCTGAAACATCTGAAGCCTGCTCAAAACTTCCTAACTCAGGTTCCACCCTAGGCCTCTTATCAGGAGGGGGCAAAGAACCTCTAATTAAGGTAATCAAATCTTCTGCCATTTTAAGCATATGCTTCCTGGGCACAGATCCTGAAGAACTAGGAGTGACACCAACTGAAGCTAAACCTGGCCTGCCTCTGGGAGAAGCCTTGGAAACAGAAGGCCTAACCACCCTAGGAAGGGAGGGGAGTACAGTAACCTGAGAAGCCCCTTCAGCCTGACTTGCCTCCTGAGAGGCCACATCCTGCAATAACAAGGTCTCCCCCTGGGCCTCCAGAGAAACCTCCGTGGAACCACCGCTCCACCGATACCTCTAAAGAACCGGCGTCCGCTACGGTCCTCTCGTCTACCCTGGGCTTTGCTGCTTTATCCTCGCCCTTCTTTGATTTGCGGACGCCGGAGCATCCGACGGCATAGTGTAATTGCACCGCTTCCCAAAGACTAACCTGGCACAATCTAACCTTCTCTTAATAGTGCGCTTATTGAATCTAGCACAAAAGCGACACCCAACAACGTCGTGCTCAGGCCCTAAACAAGGAATACACAAGGTATGATAATCTCTATGCGGTATCTGTTTCCCACAAGAAATACAGTTATTCACTTTTTCTGACATCCGGTAAACCACTGAGGCAAGAAAAAATCAAAATATTCCCCCACGGGGTACTTGGCCAACTTTGACTCTGTCTGAAACTCCGAACTCGAAAAATTTCAGAACGCCGAACGGCACTTGCAACGCTGCTTCTGCATTGGACCATGCGGCAAAAAAGACTGGGGATATGACGTCGGTCATGCGCATTTGTACCCTGACGTCCTGATGTCAGTCTAATGCACCTTGACCGACGTCAGCCTTATACTTTGATATTCGGGCCGACCGAGGAAAGCGGACTACCCAAGTGTAAGGACTGCAGCAATGTGAGATGAAGAACATCCAGAGCTGTTTTGCTACTGTGATTCTGGGATAATTCATACCAAAACAGAAGGCACTGGCCATTTCCCCTCCAACAAAAAATATATTTTGAACATGCATATTGCCAAAAGCCCCTGGAACAGAATGACCCACTCCTAGATCCTGAATTATTTCCTGTGGGTAACATATTGCCGAAAAAAGAAAACTAATGCCACTCTGGCTAACAGGATGCAATGATCCCACTTGGTAGGAAATCCAAGGCCTGTAGTCTAAGGAGAACTGCTTCAAAAGTCCCAGTAGCTCTGGTGGTTAAAGGACAAAAAATATCACACAGGTAGTTTATATTTGTTGACCGGGAGTGTCCGACGTAGGTCCATTTTCAGCAGAGGCCCGGGGAGAAAAGCTCCGCAGTTAAAATACAGACAATAGCTACATTGGATTACATAGCGATTAACAATTTACATAGCAATTACTTACAACATATTTACAGATGAAGAACATAGTACATCAGTAGACAACTAGAATCTTTATCTATGAAGTACATAACAGACATTAACAAATGTTAAAAGAAGTTTCTGCTGTACAAGTACTGGCTTATGAGCATCTGAGCTTGCTATAATCAAAGTAGTTAGTGGAGTGGAAAGAAAGGTAGTGGTTGGATGGGGAGGGTGATATTAGAGTGGGATTCGCAAGGGCATAGCCAAGCATGTTTTTAGGTGCGCTTTTAGTAAAGTTTTGAAGTGGGTGCATGTATGGAGGTAATTGTGGGTGGGAGGTTGTTCCATAATTTGGCTATGGTGCAAGAGAATAGTACTTCACCAGCAGTTATTGGCTTTAGTGATCTGCAAGTGATTTTTGTTGCTGGATCTTAGTGGTCTGGTGGTGCAATAGGGTTGGAGTAGATTCTAGAGGGATGGGACATTTAGTGGATAATTTACTAGTTTGTGGGCGAGTGAGAGTTGATACCATTGAAGGAGGTGAGGGAGTTCAAGCCAGCCCAGTTCAGCAAGTGAGTGGCGATTACGGTAGGATGCCCCTGTGGAGAATATGGCGATTTTGTTGTAGCAGGTCTCTAGCTTGTTTAGATCGCATTGCCTTAGGTTGGTATATATTGGACAGACAAAGTAGGGTGGAGATAAGGTGGGAATTTGCTATTGAAATCTTTGCTGCTTTGGTGAGAAGTTGCTTATTTCTGTATAGCGCTCCTAGTTTTTTTGTGGACTTTTTTTATGGTCAAGGATATGTGAATGTCAAATTTTGTTTTCTATTTCCACTCCTAACAATTTGGTGTGTTCAGTTGGGTATATAGTGGTGTTGTCTTTTGCTGTGATGTTAAAGTAAGTTGTTTTGAGTATGTTTGTTGGGTTGGAAGATGAGTAGTTTAGTTTTGTTTGGGTTGAGTATTAATTGGGCATCGGATAACCAAGTTTCAACTGAGGAAAAGGCTTCTTGTGTGACTTTTTGCAGTTTGGGTAGGGAGTGGGTTGAGCAGATGTTGGTTGAGTCATCTGCGTATTGTATGGGTTGCCATGTTTGGTGGCAGAGGCTAGATTATTGGTGAAAACAGAAAAGAGTAGGGGTCCAAGGATGGATCCTTGGGGAACCCCTGTGGAGAAAGGTAGTTGGGGAGATGTCATTCTGCCATACAACCGATTGTTGGCGGTCAGACAGGTAACTCTGAAACCAGTTGGTGACTGATTGTGAGAAGGATAGGTTATTGAGGACAGAGATAACTTGTGTGGGACCATGTCAAATGCTTTAGATAGGTCTAGGAAAGTAGCAGAGGAGAGATGGCCATTGTTTTTATGTTGAAGGATGGTGTTAGCAAAGGAGAGTAAGGCAGTGGTGGTGCTATGGTTTGGACGGAAACCATGTTGAGTACTGGAAAGGAGGTTGTTAGTAAGGAGGTAGACTGCGACCTGAGAGAGTGCATGCATCTCTCAAGTATTTTGGAGAGTGGAGAGAGAATAGCTATGGGGTGGTAATTGGTTAGTTCTGTGGAGGGTCCGCCTTTGTGGAGGTTAATTATGTGTGATACTTTCCATAGTGTGGGAACGTAACTTTGACAGAGATCGGTTAATCAAGATGGATACTGGGTAGGCCAGAGCATCAGCTGCGATTTGTAGGTATTCACTTGGGAGGTTGTCTGCTGCTAATCTGGTGGGCTTAAATTTAGTTAAGAGTTTTTTATGCTGGAGGTAGGTACAGGAGAAAAAGAGAAGGCAGTGGGTAGATTATTAGTTGAAGGTGTGGGTTGGAGGGGAGGGGGGGTTGTGTTTAGCTAGTGATAGTATGGTTTGTGTGAATTGCGTGTTGAATGAGGTAGCAATATTTTCTGAGGAGTGAGGGATGTTAGGAGGAGGGGTACTGACTTTACCTGTGTGGAGGATGGAGTTAATGGAGGACCAGAATTGTTTGGGGCTGTGTTGAGAGGAGTCTAGGGCAGACTGGTAGTATTGGAATTTGTCCTGTTTGATAAGCTTTTTGACTATTGCGTAGTTCTAGGAATTTCTGTCTAGTTGAGGGGGTTTTGGTCCAGTGCTCCCAGGCTTGATCCCCGTTTTTTATT
Organism: Protopterus annectens; assembly: GCF_019279795.1. NCBI lineage: Eukaryota > Metazoa > Chordata > Ceratodontiformes > Protopteridae > Protopterus > Protopterus annectens. The sequence continues at coordinate 900,620,207 of NC_056748.1, forward strand.
TCTGACTTAGTGGTTTTCTGTAGCCATGGGGAGGGTTGTGCTTTGATTCTGGAAAGTCTTATGGGGGCATGGTAATTAAGGATGCTCAGGAAGGTAGTATTAAAAAAATTCAACTGCGTCATCAAGACTGAGGTACTTGAGGATGCCAGTTACATTCTTTGAGGGGGGAGATGAATGAGTGGGTTAAAGTTTAGTTTTTTACTTATTTGACGGTAGATGACAGGTTTAGTTTGGTATATTTATTTTTTGAGTAGGAATGTTGGGGAGTGATCACTGAGGCTATCTGATAATCAGCCTGTTAAATATATGAGTGGGGGCGCTTACTGACTAGTATCCAGTCCAGGGTAGTGTGCTTGCTGGAGTTATTTATTTATCCTGGTTGACGACTGGACTAGTTGGGTGAAGCCATGAAGGTTTACATGATAGGTTGGATGGTTGCCAGAACATGATTGCCAGTCAATATTGAAATTGCTTAAAATGATAGTTTCTTGGAGGAGATGGTGGGTAGACCAGCTGAGGTTTTCTAGTGGAGCCATGTTTTGGCCAGGTGGGAAGTAGCATCCAATTATGTTGATTGTTTTGTTTTGGTTTATTTTGAGGTTGGTATATATTATTTCTTCATTGCCTATTTGTGGAGCTGATTATTTTAAGATCTGGATGTTTAGATGCTGTTTAAATATTATAGCTACACCACCTCCTTTCTTGTTCAGCCGGTCTACTCTTAGTATGCCATAAACTGTAGAGAGCATTTGCTCACTGGTAATGTGAGGTTTTAGCCAGGTTTCTGTCAGGATGACTATATCTGGGAAGTACAAGTGTATGGTGGCATAGAGTTCATGGACTTTGTTGGCTATACGTCTAATATTTAGGCTTAGTAGAAGTCACTTGGCTTTATATTGGCTGTAATATGGGAGAAGTTGTTGTTTCTAGTCTGATTATGAGGATTGGGGTTGGAGATGGTAGGGCCAGGGCTGGGGTGGATATCTCCACTTAGGACTAGTTTAGATATGCATGAGGTTATTAGTTTTCTCAGTTTTTGAATGTGTTTGTTTATAAAGGAAACTTTATGATTGTGCTCTTTGGGTAATAGATATGGTGGGAGGGTTACTGTGTTAAGTTGTAGGGATGCTTTGGTTTGAGTAATGTAGTTGGTAGAATATGTGGGGGTGCATAGGGATGTTTGAGTTGGTGGGAAGTGAGCTGCATGAAAGTGAGACATGAGTGGTGGTGTGAGTAGTAGTACAGTGGTAGTGGTTGAGTGGGGGAATGATGGAGCTTTGGTAGGATGTAAGATATGCAAGGAGAGTGCATGCCGTGAGCATAGGTAAGGTATGCTTGTACATGTTAGTTGAGGTGTGATAGTAGTGGGAAGATGGAGGTAACGTTGGGTTAGTGCTGTGGTTGGCTACTGGAAAGATGGGAGGGGTTTGTGAGTAATAAAGGTGGGACCACTGGGGGCGGGAGGGAATAGGGGGCAGGGTGGGGAGCGAAGCGGGTAGAGACCCTGTTAGTTGCTCTTATGAGGGGGCTGGAAACAATCAGGTAACAGAGTTAACTGATAAATGAACATATGACAGTGACAAGGGTGGTTGTAGTTGAAAAAAATGGTGCCTGCCACAGGTAATATTTATTAACTTTGGGATTGTCTTAATGTAATAAAGAGAAGAGGGAGGGGAGAACAAGGGTGTGTGCAGGCAGTTCTTTGTACTGCTGCTAATGAGCCAAAGCAAAGACAAGTTTGTGTTTAAGAAACAATCACAATTGACCAAGGACTGCTCCAAAACTAAGTCATTTCTTAACCATTTCTCAGGTGGAAAAACAGGATAACCTTGTATCAGTAGGCTACTGTGGTCTCAATTTAAATTAACACAGTATTGATCAGTTATGGATACTATTTGCTAATAGAAGGGAATAAGAGAGAAAGTGGAAGATGAGTGTGTGTGCGTGTGTGTGAGGGGGGGCTGCTTACAAGCCAAAGCAGAGTGCTCTCCAGGGAAAAATGAATATTGGCTCAAACAGGTAGACACATACTCAAAGTTAACTTTAGCTGTTTGCAGACAGTTCAGACCCGGACTTCACTTATAAGAATGATAAAGGTGGTACCGCAGTTGAATACTTAAGAGTAGTGTTAGGTTGGAGAGACACTGAGCTCCTTCATGGGGCCTGTAGCAGAGTAGATGTGTTAAGCTGATGAGGGACCTACTTATGACTTGTGTTCTCTGGACAGTTTATTACTTGAAAGGATTAGTGTGCAGCAATTTACGCCAATTAAAGACCAAAGCCCAACACAACCAAAAAAGGGAACAAAACATCATGTAATCAAAAAAAGAAGTTATGTACTCACCATAACGTTCCATCTGAGTAGTTCAACTTCATTTTTCTTCAACCTCTGGGGCTTTGGATCCACATCAGATCAGATAGCATTTTACAGCTACAGCTTCGAGCTGCATGCTCCTCCCCTTACCCATAATACCCCTGTCTCCCTTCAAATGGACTTGGCTACCCAACAGGCATCAGACACCTGACAATGACACCTCATCCTCCAACACGTCACAAAAGAACTTTAGCCCTAACAGAACCAAAGATCCCAACAATAACTGTCTGGTACAAGGGACATGTCGTATCCAAAAGGATAAGGTTAGGGGGAAGGGGGGGGGACAGTTGAAGACAAATGAAGTAGAACTACTCCGATGGAACATTAAGGCGGGTACATAACTTCTTTATCTGAAGTAGCTTACTTCATTTGTTCTTCAACCTGTGGGATAGAGTCCCCAGCTACCTATCTCTTGGGAGGCCCTCCTGGAAGGATATTACGGAGCACCGCAGAGCTAAAGGATGCTCTACTCCTAGAGACCAAATCCAGTTTATAATGAGAAATAAAGGAGTGAGATGAGGCCCAATTAGCAGCTGAACAAATATCAACCAAAGAGACCCTGAACCAAAAGGCTGCTGACGTAGCCATAGATCGGTTCAAATGAGCCTTCATTTTTCCTGGTAGAGACAAACCTATCTAAATAAGCCCGGCCAATGCATTGTGAAATCCAGTGAGCGATAGTCACTTTTGAAACAGGTTTACAGAGGAAGGACTTGGCATAGGACACAAAGCTGATCAGACTTGCGGAATGGTTTAGTCCTGTGAAGATAAAACCTCAACTGCCTATGTACGTCCAGTAAATGCAAGTTGTACACCCCTTTGTTCTGGTAGTTAGGATAAAATACTAGTAAATTAATAGTCTGATTAATATTGGCTTCCGAAGCTACCTTGGGAAGGAAGGACAGGTTAGTGCATAGCAACACTATCTTTATGAAAGATCATATAAGGGAATGATAGAAAGAGCTTGAAGCTCCGACACCCTTCTAACAGATATGATGGCCACCAAGAAGGCAGTTTTCCAGGTAAAAAAAAAAGTAGATCCACAGATGCAGCAGGCTCAAATGGGGGAGAAACCAATGCCTGCAACAACAAGGTGAGGTCCCACAGTGGAATTGGGTCCTTAACCGGGGATCTGAGAATAAAGCCACCTTTGAGAAAGGTTTTACAAAGTTGAGGAAGCGAATGAAGACATGTTTACCCCAACATGAAAATTAGAGATGGCTGCTAGTTGGACTTTCACTGTAGAGGAATTAGCATCCTGATGAAAAATGCTAGCTAGAAAATCAAACTGCCGAAAGCACGGCAGTGAAAGGATCTAAACCTCTGAATGGCCCATATAGAAAAGTTTCCATTTACTATGATAAACTTTTCTGCTGGACGATTTATGAGCCGTCACCAGAATGGACTTAAAAGGAGATGATGGGAACTGGAGGAATCAGTGAGCTTTAGACTGCCCAGATGTGGATGAGGGATCACAGAGGGAAGTGAGCGCAGATCTGGGACCAGATCCAAGGTCCATGATGGAACAACTAGATGAGACCCGAGTAAGGGAACCCAAACCTGTCAACGCCAGAATGAGGCGATGAGGATCACAGTGCCCCACAGCCTTTGGGCTTTCTGTAGAAACTTCGACATAAGGGGAAGAGGAAGATATGCATAAAAAAGCCCAGGAGACCAAGCATGAATCATAGCGTCTCTGGGGGCTTCCCCCAGTGGGGGGTTCAGAGCGAAAAACTCGCTGCATTTCGCATTGCAAAGAGATTGCAGCAAGAACAACCCCACTCTAGGAAGATCTTTTCCGCTACTGAAGGCTTCAGAGACCACTCGTAACGCATCAGGATCGATCTGCAGAGCCTGTCTGCTAGAATGTTGAACCGTCCCAGGATGTACGTTGCCACCAGAAAGTGGCCAGGAGACTGCCCTTTCTGACACTCTCATGGCTTCTTGACATAAGGGATAAGATCTGGTTCCCCCTTGTTTGTTGATATACCAGACCACTGACACATTGTCCATCTGAATTGCAGTTGTTCCCAGAGGAAGATAAGCATGGAAGGCCTACAACGCAAGAACCACCACTCATCTCTAGAACATTTATGTGCAGATAGGTCTCAGGAGACCACATGCCTTGGATTGTCCTTCCTGAGCAGTGCCCCTACCACCCTAGTAGGGAGGCATCACTGGTCACCATGGTCTTAGGGAAAGGAGGTTGAAAAGGATGCCCCTTGAGGAGATTCTGGGACTGAATCCACCATCAAAAGGAGTACCCTGCTCGCTTTTGAAATTCTCACTAGAAAAGACAATGGAAGGTCTAACAGTGACCAATGAACCTCCAGTGTCCACTGCAGTACCCTCATATAAAGGTGCGCCAAAGGAAGATTTCTTGTGGCTGCCATGGAACCAAGAGCTCTTAACACTGCTGTGGCTTGTGGTAAACAAGTCTGAAGGATAATATGTGTAACCTCAAGCTGCTGCAAATCCTGTCTGACGTGAGAAACACCTTTGTTTACATTGTGTACAGTCGTGCCCCAATGAAATATAGAATCTTAGCCGGGTGAACAGACTTGTTCATATTGACGGTAATGCCCAACTTGTTGGATGACTGAAGGAAGGAGTCCCTGGCCTGACATAGTAGATGCTCTGAAGGGGCAGTAAAGAGCCAATCATCCAGGTACGGAAAGACTTGAATGCCCTGAAGCCTTAGGTCAGCCGCAACTACCACCATTACCTTGGTGAACACACGGGGGCAGTGGTGAGACCAAAGGGGAGGGCTCAAAATTGGTAATGATTGGCTCCCAGCTGAAAGCGAAAACCCGCGGGAGCACCTGTCCATCTTGATGTGATAGTACACGTTCTAGAGGTCGATTGAACACATCCAGTCTCTGGCCTGCAGATAGGGAGGGATAAAATGAATTGTGACCATGCGGAATTTTGTCTTTGTTACTGATGGGTTCAAACTGGACAGATCCAATATTGGTCTGAGGTTCCCAGTCTTTTTGCACTAAAGAACCTGGAATAAACCCCGGATTCAGACTGGTCTGGGGGGACCGGTTGGATGACTCGTTTGCTTAGCAGTCTATCTACCTGCACTTCTGCCTCCTCTGGCTGTGAAGGTTGGAATGTCCTGGAGGGCTTTGTTGGATTGGATGGGGAAGGATCACTTAGCGGAACAAAATATCCTCTGGATATGACTCGTAGCACCCATTGATCTGTAATCAACTCCCATGCTAGTGGATGTAGTGACAAGTGGCTCCAGACTGCCTCCAGAGATGGACACAGCCAGGCAACACCTCAGGGCTACTGCCCAGGTTTATCAGAGAAAGGTTCTCGGGACCGGAAATTCTTAGAAGCCCCTCTGCCTCTAGGGTGGCGTCCATCATATCCCCCTCTATCTCTGGGGGAAGGCAAGTCCCGAGCATACCGGGAAAACACCTGAGATTTGCGGTATCACATCAATTGGCCTCACTGGTTCTCGGAAAAAGACCTTTGAGGCAGTGAGAAGTGGTTCCTGACGACAGACTGTCTTCCCATCCTTCACGCTCTGGACCAAAGTCTCTCAGTCTTCCCAAAAAGGGAAGAACCATCAAAAGGGGCATTGGTAAAAAAAAACACCTTGAAAGGTTCCAGGAAGTGACATAAGCGGAGCCAGGCATGACATCACATGGCAACACCTGACCCCACCGCCCGTGCGACTCCCTCCGTGGCATGGGAGAGCAAATGCATAGACATGTTGGCTACAGCTTTTAGGGTGGTCATTCGTGCATCGAACGTCTGCCTGCCCTCTGCCGACATGGACCCAGAGGTCAACTCTGACTTTCTTGACCAGATCTCTCTGGAGTCGAATGACGTGCGCCATGTAGTTCAGCACCCTCTCAGGATGCTGAAGCATAAACTCACTTCCCAAAATGATCCAACGCTCTAGACTCTGTCAGGCAGATGGACCATGGAACTCTCCTGGGGGAGTTCCTTCTTGGTGGCCGCTATCACCAGCATAGCATCTACAGGGAACCCCCCATTGTGCCAGTGTAACTTGTTGGGGGGGGGGGGACTTATGACCTTGTACGGGCGCTTGGATATTGACTTTACCATGTCCGGCTCCTTCTACACCCTAAATTTTATCAAATCCACAAGTGGATCAGTAGGAGGGGGCACCCAAGAAGTAGATGGGCCCAAGCCAAATGCCTCCAGAAACACTGACTCAGAGGTTGGTTTTGGGGCAGACCACCCCCCTTTTTGACAAAGGATCTCCATGATGTCTCTAAAGAAAACATCCTCGGGGGGGGGGGGATCTGGGGGAACCTTCCCTTCATCCAGGTCCATATCTTCGGTGAGGGACTCTGGAGGAGAGTTCAAGTGCCTCCTTTTACATGTATGCTTGTGGGGGGGGGGGCTCCTGAGGGAGACTATCTTGGGAGGACTTGCAAGCGGGTTGTTCCAAGGCCAGAACTTCCTGCGGCAAGACGGCTACAGGCCGTCTCAGAGGGCAAAATGCTCTGAACCACAATCAAAGACAGGGGGGTCAGGACGGACTCCGAAAACAAAATATAGTCAGAGGCCTCGACCTTGCGAGAACCCTCTCCACCACGTCAAATGCCGACAGGGTGCGGACCTTCTGGGCTCAGAGCGCAAACCGCTCCCCCAGATCCAACCTAGAAACAGGGACTGTGCCTCTGAGCTGAGACGCAGACGAAAATGCTTTTCTTCGACAAGCTCAGAGCACTGAGCACCCCCCTCGGATCTGACCCAAAGGCTACGACTCAGAACTCAGATCTGTTAGTCAAATCTGATGCACTCAAGGCATTGGCCAGCGTTGAGGTTCATGGTACTGCCAGCACCGACCCCACGATTCAGATCATCCTCTGATGCAATGACTCCAAAATCGCAGGTCAGATCGGAGAAGGAATGATGGGGCTAAACACTGGCTGGAAGGAGCCCACTCTGGTGGGAGTCAAAACCCCATCTGGATTAGAGTGCGGATAAGCCTCTGCATCATCTTGTCCATCTCCGCTTCAAACAGGCTCCATGTAGAGTAGGAAGATGCCAGCGAAGTAGGCTGTGAAAGCCTGTGTGAGAAGGCCTAGGTGGCGACTGGCTGACCTGTACCTTGGGCTCAGGCAAGAAACTAGGGGACCTGATCTGAGTCACTGGCCTGGAAACAGGCTTAACCTTTGGTGGGGAGCTGGGCTCTGATGAACAGTCAGGGGGTTCGCTTGCGAGGATGACCCTTGGCTTTATCCCTCTTACCTGGCCTCTTGGCGAGAGGTTGAGTCCCAGAGACCACGGAAGGGGAAGCAGCAGCAATTGCTGCTTTCCCAGCAGGGGATGATAGGACCTCAGTCCCAGCAGAAGAGGGACCACAGGCCCTTAATGATCAGGTTGTTCCTCCTGTCCTTAATTGCCATGGGATTAAACCCAGCACAAATATGACAGGGGGAAATGGAAGTGAGCGACCTCCAAACAAACCAAGCACAGTGTGGTCATCCGCCAGAGAAAACTTATGGCCACACACTGTGCACTTTTTGAAGTCTGGCTTTGGGGGTGTCTGCCATGCTTCAGCCAGCCCAGAACACACCCACACACATGCACCACATGGAAACAGAAGGGCGGAGAAAAGATAGTAAAGCCTATGTGCTACTTTTGCTACGGAGAACCCAGAGAAAGTATAGAAAAGAAATAGATAGAAAAGCCAAAAAAAGAAACTAATTACTGCTCAAGAGACACTGCTAAACGTTATGGATGTCGGGCCATGCTGCTTCCTCTCAGGTGGTAAATGATCTGGGGGATAAGGGAGACAGGGGGCATCATGGGTAGGGTGAGGAGCCTGGAGCCGTAACTGGAAAATGCGGCCGTGTCGGATCCAATGTGGATCTTAAGACACTCAGGTTTTAGAATAAATTAAGTAAACTACTACGGATCTATTGTTCTGTGACAAAATGCTGTTTTAACAAAACTAGTAGTTATGCAAAAACTTTTTCTTCAGGGTACATCTCCTGCACCCCATACCCTCTTAAGCATGAAGAACTCCACAGCAGTGCAGCATAGAGGAGAAAGATTAGGCAACACTACTTTTAATGAAAACTTCAGCCAATCCATACTTTACTTTTACAACTACATATAAAATAAGCAAGATTCAGATTAAAACAAGAGATTTAAAATGTAGTGTCAATGAATCAAATCCCACTTTCCAAAAAAAGCAGTGTCACTTGATTTCACAGGCACTACGTTTTTCAGTTAAACAGACTGCATACTCTCTTCTCCAAGTGTTCACTGAAAATACTTTGAGGCAGCATGCATATGATCACCTACGTGAAGCCAGAGACTCAGAAGTACCATATGGCTATGGGTTAAGACATGGGTAACAGCATATAATTTGCATAGCAGTATATGTCCTACTAATCACTGTTGCAGTATTCACAGATGGGTGGCTCCCAGAGCTGGAGGGGGGACGACAGGGGAGTAGTTGGCTGTAGTGTAAAGGAACTGCCCAGAAGACCAGAGCACTGATCTGGCAAAAACTGTCCTAGACCCAGAGAAGGCATCAATATTGTAGCATTTGGTGAAGGTGTGGACAGAGGATCAAGTGGCCACTTCCAAGATAAACCTGGCATCAACCCCTCTGTGGAAAGCACCAGAAAAGGCAAATGAAGAGGAATGTGCTTTAAGGCAGGGATCTAGGTTGTAAATAGCAGAAAAATAGGCTTGGATACCAAGGAGGCAATGACTTGCTTTGAGACATCCTGGCCCAGACTGGCCTCCAAGATATATAGTTGGTTAGTTTTACCCAAATATGACAGCAGCCTGTGAATATTTAAGAAATGCAAGAATCACCCATTCTGAGGGCAGGGGAAGAAAGCCAGTAGGTGAATCGCTTGATTGAGGGATAGCTCATTTACACACTTAAAAATTAAAGGATTGATCCTAAGCATCTTCCTTGTCTTTCTAGAAAATTAGAAAGGGTGGAGTAGTCATGAGTGCCTGAAGCCAGGAGTGCCCTGCGAATCAAGGTTAGAGCCAGGAGGAGGACAGTATTCCATGTGCAGAATTTTATGACAGCTGATGCGTCTGGCTCATAAGAGGGTAGAGTGAGTTTCAGAACAAAATTAAGATCAGATGGGGTAAATCCGTTTCCTGGGAGAATTGATGTCAGGATTCCTTTCAAGAAACAGCTTTACCTCTCTTCTGGAAACAAGAGGAGGATCTAAAGGTAAACAGGCACCGATGACTGACAAATGTGCTTTAATAGAGGAGTAAGCCAACCCAGAATGCAGAAGCTTAGAGATACTGAAGTACTGTGGGAACTTCAGATAAGAGCATGGTTCCAGTCTGTGCCACCAAAACTGAGAATCTCTTCCACTTGGTCGCGTACAATTTCCAGGTATTAGGATTTCTGTCATCCTGTAAAATCCGCATCATCTTCTCAAAGTGATTATCCACTTCTGATGATGAAATACTTCCCCCTGGGTATAACATACACAAGCTGGACCGAGCATCCAGAAAAGGGGGTGGGGTAGCGGTACTATACAAATCTGATATGATTGTAACTACAGATGTTATTCAACTGCCTCAGACCAATAATTCTGAAATCCTAGCTACCAAACTGAAACTTAACAGTAAACATATCTACATAATCTGTGTGTACATTCCCCCAGGTAATAATATAGCCACACTAGAAGACATCCTTCATTGGGCATCCATCCACTACCCCCCAAGAAACCATACTTCTCTGTGACCTTAATATTGACTGGAGAACTTGTTCCTCAATCTCCTACCACTCATATTAACTTGCATTCATTTAAGCAAATTATTAACACACCAACTAGAACTGGTAAGCCCAACCAGAAAGAAAGTATACTTGATTGGGTAATCATTAACAATCACCCCAACCTGTATACATATGGTACCCACTCTGACAGTCTAAGTGATCACCATCTCACATATATAAATCAAGCAGAAAGTATGCAACCCCAACCAACCTCTACTAAGACAGGTCAGAAATAAAAAAAAAATTTGATTTAACCAAATTCCAACTTGAACTAAAATCCTGCAATTGGTCTATGCTAAAATGCCTCCCCTTAGAAGAAGCAGTACAGTACTTTAACAAAAAATTCCTTGAGATTCTTGACTTTCATGCACCCATCCGCTCTCTATTAAAAAAAAAAAAACTCCACCGTGGCTCTCAAGAGGCCAGGCTTAAAATTAAGCTGAGACAAAGCTTGGGCTTCATGGCGAACTACTAAACTCCCTCAGGATCAAATTGAATACAGGCAACTTAGGAATGAAACTAAGAAACTTAGACTACTTGACAAAAAACAATACTACAGTAATCTACAATCCTCTAACCAAAATAACCCTCAAAAGTTCTGGGCTGGACTAAATCTAATACACCCTGGCAAAGAGACTACCCCTGTACCTGAGGCCCTCACCGATAAACCCTCAGAAGTAGTTGCAGACAGTTTTAATCGCTTCTTCACTGAGACTATCCACACCCTAGCCAGCAACTTGCCCCCTAGCTCCTACAGCCCAAACAGCTCCACCTCTAAAAATCTTCCACAATTTAGCTTCCAACCAATTGCTACATCATTTATCCATACCTTACTCAGAAAACTAAAACCTACCACAGTTGCAGCTGACCAACTTCCAGCTGAATACCTACAAAAATCTGCTTACGCCATTGCCTATCCAATCTCAGTACTTATAAATCGCACATTAATAGAAGCTAATATTCCTAATATCTGGAAAATATCTAGAGTCATCCCTCTCCATAAAGGGGGAGGCTCTACTGAACTATCCAACTATAGGCCAATAGCCATACTCTCTCCCCTAGCCAAAATAATGGAAAAACTTATCCAAAAACAGTTCATGCACCACTTAATAAACAACCATCTCCTGGCAGACACTCAACATGGCTTCAGATCTCACCATAACACCACTACAGCCCTATTAGCCTTCTCTAACATCATTAACTTTCATCGTAATTACAACCACATCTCTTCAGCCCTATTCCTGGACCTGTCCAAAGCTTTTGATAAGGTGGATCACCAACTATTAATCCACTCCCTAAAATCACTGTCTAGATCTAAAATCACTTCAATGGTTTGATCCTACCCAAGTGACAGACAAGCCGTACTCTGGCGCACTAAACTTTCCACCCCATTACCAAACAACCTGGGTGTTCCACAAGGGTCCATACTAGGTCCTCTGTTATTCTCCATCTTCATCAATTATCTTCACACTGCCATTCCTAAAGTTAACTGCATCCAATACGCCGAAAACTCAACACTGATTTGCTCAGCTACATCCCTTACAGAGTTACAGCTAAGTACCTAATCAACCATCAACACGATAGAAAACTGGCTATCCAACCACCACCTAATTCTAAACCCCAAAAAGACTAAAATGCTTATATTCCTACCAACACAAGACCCTTCCCATAAACTTCACAATCAAATCCAAAGATGGCACAATTATCTCTCCTGACCCATCTACTAAACTTCTAGGTGTCACTATTGATAACCACTTAAAGTTTGACCTACACGTTAACCAATTGATCAAAACCATCAATAAAAAACTAGGTCCACTGTACAGATTAAAGAACTTTCCAACTCCCATAGCCAAGGTAACCATTGCCCGTTCTCATCTTCTCTCTACTCTCCTGTACGCATCCCCTCTTCTTCTAAATAACAATAAGTCCAATCTGAACAAACTTACTACCTGTTACAATCACATTGCCAGATTCGCCACTGGGCTCCCTTTTAGAACACATCACTGCATCAATCTAACTCAGCTTGGTTGGCTCGAACTTCCTAGTCTAGTGCTATACAACCAACTGATCATAGCCCACAAAATCATATACACCCCTGAAAACACCCCTTCACTCAAACACCTAGTCACCCTGCACAACAATCCACGACCACTTCGTTCTTCCAACAAAGTCCTCATCCAGACTTACAAAACTAATAACCTAGCGGGTGACTCTCTCCTGTCCAACTCCCTAGGTAAAACCTGTAACCTTTTACCTCCTGAGATTACCTCAATTTCTTCCCTGAATCACTTCAAAGCCAAGCTCAAACTACACCTGGGGTCAAAAAGGTCCTGCTACTGTACCAAGCCTGGCTAATCCTCACTCTACACAATGTATTTAGTCATAATTCCCTCCTAACTAATACATTTCACTCTCTCTTACTAACGATGTTAGCTTGTGGTTCCTATTACAATATTATTAATGTCAACTTCTGACTCCATGTTCTAAAATGTATTTAGTCGCTTCAAGCAACCCAATACTTTTGTACATTGTTTTTGTCTTTCTGTATGTTTTTGTTGCTTTTGTTGGAGCTTTTCTCCCCGGGCCTCCGCTGAAAATGGACATATATCCAGTCGGACTATCCCGGTTAACAAATGTAAAATAAATAAAATAAATAAATAAAGTGTCTTTTAGGGATCAGAGCCCAATTATCCACAGAAAAAGAGACTAGTCTGGGGTTTAGAAGCTGACCTAATGGGTGATTAGGGCTGGGTCTATTGGAATTTTCTAGTGGCTTTTCTTTGATATGTGGAACATGGGAAGCCAATGTTGTCTTGGCCAGAAAGGTTCATAGGTAGATACTAGGCTATCTGCCCTAGGGCATTTATAAGCCTAGCCAGAGTGTATTTGGCTTCCGCCTCCCTATTTGATTAGCCTACTGTGCCTCTGTAAAGTAGGTCACAGAAGGTACCCTTTTAAGATTGGTTTACTGTGCCTCTAACAGGTACACAGAAGAGATCCCAGGGGTGAATTTGTGATTTCCCATCCACGTGTCCAGATTGCGCTTGAAGAGGGTCAGCGAGGGGCTGTGAATAACATGAATTGGGATTCTATTCCAGAGTGAGGGGAGCCTCTGGGAAATGAATCTGTCCCTCCAGCATGTCCCATTTATTTTTGTGCTGAGGTTCAAGTCCCTGGAGCGTGTAGCTCTAAGGGACTTAGATTTTTTTTGAGGTGGAGCATGTCCATTAATTCTGGGTTTGACATGGCTTTGTACGTCAGGCATAGATCGCCTCTGAGTAGGCGGTAAGCAACTGAGTAGAGCTGGAGTTTCTTTAGTCGAGCTGCATAGGACATCTGTTTGTAGCCCATGATCCTCTTAGTGAGGTACTTTTGGGGTCTCTCCATTTGCTGCAGGTGTCGGGTAAGGTACATCCCAAAAGGGGCATTGTATTCAATTATGGGCCTGATGAGTAGAGGGGCACAATGACCTCTCTTGATCTAGATACGAACCCTTTCCTGACAAGGTGGTCTATATAGAAGGCCTTTCTAACCACTTTGGCAACGTGATTATCGAAGGAAAGATTACTATCTACGGTGGTCCCCAAATCTCCAATTACTTCTTCTGTACTTAATGGATTACCACCTATGTGGTAATTTGTGGGCACCTTGTTTTTCCAAAAGGGGATGAGACTGCATTTTTTAGCATTTAGCTTGAGGCCGTGGCTCAGGCAACAAGCATCCGTCTCAGAGACCCTTTTGGAGGATTGCTTGTGCCAGCTGGAGATTCGATTATGGCCCCCAGTTTGCAGTCATCTACAAACTTTGTCAACCATAATCCCCCGTGTTAGCCTGAACCTCAGAGAAGTATATACCGAACAAGAATGGTCCCAGAACTGAGCCCTGTGGGACGCCACTTGTAACTGGTTTGGATTCGGACATGGCACCTGCGATTCTGACCATGTGGGTTCTATCTCTGAGCCAGTTTGCAACCGATCTTGTGATATAGGGGGTTGATATTTAAGCTGGTAAGCTTATTTATGATGCCCAAGTGGGGTATTGTGTCAAAGGCTTTTGTGAGGTCCAGGTAGGCTGTGTGGACTACCTTGCCCTGATCTATGGCTTTGGTAACTGTTTCAAAGAAATCAACTAGGTTTAAGAGGCAAGATCTGCCCTTAAAGCCGAATTGGGTAGGGTCCAGTGTCTGGAGGCTCCCAATGTCTGTTTATGAGTTCCATAATAATACACTCCATAGCTTTACAGACCAGACTAGTCAGGCTTATGGGGCGATAGTTCCCAGGGTCCGTTGTGGCACCACCTTTGTGGAGTGGGACCACTGTAGCTGTACGCCATTCTTTGGGTACATATCCTGTAGTAAGGCTAAGTTTGAACAGTGACTTAATGTGAGGGTTCAGTTCTTGGAGCTCGTGTAAGACAGCCTGGGACACTGTCCGGTCCCATAGATGCTGTGTTTTTTGCTTTGGAGAGGGCAGCTTTCACCTGTGCATCTGATGTCAGGGAGGTTACACTCAGTTGGGATAGGCATTTGCCCCTTTTGGGGGGGGGGGGGGGGGGAGTTTGCGCTGAATCTGTCTGCCAGGATGTTGGCTATGTCTGTAGGCTCGGTATATTGTGTACCGTTATGCAACAATTCAGAGCATATCTGGGAGTTTCCACCCATATTCCTGACATAACTAAAGAAGGCCTTGTGATTTCGCTTGTCTAGGGCAATTTTTCTTTCGAAACTGGCCTTTGATGATTTTATGAGGGATCGAAGTTTCTTGCTAATACTGATCAGAGATGCCTTCCCTATTTGTGATTTTGCTTTGTCATGTAGTAGATTCCTCCTTCTGTTTTATAGCTTATTTATGGCCGGGGTCCACCAGACCGGTCTCCTGTTTTTGGAAGAGCGAGTTTTGGTTTTATTTGGGATAGCACGATCCATGCATTCCTGCAGGTGCTCATAGAATGCATTTGTAAAGGATTCTGCAGATTGGGCTGTATTATCCTCTGGCCCGGGGGCTTTGAAGGATTCCACCTCAGTCTTGAGAAGTGCAAAGTTGGCTTTTGAGAAATTCTTTACAGTGATTTCCTTGGCTGGGGGTGGGGACGGGATACGGCTGTCCAGGGAAATTTGTTTATGGTCTGATCTTATCAACGAGAGGTTTACCTCTGGTGTGGAACATAGAGTCCCCATGTTGGTGATGACCAGGTCCAATATGTTGTTCCCTCTTGTGGGAGTGGTGACCAGTTGTTTCATCGCGTTATAGTTTATAAATTCAAGGAACCGTTGGGCGAGGGTGTTTGGGCTTGAGTAGTTTTCCCACTCAATGTTTGGGCAGTTGAAGTCACCCAATAATAGTGTTTAGAGAGACCTTCATATTCGCCAGTGTTCTCAGGAATGCCAAGTGGGGTTCCTGTAATAGGGAGGGTGTTCTGTAGCAGGCTACAAACAGAAAGGCAGTTTTGCCCACTGTTCGTTGCACATGGATGGTTTCCGATGCTTCGTGCAGTGCCACTAACCTGGAGGTGTAGGTATCTTTGATGAATATACACACTCCCCCCTCCTTTTGTGCTTCGGTCAGAGTTTTGGGGCCGAAACGCATGGTATGAGTTATAACCTAGTAGTGCTGGGGTGCTCTCAGGAGCCTTGAACCAGATTTCTGTTACTGCACAGACATTAATTTTCTCCATATTGAGGAGAGCCTTGAGTGCGTGCATCATCAGGTTTAGAATTCTGGCATTGAGTAGCATTACCTTTAGTTTTTTTATCCTTGGGTTGTCTATGGAGGTGGGTTTATCCTTTGAGCCTTGCCTAAAAAAGGCACTACAAGGGTGGCAAGAGTCTTGGCCAGTATACGAAAGCCTAAGGGCGACAGGTGCAAGCAGTCCCTAGTGAAGCAACGTGGCTTGTCGAGCATGTCATCCCAGGCTGACAGACACTGGATCCCCTTTGAATGATACCAATACTTTAGCCAATTGTTGAAACTGATCATTTTGTCTTTATACTGTGGCATCATTCTTGGTGAGAGCAAGATGCTACTCAAGGTCAGGGTCATACCAGCCTGGGCTACATGGTCAGAGAGCTCCTCTATGTCTCTCTTCATGTAGTCCAGGGAGGTACGTCTCAGGTCATTCACACCAGCATGGACAATGATGGAGTCATACTTGTACTTGCTTTGGAGTGACCAGAGTGCTTGCGTTGTGGCGGATCCTGGCACCAGACAGGGAGCTTACAGTGACCTTGTTCAGTCTGGTGAGCGGGACGTCTGTGCCGGACAACAGAGTCCCCTATAACAAGTGTATTTGGTGTGTTTGGCCTTAAGGGCTGCGACTGAGGCACACCGATTTTGTGAGATATGCGATTCGTGGGTATTAAGTGGCTGTTGCTTGGATGTCTGCTTAGGAGGTCTTTGCTGTTTAGGCAGATTTTTATTTAGAGCCTCCGAGTATATTTTTGCGTGTTTGTGTGTTGGGTATGCAGATGCAATAGGTCTGAGAGAGACTGGATTTGTGGTGTGGGTGGTTACCTTTTCCTACTGACTGTGCCAGTCTTGGGTTGAGAGATCTCTGCCTCCAGTTTGGCTGTGTAACTGCATCTCTCACATGTATTAGAGTTTGTTGGAAGGAGGAGAGGGTTGTCTGTGTACATAAGGCAATTGTAACATTGCCTCAAAATTCCCAGATTCACCAGCTGGACTGGAGAGTAACCTTGAAACTGACCCTTGGACATACCAGATTAGGATAGGGAACTGTTTTTTTACTGATCAGATTAGGGAAGGGAACTGATTTTTCACTGGATCAGGAAGGACCAATCGGGAGCCTAATACTTATGAGAAGTCAAGGAGGGTATAGTGCTTTAGTGTTTCCTTATAAGAGCTGAGCTAGTGCAGGGCTTTAGAAAGAGAATAGAGTGATTACTTTGACAGTTTAAACAGCTCTAAGGGAAAAAGTGAAGTGCAGACTGTGGAGCCTTGAATAGTTTAAACCTGTTTAGGCGGCGTTGCTAGACGCTGCTCAGTGCGCAAAACTGCGCAAAAAGAGTTGTAGGGTTTTAAGAGGTCAAGGAGTTTAGAATTGACCCAAAATGGCGAATAAAACTACAGCTTCTAGGCAGTAATCACTCCTCCAGGGACAAGCAGGCTGTTCAGTGTTAAACACTCCCACTGGTGAACAGAGACTTCCCTTTAGCCCAAGCAAGCACTGGCCTTCTAGAAACTTCCAAACAGTTCAGAACAGCAAATCTGTAACTGAACTTTAACTTTCGGAAAGTGGGAAAAAAAGCAAGATTTTTTTGTTGTTGTGGAGCAAGCAGCAGCAGTTTTGGAGTGTTCTTTGTATTTATAAGACCCTTGTAATAAGCAGCAGTGGAGGATAGGCATATAGGAACCACCTGTCCATTCAAAGGAGTCTTCCAGGTCTGAGGAGATGGGGTCCTAGTGCAGAACAGAGGGACCTGGTGACGTTCTAGAGATACAAAGTGCCCCAAGCAGCATATGATTGCTTTGAAGACTTGTACATTCAGGGTCTATTCATGGGTATCGATGAGGACGCTGCTTAGAGTCCGCTAACACATTCTGTACTGAGCTGCTGCGACTGTCATGTTCATTTGAGTGGCCAATTATCACATCTCCTATGCCAACACCTGAACAAAGGTTAAGACTTTGTGCCTCATTATGTATCACATCACTGTGGTATTGTCAGTGTTAACCAGGAGTGTGCCTGCTATCTCAAGCAAACAGAAAATCTGCATAGTCCAACCAAAAAAGTGTTTCAAACGCTGTTTGCATAAACAGTGTCACTTCCCATAAATCCATGCAAGAGCACAGGCCGTTGAAACAATTGAACATAACGTAGGTTAAGCGCTTTCATCTACTCATGGTAGACTTAATCAGAACACTGAATTCATTACTAACCTTGGCTACTTCACTTCCAATCACATCAAACTACCAAGTAACCTCATACATATTCATATACTTAATACATTTGCATACTGGTGGATGCTTAGAGAGACATCCTAAATAGGAATTGGTTATAAAAGGACTCTTATAAAATTTCCTTTGGAACTTCGAATAAAAAATATTTAAAAGATTTAAAAACAAAATACACATGAACACTATGCTGTGCAAAATGTTTAAACAATAAATGCGTATAGCTCGATAATGAAAACAAAAACTCTACCGTTTATGCTTGAACTTCTAAAGTTTTGTGGGTATACATTCATTACTGGGGGTGAAATGGCATTAAGTAAAATTTGCCATTTCACTTCCCTTCACGTTACCTCCCCTAGGACTAATCCTAACTTATTCTAAAATGGCAAATTTAAATGCATGACAAGTGACACTTGCTACTAAATGCCTATACAGAGCATTATTCTAATATTTTTTTCGAATACAATACAGGTGGTCATATATTCGATTTCTCAAACGCCTGTAGGTCTTGCCCACAAAAACTTGGACAGTTGGTACATGTGGCTAAATAAATCACATGTCTGACAGTTACCCTTCTTAAACTTAATCACGGTCCTATTACCTAATGTTAGGGTTTTGTCTTCCAACACTGCACGGCACTGGTTACGGTGTCCACATTTGCTAGTACCCCCCTCGACCTTCCTTCCATATCCTCTAGGTATAAAAGTGGTTTCAAATCAGAATAGCTTGCAGAAGGGCCCAAATTTCTTTCAGGTTGATGTGCTCTTGGGGGGGTGGCCATTTCTTGCATACCATGTAGCACCTGTCCAGGCCATCCCCAAGCCCTGTCTGAGGCATCGGTGGGAAGAATTTGGTTGTGAGGAGCCGAGGTGAATGGATGGCCTGAGTTGAGAGGTGCTTTTCTCCACCAAAAAAACTCCTTGATGCAGGGGAACAGAGGGATCAGGGGTGTTCAAGGAAAGTGAGTGTTGGGCCCACACTGATTTCAGATATCACTGAATTTCTTATATGTAGCCTGGCCAGTGGGATCATTGGGATGGATGCAGCCATGAACCCCAAAGCCCATGCAGTGAAGTCAAGCAGAGGGTTTAGAAAAAAACTACCAGACTTTGAACATTTTCCTGAGGAAGGGAGGCCTGAATTACGCTTGTGTTTAGCCTACAATACTAGAAGATAAAGTCCTGAGGGGGAGTGAGATGAGATTTTTTGAAATGGATGGCGAATCCTAGGTTTATTGAGAGAGATACTGTGAAATTTAGGTGCATGAGGAGGCCGTCTAGACAAAGGGTCTGAAACAGGTCAACAAGGTAGGAGGGAAATTTAATTCAAGTGCAACAAAAAGCCATCACAGGTGCTAGATACTCTGAAAACTCTTCAGGCAGTAGAAAAACCAAAAGGCAAAGCAGTAAGCTGAAAATGAGAAGCCAGAAAAGAACCGGAGGAATATTCTGCAAGACAGACCAACCGAGATTTGAAGTTAAATATCCTTGAGGTCTAGGGACACTAGAAATGTCTGAGGAAAAATTAAACGCAGCAGTGTAGAAAAAGCATTTTGAAGGTCAGCACTTTCAAGAAGTTATTTAGCAGGGAGAGGCTCCAGGATGAGTCTCCATTGCTCTTCCTCAAGACAAGAAAAATCCTTGAATAAAACCTTTTCTTAAAAAGGATGAAAGCACTTCTATGCTGCCCTGTGCCAGAAAACCCTGAATAATGCAGCCAAATCAAGAAGGCTGGATGGGCAGGGGATTGGTAATCCCTTTCACGATAAGGCAACTTCCCAAGATATGTGGGCAAGACTTCTTTAATGATGGCCAAAACCCACTTGCTTGTATTTATAACCACCCAGAAATTAAGTGAAATGGAGAGTCATTCTGATAGCTGGGGATGGAGGGATAGACAAAGGGGTAGAAGAAATATAGTCCCAAAGTTTTGCTCAAAAAAAGTAGGCCTCCATGAAGGAGAGTTCCTCTGTGGTTTAGCAGAAAATATTTTCCTATGTGCTTTTCTGTTTGAGAGAGGACCTAGGATCCGTTTGAACAAAGGAAGTGGAATAGGACAGGTAGTTCTTTATATGGTATCTAGGAACTGCAGAGGAGAATTTGCCTGCAGTCTTTCAGGTTCTTGCCTTCCTCTTGCAGAGTTTTGAAAATACTTCAGGCTTGTGATCCAAACAAGATCACTGTCCAAGGATGAATCCAAGAGTCAAGTCTTAAGGGATGGATTGACCCCATAGCAATGCATATCATCTCATTAAATGAGTCAGTGGCAGCAGTCCTGGACACGGTCCACTGCATCATAAAGTACAGTTGTGCACACTTACCATAAATGTAGAAGTTAGTGTATTCACTGTTGCAGTAATCACATTTGGGTAGATTCCCAAAGCTAAGGATGGGAGGAGGAATTTAGATAGAATTCTGACCAGCTATAAGGCCCTGCAAGACTGCAGTGGCAAAGCCAGCTCTGGATTTAGAGAAAATTGGCAAATGGTAATGTTTGGTGAAAGTATGTACAGAACTTCAGGTAGCAGCTTCTAGGATGTCTCTGGTAGGGACACCTCTGAGAAAGGCTGTAGAGGTAGATGCAGCCCTGGTTGAATGGGTCTAATCCCCTGTGGGATAGGTTTTCCATGGTAATTATAGCAGAAATTAATTGAATGGCCTATCCCATTTAGAAATGGTTTGCTTTGAAATAGCCTTCCCCTCTGCCCCTGCAGCAAATGCCACCAGAAGTTGGATCAGAATTCCTCTGAGGTTTAGTCCTGTCCAAGTAAAATCTAAATTGTCTGTGCACATCTAAGGAGTGCAGTATCAGTGCCCCTTTGTTCTGTGGATTAGGAAAGGTTGGCAAATGAATGGAATGATTAAGAGCCACAATGGATACCACCTTGGACATGAAAAAGGGATTGGTCCAGAGGGATACCCTGTCCGCATGAAAGATTATGAAAGGCTACACATATAAGGGCCTGTAATTCAGATACCCTTCTTGCTGAAGTGATTGCTAAAAGGAAAGCTGTTTTCCAAGAAAGGAATTTTAACTCTGCACTTGCAGCTGGCTCAAAAGGAGGACGAGTGAGCTCTTCCAAAACCAAGTTAAGGAACCAGGCTGAAGTTGGGGCTCTCCTGGGTGGTCTTAAGTTTTTGGCCCCACTGAGAAACTGCTTGAGAAGTGGACGAGAAAAGAGGGGTGGTTCTGTGTTGTAATGAGCTGAAATTGCTGAGGCGTGAATTTTGGAGGAAAAGGAAAGGCCCTTGTGTAGCATCTCCGTTAAGTATTGAAGAACCTGAGGTATATTGGGCGCTGCTGTGGACATCTCTTGAGTTTGGTTCCAGGCAAATCATTTTTCCATTTTTCAGCATAAGATTTTGTAGTACTAGCCCTACTTGCTTCCAAAAAGACATCCTACACTTGTTTACTGAGGAATGGTAATGGAGAGATTAGGTGATAAGCCAGGCTTGCCAGGTTCAGGGTTTGAAGCTGTGGGTGCAGAATATGGCTCTTCTGCTGTGACAGCAGGGTAGAGGTCTGAGGCAGGTGCCATGGGGCTAGCAGTGACACTGCGCAAGAGGGGATACCAGTGTTGCTGTGGCCAGTGTAGTGCCATCAGCATCATCCTTGGTTTGTCCTGTTTGATCTTTAGTACTTTGGAGAGGAGAAGCAGAGGAGGAAAGGCATAAACTGGTAGATTTTTCCAGCTGAAGGACAGAACATCCACTTTTCCAAGCTTGTTTGTGGGGAGTCCTTGTGCAGAATTTGTCCAATTGGTAGTTCTGGGGGGAGGCAAACAGGTCTATATCTGGGCTCCCTCATTTGTTTACCAACAGGTTGAAAGTTCATGGTTCCAGTTTCCACTTGTGGGGATCCATGAGATTTCTACTTCGTTCAAATGCCAGTGCATTTAGTTTTCCTGGCAGGAATTGAGCCTGTAGATTCACTTGGTAGCCCAGGGTTGTGTTCACAGAACCATGGCTAGTCTGCAGAGGGGGTAAGAATGGGTACCCCCCCCTGCTTATGTACCACGTAACAGTGGTGTCAGTCTTAACCATTAACTGTCCCAGAAGAATGTGGTCCTTGAAGGCTGTCAGAGCATTCTGTACAGATCATAGATTAGTACTAAGCTAACTGCCCTTGTGAGTCATTTTAAGCCTAGCCAATTATCCCTTGCGAGACTCAAACCCTGCACCTTGTGCTTGTAAGGCAAGCACCTTAACCATTAGGCCACACTCCCAGCTAACATTTCTTTTTGATTGATATGCAGGTGCATTCGACTTGGGCTCCATTTGCCCTGAATGCACTTCCCTGCCAGGTGAGCCCCCACCCCCATGCATAGTCTGAAACGTCTGTTAGGGTTTGGGCGGCAGGAGGTAGAGTGAAGGGTAGTCCCTTGTTTTGGTGGCAAGCGTCTGCCCACCAAAGGAATTCTAACCATAGGCAAGGTATGAAAGGAATCATTTCTTCTAGATCCTGGGAATGTTGACACCATAAGCATTTTAGATACCATTGTAGTTTCCTCATATGCAGTCTTGCAGTCTTGCATATGGAATTAGTAGAATGCAGGAGGCCATGAACCCCAAGGCTTAAAGTATTTGCCTTGCAGATAGCAAGGTTTTTGTGGCCACTAGTTTGAAGTAAGTTGTCAAATAAATTTGTTTCTCTGGCATGAGGAAGGCCATCTGGGAAGTTGTGTTCAAGCTTGCACCCAGGAATGTAATTTGTTGACAGGGTACCAGATGTGATTTCTTTTCATTTATGGTGTACCCCAGAGTAGACAAGTTAGCACCTTGTGTACAAATGCCAGATGATTCAAAAGTATGTCCTGGCTTTTTGCCTGAATTAGACAATCATCCAGGTATGGGTATATTTGAATATTTCTTTGCTGCAAAATGCAATGACTGGAGCTAGGAAAGTACAGTTTTGTACCTACCATAAATGTAGATGTTAGAGTGCTAATACAGCTGCAGTCATAACAGATGGGTTCTCCTGCCGTCAGGCGGGTCCTCGGTCAGCCGAATTCCAAAGTCTAGGTCTGGCGTCTGTTATTGTCGCTTCTTCCCTGACATCAGTGCGACAGGGGTATAAAGGAACCAGCCTACGCCATTTTCTTCAGTTTTTCTTGCCCCAGATGTCAGGTGCCCCCAGAAGGAAGGCAATACATAAATTTGTGTAATCATGCAGTGCAATATAATCAAAATACAGTAGTTGCAAGCAAATACATCAAATGAATACCCCAATCAGGTTGTAAGAGGATGTGTTAGCCTATAGGCCTTTCCCAAGAGGGGAAGGAGGGAGGGAAACCTGGACTGCAGCTGTATTAGCACTCAAACATCTACATTTATGGTAGGTACAAAACTGTACTATGTTCATCGTGCATACAGCTGCAGTCAACAGATGGGTAGAACCCCAAAGCTAAGAAAGGGGTGGTAGGCACTAGGTGGAATTAGGAGGAGCCAAAATGCCCTGCAAAACTACAGTGGCAAAGCCTGCTCTAGATTTTGAGTATAATGGTAGGTTGCAGTGCTTGGAGAAGGTATGCACAGAACTCCAAGTGGCCGCTTCCAAAATATCCTTGGTAGGAACTCCTATGAGGAATGCTGCAGAGGTGGCTGTGGCCCTGGTGGAATGAGTCCTAATGCCTGTAGGAACAGTTTTGCCATGAAAGGAATAGCAAAAGCGTATGCAGTGGGCTATCCATTTTGAGATTGTCTGCTTGGAAATTGGCTTCCCTTGAGCTCCTACCGCATAGGCCACAAAGAGCTGTTCTGATTTTCTGAAAGGCTTTGTTCTGTCCAAATAATAACGCAGTTGTCTGTGGATGTCCAAGGAATGTAGTAATCTCTCCCCTTTGTTTGGAGGATTAGGATAAAAAGAAGGTAAATGTATGGCCTGATTTAAAGCTACCCTGGATACCACTTTAGGCATAAAGGACGGGTTGGTTCGTAAGGAAACTCTGTCCTAATGGAAGATAAAAGGTTGGATGGCCATGAGAGCCTGTAGTTCTGAAACTCAACGAGCTGAGGTGATAGCCAGAAGGAAAGCTGTTTTCCAGGACAAATATTGCAAATCTGATGAGGCAGCTGGCTCAAAAGGGAGGCAAGGTCAGTTTTTCCAGTATGAAATTAAGATCCCAAGCAGGTATTGGTTGTTTTCTTGGAGGCCTTAAATTCTTAGCACCTCTGAGGAACTGCCTTAGGAGAGGGTGAGAGAATAAAGGTGGATCAGTGTTGTATTCTGCAGAAATTGCTGATGCATGGATTTTGATGGAGGAGAAAGAAAGTCCACTGCTCAGCAGTTCAGCCAAATATTGTAGTATTTGAGGTAAATTCATTTTTCCAGGATCCTGGCCCATTTTCTCATTCCAGACACTAAAACTTTTCCATTTTGCGGAGTAAGCTTTTCTAGTTGATGGCCTTCTGGCCTCCAAAATGACATCCTGCACCTCCTTGGAGAGTAGGGCCTGTTGTGATGCTAAGGAATCTTCCATGCGGCTAGATTGAGTGTTTTTAGCTGGCTGTGAAGAGTTTTGAAACTATGCAGAGTCAGACGAAGAGTCATTAGAGGCAGGGTCCATGGTGGGGAATGTGTCAGGCTCCTCAGGAGTGGGCACCAGTGTTGCCTTGGCCAGTCCGGAGCAATGAGGATCATCTTTGGTCTGTCTGCTTTGGTCTTTAATAGAACTTTGGGAAGCAGAGGAAGAGGAGGGAAGGCATAAACTGTCATTGATGTCCAACTGAAGGAAAGAGCGTCCACTCTCCAGGCCTTTGGATGGAAAATCCTCGAGGAGAATTTTGACAATTGATGATTCTTGTGGGAGGCAAAGAGATCTATGTCTGGCCTTCCCCATTCTTGTATTATTTCTGTAAAAACTTTTGGATGCAATTTCCATTCGTGTGGGTCTGTCATATTCCTGCTTAGGTTGTCTGCCAGTGTGTTTTCCTTGCCTGGCAATTACTGTGCTTGTAGTTCCATCTGTAAGTCTATGGCCATGTTCCAAAGTGACATGGCCAGTCTGCATAGGAGATAAGAATGTGTTCCTCCCTGTTTATGTACCACATTAACTGTGGTGTTTTTTGTTCTTATCAATAGTTGACCTGGTTGTAGAAGGTCCTTGAAAGCTATAATAGCATTTATTACTGCTAGCCTTTCTTTTTGATTGATGTGAATGTGCTTTTCTTTTTGGGGCCATTTGCCCTGAATGCACCGGTCTGTCATGTGCGCCCCCCAGGCGTAGTCAGAGGCATCTGTTGTGATGACTTGATTTGCTTGAGGCTTGCTGAATGGAAGACCTGTGTTTGTTTGACATGCTTGAGCCCACCACAGAAATTCCTTTTGCAGACATGGAATTAGTGGTATTATTGTTTCCAAACTGTGGCTGTGTTGAACCATATGTTTTTCAGGTACCATTGCAGTTCTCATATGCAGCTTTGCACATGGGATTAGTAAGATGCAAGATGCCATGAATCCCAGAGCCTGCAGGATTTTCCTTGCAGTCAGCCTGGTGCAATTTGCCAGAGTTATGAAGTATTGAATTAGTTGCCCCTGCTTCTCTGGCGTGAGGTAGGCCATCTGGGTGTGTGTGTCCAAATAGGCACCCAGGAAAATTATCTTCCGAGAGGGTATTAGCCTTGATTTCTTTGTTGACTGTGTATCCCAGAGAGTTTAATAACATTATTACATAAGCCAGATGTTTCAGAAGAATGTGCTTGCTGTCCGCTTGGATCAGGCAGTCGTCCAAATAAGGGTATATTTGTATCCCTTGAAGTCTGCAGTAGGCAATTACCGATGCCAGGCATTTCGTGAATACTCTGGGCGCAGTAGATAAGCCAAAGGGCAATGCAGAGAATTGATAATGGGTTGAACCTGCAAGAAATCTGAGGTACCTTCTGCAATTTTGTCTGATTGGGACATGCAGGTATGCCTCCTTGAGATCCAATGTTACCAGCCAAGACTCCTTGCCCAGCATGGGAAGAAGTTGCTGTAGAGTGAGCATCTTGAATTTTGGTACGAGTAGAAATGTGTTTAGGATGGATAGATCCAAAATAGGTCTCCAATCTTTTCCCTTCCTTGGCACCAGAAATAGCCTGGAATAAAAACCTTGACCTTGTTCGTGTGTAGGTACCTCTTGAATAGCTTTCATGTTTATGAGATCTGAAGTTAGCCTTTGTGCCTCTGCCCTTTGATTGTGTGGCAGGTTTGGCATGCCTCATTTTTGGAAGGGTATGAAAATGGAATTTGTAGCCTCTGTTTATAATGTCTAGGATCCATTTGTCCTTTGTGACAACATGCCAATTTTTTGAAAATAATGCCAGCTTTCCTCCTAAGGGGGCTGCCATTTGAGACTTGGTTGGCATGCAAAGGGGAAAGTCATTGGGTTTGCTTTCTGAAAGATTGCGAGTTGTCCTCACCACCTCTGTGTAGGAGCTTGCCATTGTCTGCCTCTATACGATCCTTGTGATTGTCCTCTGCCCCTCGGGTGCCTGTATCTGCCTCTTTGGGGTCTGTCTGTGGCAGGAAAGGACCAGTTTTTGGAAGGCCAATTTCTAGTAAAACGTGGGGGTTGAACCTGCAGAAATTCTTTCACAGTTTGCATTGATTTAGCCTTCTCCTCCATTTTCCGTAATACTTCCTCAGCATTAGCACCAAATAGTACATCCTTTTGAAGAGGGGAGTCTAGTAATTTAGCTTTGACTTGATCAGGCAAGGCTTATTCCTTGAGCCAGGCATGCCTACGTATGACTGAGCCTGTAACAGCAGCTCTACATGAGGCCTCTAGAGCATCAAAACCACATTGTAAGGTATGCTTACCCACTTGTTCTGCACTATGCATCAAATCCTGCAACTCCTTCAAGTCTGGTTGTTCAGGTTGTGACATTTTACTTTTTAATTGTGATAACAAAAACTGTTGGTATTTTATCATATGAAACTGACAGTTTAAGGCCATCATGGATAAGGTAGCAGAGGTATATACCTTTTTTCCCCATCTTTCTAAGGATCTGGAATCTCTCTCGGAAGGCAATGGAATTTTGGCAATGGAGGCCTTAACTCCCTTGGGCCCCTGTGAGATGGTTTCTAGGTCAGCAGCATGGCTTTTGTATAGAAATTGGTGCGAGTCAGGAACTCTATAGTACCAGTCAGGCTTAACTGGAGCTGGAGGTAGAGTGTCCGGGTTAAGGCAGGCCTCCGAGTAAACATCATCTAGGATGTCCAAGACAGGAGGTATAGCCAGAGGCCTGTGCTGGGGTAACGAAAGAAATTCCCTGAGCCCTTTCTTGGAATCTGAATAATCCTGGCCTTCCCAGTGGAAGTGTTCCCTTAAGGTATGCAAAGTTTCCCCAAATTAGTAATCAGGGGGGGATACAGAAGGAATAGACTCCTCCGCATCAGAGTCTTCAAAAGGGGAGTAAGACTGTTCCTGATCAGAGTGTTCTGAAATAATGGAGCCCTGATCAGAGGGGGAATCTTCCTCCACTCTGGGCCTTTTGTCCGGAGAGGGCTGAGAACCTCTGATTAGAGTAATTAAATCCTCAGCCATTTTAATAATCTGTTTCTTAGGCATGGGACCTGGAGATGGGCCCTGTGTAGCTGGTCTCAGAGTGCATGGTTGCTTTAGACTTGGTGAAAGCCTTGATGGAGAAAGAAGAGGAAGGTCTGAAGACACCTTGAGTAGAGGTGGACCTGTCCACAATTCTGTGTTTCAATGCCAAGAGTGGCTTCGGTATCTGTAGTCGGGGTGTGGGCCGAGGAGCCTGCGACCTCGGGCACAGGAGACACCGCCAAAGATGTGTTGTCTGTAATCAGGGGCTGCATAGGCGCCTCGCTGAGAACCGGAGCACGTGTAGTCAGCTTTGGCGTGGTGTCGGTAGAGGCCGCGGACCTAGAGTGTCTGTCCTTGCCTTTGCGTTTTTTTTAGACAAAACCGGAGTCTGAGTATCCGACGACATAGTATACTTAAATGCTTTCCCAAAATAATGCTGGGCGAACTCCGCCTGACGCTTAATAGCGCATTTGTTGAATGTAGCACAAAAGCGACAGACCGAGACGTCGTGGTCTGGGCCTAAACAAGCAATACAGAGGGAATGGAAATCCTTATGCGGTATTTGCTTCCCACAAGAAATACAATTATTAACTTTGACATCGGTCTGAGGCAAGAAAAGTTTCCCCAACGGGGTACTCGGCTTTTAAGACGACTTCGGTTTCCAAATTTTCGTAATCTCAGGAGCTGGCTGACCGGCACTAGCGAACTGCTTCTGCTTCGGGCACCGCACAGCAAGAAAGACTGAAGAAAATGGCGTCGGCTGGTTCCTTTATACCTCTGTCGCACTGACGTCAGGGAAGAAGCGACGACAACCGACGCCGGACCTAGACTTTGGAATTCGGCCGACCGAGGACCCGCCTAACGGCAGGAGAACCCATCAGTTAGGAATGCAGCTGTATGCACGAACATCTTTGTGAATACCCTGGGCGCAGTAGATAAGCCAAAGGGCAATGCAGCAAACTGATGAAGTGCATGCAGCCTGCTTTGAAGCATAGGTATCTTCTGCAAGATTCCCCGATTGGGATGTGCAGGTAGGCTTCTTTTAAATCAAGTGTTGCCAACCAGGCATCTTTGCCTAGCATAGGAAGCAACTGAAGTTAGCATCTTGAATTTTAGAATCACCAAAAAGGTTCAAGATAGAAAGGTCTAGGATAGGATGCCATGAGTTGTCTTTTTTGGGTACCAGGAAAAGCCTTGAGTAAAAACGTTGTCCCTTTTCCTCTTCTGGTACAGTTTGAATAGCCTTTATGCTTTAGAGAGAGTACTTGCATTTGAGCCTCTGCCCAATGATTTGGGGGCAGATCCGGCCAACCGTTTTGGGTTGGTAAAGTACAGTTTTGTACCTACCATAAATATAGATGTCCGATAGGTATGCATCTACAATCATACGGGTTGTCCTGCCTCAGGCAGCCCTTCGGTCGGCCAGATTCCAAAGTCTGGGTCCGGCGTCTGCTGATGTCGCCCCTTCCCCGATGTCACAGCGCCTGGGGTATAAAAGCGTCAGCAGACACCATCTTCCTCGGTTTTTCTTGCCCCAGGTGCCCTCTAGGAAGGCTAAATTTGGAGAAATGCAATAAAAATCCAAACATTTGCAAAAAAAAAAAAAAATATATATATATATATATATATATATATATATATATATATATATATATATATATATATATATATATATATATATATATATATATATATATATATATATATATATATATATATATATATATATATATATGTAAAAACAAATACACCATAATAGATCCCCCCAGCTAGCTAATAGAGGGGTAAGCACCCTAAGAATACCACAGAGGGGAAGGAGGGAGGGTAAATCAGACTGCAGATGCATACCTATCTGACATCTACATTTATGGTAGGTACAAAACTGTACTATGTCCTTCAAGGATGCATCTGCAGTCATCACATATGGGTAGAATACCATAGCCAATCTGGGGGTGGAAGAACTAGGAAAAGGATGGTGTAGCTAAGATACCCTGCAGGACAGCCGTAGCAAAGCCTGCTCTGGATCTGGAATATAAAGGTAAATTGTAATGCTTGGCAAATGTATGCACAGAGCTCCATGTGGAAGCTTCTAAAATGTCCTTTGTAGCCACCCCTCTTAAGAAGGCTGTGGCTCTTGTAGAATGAGGTCTAATGTTAGCTGGTACAGACTTTCCATGAAATGAGTAACAAAAGCGAATGCAATTTCCTATCCATTTTGAAAGTCTGTTTGGAAATTGCTTTTCCTTCAGTACCAGCAGCATATGCTACCAGCAGCTGGTCAGTTTTTCTGAAACCTTTAGTTCTGTCCAAGTAGTAGCGCAACTGTCTGTGAATGTCCAGGGTGTGCAGCAGTTTCTCCCCTTTGTTTTGTGGATTTGGGAAGAAGGTGGGCAAGCGAATGGCTTGATTCAATGAAACCCTGGATACCACCTTTGGCATAAAAGTAGGAGTAGTTCTTAATGAAACTCTGTCTTGGTGAAAATAAATGGCTGAATTGCCATCAGGGCCTGCAATTCCGAAACCCTTCTTGCTGAGGTTATTGCCAGAAGGAAGGCAGTCTTCCATGAAAGGTACTGTAGATCTGCATTTGCTGCTGGTTCAAATGGAGGCAGTGTTAGTTTTTCCAACACGTAGTTAAGGTCTCAAAGCAGGTAGAGGTGGTTTTCGAGGAGGTTTGATGTTTTTGATCCCTCTTAGAAACTGTCTTAGGAGAGGATGAGAAAAGACAGGTGGGTCCGTATTATACTCTGCTGAAATTGCTGAAGCATGAATCTTAATAGAAGAGTAAGACAGACCATTGTGAAACATTTCTGTCAAATATTCCAGGATATGTGCCATGTTCATCACTTTCGCATCTAGGCCCTTTATGGTGTTCCAGATGAGAAATCTTTTCCATTTTGCTGAATATGCCTTTCTTGTGGAAGGGCGGCGAGCTTCCATTATAATATCCTTCACTCTCTGGGATAGTTTATCCTGAGGAGGAGTCAAGGTATTCTCCACGCTGTTAGTTGCAATGTTTTCAGGTTGGAATGTAGAGTTTTGTATCTGTGCTGTGTCAGTAGAAGTGGCCATAGAGGTAGAGGCCATGGTTTCGTACTTGACATGCTCCTTAGCAGTGGGTACCAGTGCTGTCTTGGCCAGTCTGGAGCTATCAGAATCACTTTTGGCTGCTCTGCCCTGATATTCAGTAACACACCTTGGTCATTAATGGGATAGGCGGAAATGCATACACTGTCAGATTTCTCCAGCTGAGAGGGCGTCCACTTTCCTTGCTTGTGGGTGGTATGTCCTTGAGCAGAATTTCTTCAGTTGATTGTCGGGGGAAGCAAATAGATCTATGTCCGGGCTCCCCCAAAATTGTGTTATCTGTTGGAAGATGTCTGGGTGCAGCATCCATTCGTGCGCATCCATATTTCTGCTTAAGCTGTCCACCAGTGTATTGTCTTTCCCTGGCACAAACTGAGCTTGTAGCTGTATATTGAGTTTCAAGGAAAGATCCCATAGATTCATTGCCAGTCTGCAAAGAGGGTAGGAATGGGTACCTCCTTGCTTGTTTATGTACCACTTAACTGTGGTGTTGTCTGTCCTTATTAGTAGGTGGCCTTGATGGAGAAAGAGTTTGAAGGCCTCGATTGCATGCATCACTGCTAGCATTTCTTATTGATTTATGTGCATGCGTAGCTCCTTTCGTGACTATTGTCCTTGGATACCTCTGCCCTCCATGTGTGCTCCCCAACCTAGGTCTGAAACGTCCGTTGTAATAGTTTGGGAGGTTTTTGGCTTTGTGAAGGGCAACCCTCTGTTGGACTGGCTGGCCTGAGCCCACCACAGAAATTCCTTGTGAAGGCATGGAATGAGTGGGATTAAAGTTTCCAAACTGTGACTGTGCTGAGTCCATAAACTCCTTAGGTACCACTGTAGTTTTCTCATATGTAGCCTTGCTTGTGGAACCAAAAGAATACAGGATGGCATGTAACCCAGGGCCTGCAGGATTTTCCTTGCAGTCAGCTGAGTTTGTCTCGTCAGATTCTTGAAGCAATCCGGTAGCTGACTTTTTTTTCTTCTGTGAGAAGCCATTTGGGTGGTTGTATTTAGATCCGCACCCAGAAAGGTTATTCTTTGGGATGGAACAAGTCTTGATTTGTGCATGTTGACTGTATATCCCAAGGCCTGTAGAAGATTGATGGCATAATTTAAATCCTTTATCAAAGTTTGTTGGTTGTCTGCTTGTATAAGGCAGTCGTCCAGATATGGGTAAATTTGAATCCCCTGAAGTCTGCAGTGTGCTATTACTGATGCCAGGCATTTCGTGAATACTCTGGGCACAGTAGATAAGCCAAAGGGCAATGCTGAGAATTGATAATGCTCTGACCCTGCAAGAAATCTGAGGTGTCTTCTGCAACTTTGTCTGATAGGGACATGCAAGTATGCCTCCTTGAGGTCTAGAGTTACCAGCCAAGACCCCTTGCCCAGCATGGGAAGGAGTTGCTGTAGAGTCAGCATTTTGAATTTTGGCACAATGAGATAAGTATTCAGTGTGGACAAGTCGAGAATTGGTCTCCATTGATGCTCTTTTCTTGGAACAAGGAATAGCCTTGAGTAAAATCCTTTGCCTTGTTCTGAAATAGGAACTTTTTCTATGGCTTTCATTTGTAGTAAGTTTGAGATTTGCTTCAAAGCCTCTGCCCTTTGATTTGGTGGCAGACCTGGCATGCCTTTTCTTTTTGGCAATGTGTGGAAATGGAACCTGTATCCGTTGTCTATTATTTGGAGTGTCCATTTGTCTCGTAATGCTGTGCCAATTTTTTGAGAATAAAGAAAGCTTTCCGCCCAAAGGTGCTTCTAATTGAGCCCTGGTTGGCGGAGTCAAAGCAAAGTCATTGAGATTGTCATTGTGCAGCAGTTGCAGGTCCTGAACTGCCTGTCTGGATTGGAGGTTGCCACTGACGTCCTCTGTAGGAGCCCCTAGCTTGCCCTCTACCTCTGGCACGCCTGTTCCTGCTCCTTTGAAAGCTTTCTGTGTCTGGAAAGGACCAATTCTTGGAAGGCCAATTTCTGCTAAATCTAGGCGATTGGACTTGAAGAAAATCCTTAACTTTGTACAGATTTTGCCTTTTCCTCAGTTTTCTTTAGGACTTCTTGAGCAGTGGAACCAAATAACTTTTGCTTTTCCAGTGGAGCATCCAAAAGCTTAGCTTTAACATGGTCTGGCAGAGATTGTTCCTTCAGCCAAGCATGCCTACGTATGACAACACCTGTCATTGCTGACCTACATGAAGCTTCCAATGCATCATAGCCACACTAAGAAATGGTTGCTAACCTGCTGGGAGTTATGTACAAGATCCTGAAGGGATTTACTGTCAAGGGGTTCAGTAGAAGACAATTTCTTGTGCATTTCTTCTAACAAATACTCTTGCTACTGTATCATATGAAATTGACAATTTAATGCCCTCATAGCAAGAGTGGCAGAAGTATACACTTTTTTACCCCATCTCTCTAATGCCCTGGACTCCTTTGCAGAGGGGAGTGGGTATAGAGTCCTCTGCATCAGAATCCTCATAAGTAAATGAGGGTAAATCCTGGTCAGAGGAAACAAATTTCAAAATCCTGGTCAGAAGTATCATAAGCAAATTCAGTCCTAGGTCTCAGAGGGATAAGGTTGACTTCCCCGATTAAAGTAAAAAGGTCTTCAGCCATTATTTTTTTTTAGGCATAGAGGCCTGACCATGCAGTCTGGGTTTCGGTTTTCTAGGCATGGTTTGAGATTTAGGCCTTGAAGAAGATGGCATCTGTTTAATATGCAAGTCAGTAGGCCTGAATACACCCTCAGAAGCTGGTGCCTGCACAGCAGCTCCAGACCTAAAGTAGAGACATCCGCAGGTTCCACAGTTGAAACATCTCGCGACATACTGGACTCTGAATGGGTCTCAGTAGAGGCCTGCGAATCTGAAGTAGCGGGCATCAGGGGATGTGAAAGCGACTCACTTAGTACCGGCAACTGGCTTAGAAGAGTAGTCGGCAGCTTTGGACCCAAGTGGTCTGTGTTTTTATCTTTGCATTTTTTTCCAGATTGGTCGTTAGTCTGATGACTAACTGAAGACGTATCTGGATAATTGAACCCAGTACCAAAATATTTAGAAGCGTAAATATACAGACACATAGTTTGTTGCTTAAACAACGCACAAAAGCGACTGAGGTACATTGTGGTCAGGGTATAGGCAAGGAATACAGTACGAATGAAAATCTTATGCAGTATTTGCTTTCCGCAAGAAATACAATTGACTTTTACTGACATCGGTTTAGAGCAAGAACGGGGTACTTTACTTTAGTTGAAGACTAAAATTCTGAAACTCGAAAACGAAAATTTCAGAAGTCAGCCGACCGGCACTTGCGAACTGCTTCTGCTTCGGGCACTGCACAGAAAGAAAGACCGATGTAATGGCATCGGCTGCATGCTTTATACCCCTGACTACCTGACGTCACGGAAGATGAGACAGCAACCGATGCAGGACCTAAGACTTTGATAATCAGGCCGAATGAGGGCTACTGCAAGCAGATAACCCAAATGCGATGACTGCAACAGTGAAACAAAGAACATCTTCATTTGATACTGCCCATTTATGCAGCTTGAGAAGGGGGGTGGGGGTCAGCATTTGCTGTTTAGAATTTGTTGTCTAAGTTTGACATTACCTTAATGCAGAGGCTAACAAAGCAGGTATTTAGTAGTTTGTTTGGTAATTAAGTTATGAAAGCTAAAGTGGAGTAAGTATAAACTTTCTTACCTGACCTACCCATGGCCCTGCTGTTCTTCTCTGAGGGGAAGGCATGCATTAGCAGTCAGGAAGCAATCTGGGTAGCTTATCAGAGGGGAAGGATGACAATGGCACAGTGGATAGTGTTGTCACTTCACAGCAGAGGTTCCCCAGTCTGATTCTTTGCTGGGATGCTTTCGGTGCGGAGTCTTCATGCAGGTTTGCGCCCACATTAAATAAATGCAGTAGGAGGATTGGACACTAAACTAGCCAAAGGTGTGATTGTGCAGTGTGCTGTGGAAGAACTACTGTGGCAGGACTAGCCATCCGGTGTGGCAAATCTTGGCTCTTGATAGTCATTGAAGTGACACCCCAAACCTATGTTCAAAAATGAGAAACAAGGATTGTGTATGGCTAGATCCAAAGAGAGACTGTTGCAGGGTCAGACATAGGATTTTTTATACAGGTATTTTAAGTTAATCAGGAACCTTATAAAACCTGTCCAGTCTTTTAGGAGCAGGTGGCTGAGTCCGGTAACAAGAATGGAAAGCATCGAAATAAGCTTTGAGGACTGGAGGAACTGGCAAAGGAGCTGGTATACCCATCTCCAAAAGACTTTAGTATCTTGTGCCTCTGAGATTTGCATTGACTGCCAAGGTGTGTTCTGTTCTGAAGAGTTTCTCCAAAGAAAGCTTCATCCAAGAGTCGGGAGATGCCTTTGTGTGAGGAGACATGCTCAAGAGAGTGGAGTTAAGAGTAATCCAGAGAATAATCTGGTTCAGGATCCTCATCAGATGAGGCTTACCTTTTGGATGTAGCTTAAGATAGCTGGGTCACAAAAGGAGGCGGCTTCAGGGGCATGACAGTTTAAAAACGCCCTGGGAGAAGTCCATTCTTTTTCAATGGAAACCATAGGGATACTGGAAACCTGAGAGCTTGCTATCTCCAATTTCAATCATTGGGTTTCTAGAAAAGGTATTAAGCGAGGATAGCCTCAATGTACGAATGCCTTGAGAAATGAACAGGGTTTGTAGTAGTGTTACAGGCCTTGACAAAAAAGGCACTCCATGCACAACACCTTGTATGTAATCTGCCTACTGCACTCTCACTTGCCCCTCCTAGCTGATATCCAACAATTTTAAACAACATTTCTTAATGAGAAAAGAAAAACTAGTCAATGGGACACTTAACTGACAAAGATTAGTGAAGTCAAATGTACAATGAGCAAACATGGATCAGTCCAAGGGGTACACAATTTGGGTTCAGAATGGAGGTGAAACAGTCTGAGGATCTCGTGTGTATATCTTATTTATAAACAGCTGCGCATGAGCTGAGGTACCACATTGGACATGCACCTTCAGGAAGTTCAAGCTTTGGTACTGTTGCCAGACGTCAGTAACAACAACCCAATCTGTGAAGAATACTATAACAGTGATTTCAGTTAGGAAATCTGGCATAAGCCGGAACTTTCTAACATTTGAGACACTTAAGGAATGCAGGACCTACAGTATGAAGTAACCACTTCTTCAATTGCTGTTCTCTCATAGCAGCAGCTAAAAATAATCCAGAAAGGTGATGCTTTGATTCACTGTGCCTTAAATGTGCTGGCTACAGAGACATACTTCATTCACCATGTGAGCCGCAGTGATTCTGGGTTGTAGGGATAAAAAGTTCCAAGCTGGAAGTTACAAGATCCTCTGCGTTACCAGTTTCATTAACAAAAAATGGGCACTTGATATATAAAGAGCACA
Source organism: Protopterus annectens (assembly GCF_019279795.1). NCBI lineage: Eukaryota > Metazoa > Chordata > Ceratodontiformes > Protopteridae > Protopterus > Protopterus annectens. The sequence goes on from NC_056748.1 coordinate 900,656,282, forward strand.
TACAAATTTGTCCTAATAAGCACAGGAAGACTAACTGTAATACAACTATGCAGGGAAGCCTTCAGAAAATTCAGCTTCATACACCAGTCCAGTTAATAAATCACACTGTTGCAAGGGTAAAAGGTTGTCTGTATAAATAAGAGGACTTTGGCTGGCTAGACTATGAACACCAGGGTTTTTTTTACATTAATGATGTTTGCATCAATTCGGTTGGAATAGAGGTTCTGAAGAAGCAACGACTTAAGGTGAGACTACCTTTTGCAAAATGTCAGAGCATGCTGATGCAAAAAAAAAGGGCACTGTTGGGAGTAGGGGTGAAAAAAGTTATGTACTTACATAATGTCCCATGCGAGTTGTCCATCTCACCCTTCATTCTATACGGATGGGTTCGGAACAGATCCTAGGTTCCGACTCGGCAGTTTACAAAAGCTTGATGTTTTCAACCAGCTCGTGGCTACTCCTCATCTCATGATGCCCTAGTGCCTTCCCCAGATCTTGTTTGCTGGTATACTAACACTCACGAGTTACTCCCTATTACTTAGAAGGCAGGAAGAGGGTCAAAGCACAACAGATGCCAATCCTTAACCTCTCGATCCTCCAAAAGACAAAGGCTGAGGGTAGGTGGGGGGAGGAAAGAATGAAGGAAAGATGGACAACTCACATGGAACGTATTGTAAGTACATAACTTCTTTATGTGCAGTTGTCTTATCTCACCTTCATTCTGTACTGATGGGACAGCATCCCTAACACCATCTTTCTTGGGTGGCTCACGGAGTACATTCTTCAGAAAAATGGACCCAAAAGAGGCCCTGTCCCTGGTGGTCAAATCTACTTTGTAATGAGTGATAAAGGTATGAGGCCTTGCCCAAGATGCTGCCACAAATGGTATCTATTGGTAATTTTGCACGAAATGCAGAAGAGGTGGAAACGGCCCTAGTAGAATGAGCTTTTGTCTGGCAGCTGTTTACTGACTGATAAGTGAAGATACAGTGTGACAACCATCTAGAGTAGTTTTTGCTTCTGAAGCACCTTTGCAGTTTCAGTTCAGTCTAAATTTTGTTGTGTAAATAGAAACGTAATGGTCTACGAACATCAAGTTGGTGTAGCATATATTCTGCCTTACTGCCATACTTGAGGAAAAAAATGCTAAGTTTATGGACTGATTTAAGTTGTTTGCACGGAGTGATACTCTGTCATTATGACCATACATGGGGGTTGGATAGATGATGCCTGTAACTCTGAAATCCTCTTAGATAAGGTGATAGCCACTAGGAAAATAGTCCTCCAAGTTAAGAACTTTAAGTCACAGGATGATGCAGATTCAAAGGCGAGGAAGAATTATCAAGGATAGTACAAAATTTAGATTCCATGGTGGTAGTCGAGGCTTAATGGGTGGTCAACAAATTAGTGCCCCTCAGGAAAGCTTTAGAAAGTCTGTGGGACAAAATAGTCAATCACCAAAATTAAAATTTAAGATTGTTGCTAACTGCACTAATAGTAGCTGCAGCTGCTCCCCTCATTAAAAAGCTTAGTTAAGAACTCCAGAATATAAGATATAGGCACCAAATAAGGGTCAATATGACTCTCCAAGGCCCAGACTGAAGATCTTTTCCATTTGCTGAGATGGTCTCGTAGAAGTCTTATGAGAATAAATCAGTATATGTTGTACCGCAGCTGAAAGGTTTTGTAGCCTGGCTAGGTTTGGAATTGTAATAGCCAAGCTGTCAACTTGAGAGTATGAAGGGATGGATGGGGAGCCCCTGTCAAATGGATCAGAAAACCTGGCACTGGGTCCAGAATCCAAGGCTCCTCCTGAAGATGAGCACGCAGGAAGGGGAATCAACTCAGGAGAAGCCAGTAAGGGACTACAAGTATCTAGGTCTTTCTCAATGCACTGGCTTTTTGAAGAACTTTGGGTATCAGTGGAAAAGGAGGGAAAGCGTAGAGAAGACCCAGGGGCCAGTCGTGCACAGGTGCATCCCTTGGGGGTTCCCCCAGAGGACGGATCAGGGAAAAGTAGCTGCTGCATTGTGTTCATGGACATGGCAAAAAGATTGCAAAAAGGCTGGCCCCATTTTCAGAAAATCATTTCCACTATTTCTTATTTCAGGAACTACTCGTGGGGCATCAGAACTGCTTTGCTGAGTTTGTCTGCTATCACTTTGGATTTCCCTGGGATGTGTGTTGCTACAAGAAAGCATTGGAAGTTGCCCACTGCCATACTCTGAGCCTCCCAACAGAGGGTAAAGATTTGGTTCCTCTACATACCATACAACTAACATGTCTGTCCTGATTGCAATTGTTCCCAAAGGAAGTGTGTCTTGGAATGCCTGCAACACCAGAAGCACCGCTCTCATCAGTAGGATATTTATATGGAAGTGGGCCTCAAGATCCTGCAAACTGCCTTGGGCTGTTCTTCCCTGATAATGCCCCCTCACCCTATCTGAGAAGCATCCGTGGTCACTGTGGCTAGCGGTGATGGGAGCACATAGGATCGACGTAAAGTCACTTGATCGGAGCTGAGCCACCAACAAAGGTGTCTCATGCAAGATTCTGTTAACACTATCTGGTGCGACACTAGAAGTTCCTGCATGGACCACTGGGTGAATAGAAGCCACTGTAGAATTGTCATGTGCATCCCAGATACGGGAATTACATTGACTGCTGCTGCTGCCATGGTGCCTAGCACTTTTAAAATTGTCCTTGCTTGAGTGTTTTGATGAGGTCTAGAACCTGTACTCCAAGGGCTTGTATCCTCATTGGTAGAAGCTTTACCATCATTGTAGTAGTGCCTAAATCTGCGCCTAAAAATATGTTGAGATGGCAATAAGGCAGATTTTTTGTAGTTTATTGTAATTCCTAAGAGCACAGAGATTCAAGGTGGTGTCATTTGCTTCTGTTAGTAGATGCTTGGTGGTGGCAGTTGGGAGCCAGTCATCTAGGTATGGGAAGCTCTGAATCCTAAACATCTCAGGTGAGCTATAACCACTGCCATGCATTTGGTGAACACTTTGGGGGCTGTAGTGAAACTAAAGTGCAGATGACTCCTGTATGGCCTGTCCATTTTTATGTGGTGGTACTCACCCTGGAGGTCTACACAGCACATCCAATTGTCTTTGCCCAGAAAGAGAAGTATAGACTGCAGTGTAAACATCTACTGGGACACATTTCATCAGGAACGTTTTATCTCCAGGGAAATACATTTAGCCTCCTAGCGACAGGCTCCACTGAGTCTGGAGACTCCCATGCCCTTCGACAAACTAGTTCCATGAGTTCGTCAAAAGGTGGAGACACCCAAGTGGTGGAAGGGTGAGACCCAAAAGTCTTGAGGTAAACAGACCCGTCAGAAGGTGCGATGGGCTTCCATTCACCTCTGTTTAAGGATGTCTGCAAAGGAGACATCTTCAGAGGGCGACCGTGGGAACCCTTCTGGGTCGAGGTCTGTCTCAGATGCGACAGACTCCTGTGGGGGGTCCAAATGCTTCCTATTCATAATCTCTTGTGAGGGACCTCTTCAGAAGGGCATTCTGGAGAGGTTTTGGAAGAGAAGGGTTCACCCACTAGGGCATTCTGAGGCTCTGGGTCTCCAAGTCTGTGGAATCAGTTGTGCCGAGATGGACACCAGTGCCTTTGGAGGAGGAATGGCTGGACCTGAGAGTGGGGCTGATCAGCTCCATGCATACCGGCTCCGAAACCGCAACTCTGGTCTGAGGAGGAATTGATGTTAAAGAACAGGTCTTGTTAGTTCCTAGGCCCTCTGGGTTGGTTCCGACAGAAGTGTGGCCAGTGCCAGTGTCAAGAGCATCTGCACCACATCATAGTCGGAAAGGCTTCTAGAGGATAGAGAGGAAAGAGCTGGGGATACCTGCAGTGTGTAAAAAAAGGGTGACCTTAATGTAGGAGATACCAGCTCCAAAATCAAGGGACCAGCTCCTCACTTGGAACACCGACTCAGATGCAAGTGGAGCAGAGATGGACGGTCTCTCGGGCTCAACAGATTTAGATAGTCGGAGACATCTTTGTTAACTTTTTCAACAGCTCCGACTGCTCTGAAGCAGCAGAGGATGACGTTTTTAAACTTTTCAGACGTTTGTCCAATTTTTAAGTAGGAGAAATGGACTTCTTTGGAGGACTTTGACCCTGTTCCAAGGCCTCTGAAAAATAAGATTTTAAGTCTTTTTACAATTAAATTTATTCTTCCTTTTGTGAAGAATTAACTAAAGGTATGGCATATAGCACACGACTTCAGCAGCTCTCTAAAAACAAGCTAGCTTAGACAAGTAAGATTTATAATTCCTAAAACACACCTCTAATAAGCAATATAACAGACTGCCTAATTTAACTATGCAGTCGTACACATGCACACATACTAACTTATCTGCAAATTGACAGGAAAAATAATCCTAAAATCTATTTTTACTACTACAAAGTATTTTAAGTATCCAACAGTGTTCCAAGCCAAATGGTTTAATAAATTTACACTACACTATGCTAAATGTATATCAAACAAGACAGGGGGCAGGGGTCTGCAACCTGTGGCTCTAGGGCCGCATGTGGCTCTTCCACTCCTCTGCAGCAGCTCCCTGTAGCTTTGAAAAATAATGGCTTCTCTACTGCACAACACAGAGCGATGCAGCAATTGACTTTAAATATTGCTCTTAGAAACTTGCTAGAACATGAATTCTGTTGCCATGCATTCCACACACAGCGATTGAGCAATCCCCTGCCAGCAGCATCTCTTGAAAGGTTTCCTTACCTCTTAAAGTCTTACTACAAGAAATCTGGACAGAGCCACAAATAAAGGGGAACAGAAATAGGGATGGACTTTAAATATTTCTCTTAGAAACTTGCTGGAACAACATTGTTTCTGTACACACACACCTCAACTGTGCAGATTTTCAGAGTGTCTTGATTTATGCCTCATTTTTGGTCTGTTTCTCAAAATTTTTGTTTTCTGGCAAATCATTGAGGGCTTAAGTCAGAAAAAATACAGACATTTGAGTTTCAGACTTCATACCTTTCAGAAAATTCATGCGGATACAAAATATGTTATTCTATCAACTTTCTAAGTTTATAAGAGCAATATTTTAAAATTGTTCCTATTTTGGGGCCTTTGTGCCCCACTATTTATGGCTTTGTCCAGATTTCTTGTCCTTAAGAGGTTGAGAGAGATGCCACACAGAGCGATTGAGCAATCCCAACAAAGGAACAAAAATAGGGACATTTTAAATATTGCTCTTATAAACTTAGTTCTTTTATATTTAGGATACTAACTATATATAAAACTTTTTACACAGACATATCTTCATTTTAGGGGTCAAATACGTTTTGTGGCTCCCGATTAATTTTATTTGGTGGGAGAGGGGCCAAATTGGCTCTTTCTGTAGTGAAGGTTGCAGACCCCTGGGATAGGGGAACTATTTAGGCCTAAAAAAAATAGCCAGTAAAAAACTACCACCACACACAAGTAAGCCAGGCGCTCTCTAAGCGCGATTGAAGAATTAACTATGTAAAAGAGCAAAGTTATAATAGTAATTATCTAAACTCAAGAAATATATAAAAAATGTTTTTCACTTAGCCAGAGCTAGATGGATCACCCGATCTGTTTTGGTGGCAAACGAGATCTGGGAAGGCATTAGAACATCACAGAATAGGAAGTAAGCCACAAGCTGGTTGAAGACTGAGCCTCTGTAAACATCAGAGTCGGAACAGAGGCTCGATTCCAAACCTATCAGTACAGAATGAAGGCGAAATAAGGCAACTTCACATCACTGGTAAACCAATGTGGTCCAGTGGTGTTGACTGTACTGCTGGGTATTATTGGCAGTGGGCACAGTAGTCGCAGCTGACGTTTGCATTGTTTACTGCCAGTATTGGTGCTAGGTACATCAACACAATGAACCTGATCCATATGGACTTGCAGTCTGTACTTATGAAGTCTTCTGTGCAGACATCACATATGCATAGCAGATCCTGGCCTCTCCAATACTGGGACTGGTTCCGGTCCACAAAACTGGACAGCTAACATCTGAAGCATTAACATGCTTCCTTAGCATGGTGAAACAAGTACCTGCAAAAGCTATGAAACTTTAAGCAGATCAACAGATCAACAGACCCAGAAGACCTACAGCTTGTATATGACCTGGGGAAATTAGCAGGGACCTCTGAAACGGAAAGAAAGGAAAGGGTAGGGCTGGTTTAGCTCCAACAATGAATCACAGTCAATGGATTCAGCTAAGATTGAACTATAACCCTCCTCTTCTGGGACTCCTTTAATGTTAGGACAATGTGCTTTTGAGCTCCCCATTTTTATGCTTTTTTTGACTAGATTAGTTCCACTACTACACACAGCCTCTTTCTTCTACTCTGCCTTCACACTTCTAAATTGAAGTGGGTGATTTACCTTTTTTTAAGCACCTTTATTGAGCCGCGGTGGTACAATGGTAGCATTGTTGCCTCACAGCAAGAGGTTCTCCTGCTCTATTCTCGGCTGGACTGCCTTCTGTGGAGTATGCATGTCCTCCCCACAGTCGAGTGGCCTCTGAAAGACATGCGTGAATGGGCATGCCTTCGCTGAAGGTTGGGCATCGGGCTGGCAACTCTGCACCATAAATGTAGACTGCCAATTAGCGGACCGGAGTTCCACTGTGGCGAACCCTAACCAGGAAAAGTCGAAAAGACAAACGCTGAATTATCACTTGACAGACAAATGTACATTTGTATAAACATATATTAAAAAATAATGAAACCACATTCAACAGTTCACATTTACAAAACAAGTATAATCTAAGCAACATTACATAGTTAAATTCCTGCCTTTTCTTAAACCTAATCCAAAACATTTTTCTGCACATTTCCTGCAATTTCCATTTTTTCTATACAATGTACTACTTTTTCTAAAGATCCCACTTGTTCTTCATCTCTGCTACAATACTAATTACAAGTATAGTTGGTAACGATTGATTTACATGTTCTAATCGCTTTTTTGGCGTCCACCAGAATTAAACTTAAGGCCTCACTGTGTCTATCCAATACGGATCCTGTATCCCAGGATAAAAAAAATATTTAGTTCCACTCATTTTCTCACCCAGTATTTTTGAGTGTGTATTCTGTAGGGAATTCTTTTCTCAGCAATTCATTACACACTGAAAACATGTCCCCAGTTTCCTGTCTTTAACCTATCACCTCCAACATGTGTCATCTCCCTGAGGAAAAATTGTTGTAGTCTGCTTGGGGTATAAAGCATCTATGCAAACACGTCCAGGCAAAAATCTTAAATAGTCTAGATTCTGCTATACAATTAGGAGCCATACATGTGTTCTCCCCACTGTTTCTCTGAACTGCATATCCAGTTTCTATTCCCAGTCATTTCTGACCCCTTTGGGTTAATTCTTATTGTGCAATACTTTATATGCCCTACTAATTATCCCTTTAATAGCTGCTTCTGCTCTAGATTCAAATAAAAACTCAACCAGTGCAGGTCTCATTTAGGATTCCCCTATCTCTGATAGGAAGGCATAACTACCCAGAAATACAAGGGTCTTCTGGGCCTCTTCCCACTCTATTACGTTTCCTTCCTTATTTGTTTAGAATAGTTTGGCTCCCTTGCCAGTTTTCTCCAGTAAAATTCCAGTCTCCTCTCTTCTATTTGTTGCACCCTTAATCAAAGTCATCCCTTTTGGCAGAAACTCAATTCCTGTGTTGGCTTGGTTCTTCATATACTTTCTGCTACTTTATGAATATATTGTTTGACTTAAGAATCAGTATAAAATCCCATTCTTTCCTTATTTCTTTTAACCCTCTGCATCATCTCTTGCCACTTTGAATTGTAGCTTTCTGCTTGTGTTGTGTACAACAGCCCGTGTGCAGCTCAGAAATACCCCTTCAAATCAGGTAATCCTAAGACTCCTTGTGCTGTTGGAAGGCTCAACTTATCCCAACGGACTTCAACCCCCCCCAAATAAAATCCTTCGACTCCATTAGTCCACAACTGCTCCTCTGGTTGATAAAAATATGCCTCACCTGTGAATAAATCTAAAGTGAACAAACATTTTTACTGCGTACATCTTGCAATTCATAGGCAAGATCTTCCATTTGTTTTTTTGTATTATAATTCATTCAGTCTCTTCCCACACATCCTTAGCTTGAAAAGGATACCAATTATATCATTTAATTTTCTAGTTCCTTATTTTCTTTGCCAGTGGTTCTAAATAAAGTGTCTGGGTCCTCTATTCAGACAACTTAGAAACCCCCCACCCATTTTTTTTGCCTCCAAGTCCTCATGTACACAACGTATTGCATCACAAAATGCAAATGCTTCCATTGCCCTATTCAAAATCCCATCTGTCAAATGCTTTCTCTGCACCAAGATCTACCAACAGCAGTATTTTCTTGCTTTCTACTTCCTTCTAGATCATTGTTCTGTTAATGTCGTCAAATGCCTGCCTCCCCACTAAAAACACATTGATCCATATCCATCATTTTGGCGTCACCTTTCCCATTCTTTTAAGCCATTGTAAACAAACACTATATTCATGGTTTAAAAACTGAGATGGGCCTATATTAAAAGCTGCATCAGATGGGGCTTTACCACCTTTAATACAACTATCACAGCTTTTTCATATGACGTTGGTGGTTACCCTACTTGTAAAATAAGTTTAAATTTTTTTTGATTTTTATCACTTTCTTCCCTCCTAGCTTCCAAATCTCTACAGAACACCATCTGTTCTTGGAGAATTTCCTGTATTAGTATCTCATCCCCTCTTACCTTAACTGTTAGTTGTTGAGCCTCAACTACCTCTAACCGTGGCATATACAAGTCCTTCCATAAATAATTCCATTAATGCTTTTTCTCGAGTTCCCCACTTCTCTTGCTTTACACACGTTTTTATAAACTTTCCACAGTATATTTAATACCTCTACAGGATTTCGGGTTATTTTTCTAGTTATAGGCTCCTCAAGTTTGGCAACGACACTTTCTACTTCGTTGCCCTATTTGCTGGGCCAAATGTTTTTGTGCTCTGGAGTTATCAAAAACAGTTGTTTAACACAATAGTTTTCAACTCGTACATATTTATCCAGGGACTCCATTATTTCCTTTTAGCACTCTGCCTGCTGCTGTTCTCTGACATTCCACTTATTTTAATACTTAAACCCTCTGTTGCCCCCTCTAAATAAGAATTGCATCTCAACCACGAATTTTTCTATTTCTACCCTATTTTGAACTCCTTACATTTAATCCCACCAGCTATAACTGAGTATATTATCTTCCCTAATAACTCTAGGCAATTTCCACTACTCATTCCTTAAATTACTCTCGACAAGTAAGTGAGGAACGGTCAGTGACCGATCTCTTCTTACAGTGCATTATCTTTGCAATTACTGGTGCATGATCTGAAAGCCACTGGATGCAAGTCAAAAATTTCAATTAAGCGGACATATTGCACAAAAATAATTTCTATTAAGTCTATTATTGTACCATGAGAAATATGTAAATTCTGAGTTCCTGTTACTGAATTCACATCTTTCATACCGAATATTTTCAAACCGTTCAACAGAAATCTACCCTCTTGTGATATTTTCCCTTCTGGGCCCTCCCCCCAAATACAGCCTCATGTTTGAAAATCAAATTCCAGTTACCACCCACAAGTAACATTACCTGCTGAATGCCAATTTCTCCCAAAACATTTTTAAGTTCCAAAATAGCAGTTTCAGGTGGAATATAAATACTTGCCAGCATCTCCTTACTGTGTCAAATCTGCCATTACCCCCAAACACACACACTTCCACCACTACCGGAGCGCCTCCGGCAATTAATACAACTACTCCTCTTTCCTTTGTTCCTGGCAGAATAACCATCCTGATTTTTCTATTTTTCTTTTTTATCAAATAGACATACTCAGTTGTTTCCAAATGAGTCTCCTGTAGCACTATTTGCACTCAACATTTCTTAATATATTTTCTTTTTGACTACACCTGTGATAACATTAACATTCCAAGATAACAGTGTTACCATTATGGTAAGAAGTCTTCATTCCACCTATAACATATGGCAACTTTTTAAATGCCTAATTTCAAGCTTTTGTGATAAATGCTCCCAATAAATGTTTGGCAGGTTAATCCTTTATACATTTTGTTCTTAACATTGGAATCAATCACATATTACAGACTCAAGGGTTTTTATTAAAACAAATACCCCCATAACCATTTAACTCAATACAAAACTATGTACATCCTCAAATTATGAAGGTCAACCCCCCCCCCAATAGGAGTATTTGTGCCTAATGCACAGCTGCTAACACAGGCCAAGATGACCTGAAAAAGTTTATCCATTCTATGACACATTAGCTGTGCTTTCACTTGTACTAGCTGATGTCTTATTGATCTTTATTCATCCTCTCCCAGATGTGAATACGGACATACTTTCAGAAATCTAACTAAGCCAAAAAGAAACCAGTGTTCGGTCTTATTAATCTATCAGCTTGCTTCCATGGAAAAGTGAAATAGACAACTGAACTCCTGTTTTACAGCTTGAAAGACTAGCTGAAACAATTACTGCTAAAGGAAAATTACATTCAGGGTTGTCATTTACTAGTTTCCAATTGAAAATCTGTTATTAAGCTAAGCCAAAAGTCTTAATTCACTCACCTATGCAGAAGTAAGAGGAGAAAATATATCAGCTCTGCATACATAATGATTTGTGCACTTTTACACATCCACCTCAAAATCAAGATTATAGGCCATTAACTTAAATATGCTTTTGCGTAGCTTCTCTTTTTGCAGTGCAATACCTACATTTCTTAATACTAAAAAAAAAAGTAAGCACTATTTGACTGCCTCTATTCTACCAGTGTTAAAATACGGTGCTACTCAACTATGAAATACTGGTAATATACGGCTTTCAAATTTTAACCTAGGTTTATGGTTTTTATTCCTATGATACTTTTTATATACATTTCACCTACAGATTTTGAATAATGCATATAAATTTATAACCAAGTTTTTAGTGTGCATGTATGGTTTTACATATTTTAGTATAGCATTTGTCACTTTTTAATGATGTAATTGTGCAATCACTGTATTGAGGGTAGTGATGTTTTAGTGATTAAATAGCATTTTTTCCACTAAGACTGTTCGGGTGAAATCCAGTATTTTAGGACGAAAGCGCTTAATCACCTGGTTTCAATATACAGACTGCTACGTTGGACGAAAATTCTCTGACAGTAAATTTAAGTGCGTCAAAAGTGGGCGATTTCTGTCCACCATTTGTCCTTGGAGCAGACTTGTGGTTGCGCTGGTTGGCGAACGGTTAATTGTATGACAAATGTGATTGAGGCATTCCAATCTCACTATTCACCAATTTGTGTTCCTGTTCTTGTACATCTCCCAAACTCAAATTCCAGTTCAATTCCACAGTGCTCCCAACTCCTCTAGTCAACTATTGAGCTTTTGTCTCAAGCATTTTCCTTTGGAACAGTGGAAGGGTTAATGGCAGTCTCTCCATCTGCTTTACCATCAGAAGATTAATCAGTCCCACTCTGCTTTTTTGCTCATATTTTGTTGGGCAAACTTTTGCATTTCCTCCTTAGCCTGTCGTGAATTTAAGAATGACTTTAATCCTACAGGAAAAAAATTCTTAAGACAGCTGGATACAGCAGCTTTAATATATCCACCTCTCTACATTCCTTGATTACTGGAATAAATGCCAGATGTACAGTGAATTTTCCAAACACCATCTCTAACTTCTACTACTTAGTCCTTTTGTCGATGGACTTTGTTAGTAGGTTTGCATCTTTAAAGGTCTTGGCTGCTTTCTCATGGCCATATTTAGAGCATACACATGGTACTGCCTTCTCAATTATAAAACTTCCTGCTGTGGAGTATAAGTCCAGTTAATTTGTGCCTTCATAAAATGAAGGCAGTCTGTTCCTTCAAGCTTCTCTGGTACAACATAAAATCTTAAATTTCTCTAGATGCTCTGCCCTCAAATTATACCAGTTTTCGAAACATACCTTCTTGTGCAGTTAAATAACCAGCCAGCTTTTTCTTCGTTTCAGCCTCTGAATTTTCATTTTTAACAGCTCATCTGAGTATCTGTTAAAAGCTTCTTCCATTTTTCCAGCCTTTGAGTGGATATACTCCAGTTTTATTTATTTTAATTAACTCTAATCACATTTGACTTTTTTCCCCTCAGAGATTAATGGAAGCCATGTCTTGCACCAAAGCTGTAGCTTAAAACTGCTTTTTGCTGAACAGCTGAAAAATTCTTCCCAGTCAATGATCTCTACCTTTTTTAGTTTATTCTCTTTCAGGCTCATTTTCTTTTTGCATGCATCCAGGCAATTTACTTACTAGGCAGTAACTGAATTGCACTCAAATGGATAATCTCTGGCTGGACAACAGATGGAATGTTATAGTAAAAACTTAAACTTTATCTGATGTACTCTTCATTTCATTAGCTTGTGGGCTAGAGTCCTAAGCTATTAGAATCCAGGGTGGCCCTCTTGGAAGGATATTCTGGAGAACAGTAGAAACAAAAGCACTTCTACTCCTGGATATGATGTCCAATTTATAACGTGCAACAAAGGGGTGGTAATTTGACAAAGAAGCAGCAGCACAAATGTCAATTGAGACTCTAGACCAAAAAGCTTGAGACATAGCACAGACCTTGTAGAATGGGCCTTTATTTGCCCTGGTAAAGGAATATTTTTGAAAGAGTAGATGAAGGTAATGCAGTCTTTTCAACCATCTCTCTAACATAACTTTAACAGCTTTACCTCTCTACATTTAAAAAAGAGAAAAGTACAGTTTTGTACCTACCATAAATGTAGATGTTCGGTGCTAATACAGTTGCAGTCATAACAGATGGGTTCTCCTGCCGTCAGGCGGGTCCTCGGTCGGCTGAATTCCAAAGTCTAGGTCCGGCGTCAATGGTCGTCGCTTCTTCCCTGACGTCAGTGCGACACGGGTATAAAGGAACCAGCAGACGCCATTTTATTCAGTTTTCCTTGCCCCAGATGTCAGGTGCCCCCAGAAGGAAGCCAATACATAAATTCGTGCAATAAAGCAATGCAATATAATCAAAATACAGTAGTTGCAAGCAAATACACCATAAATGAATACCCCAATCAGATTGTATGAGGAGGTGTTAGCCAATAGGCCTGTCCCAAGCAGGGAAGGAGGGAGGGAAACCTGGACTGCACTCGAACATCTACATTTATGGTAGGTACAAAACTGTACTATGTTCATCGTGCATACAGCCGCAGTCGTAACAGATGGGTAGAATCCCCAAGCTAAGAAGGGGTGGTAGGCACTAGGTGGAACTAGGAGCCAGGATGCCCTGCAAGACTGCAGTGGCAAAGCCTGCTCTAGTTTTGGAGTATAATGGTAGGTGGTAGTGCTTGGAGAAGGTATGCACAGAACTCCAAGTGGCTGCTTCCAAAATATCTTTGGTAGGAACTCCTCTGAGGAAAGCTGCAGAGGTGGCTGTAGCCCTTGTGGAGTGAGATCTGATGTCTGTAGGTACAGTTTTGCCATGAAAAGAATAGCAAAAGCGTATGCAGTGGGCTATCCATTTTGAGATTGTCTGTTTGGAAATTGGCTTTCCTTGAGCTCCTATAGCATAGGACACAAAGAGCTGTTCTGATTTTCTGAAAGGCTTTGTTCTGTCCAAATAATAACGCAGTTGTCTGTGGATGTCCAAGGAATGTAGTAATCTCTCCCCTTTGTTTTGACGATTAGGATAAAAGGTAGGAAAGTGTATGGCCTGATTCAAAGCTACCCTGGATACCACTTTTGGCATAAAGGACGGATTGGTTCGTAAGGAAACTCTGTCCTAATGGAAGATGATAAAAGGCTGCACAGCCATGAGAGCTTGTAGTTCTGAAACTCTACAAGCTGAGATAATAGCCAGAAGGAAAGCTGTTTTCCAGGACAAATATTGCAAATCTGATGAGGCAGCTGGCTCAAAGGGAGGCAAGGTCAGTTTTTCCAGAATGAAATTGACATGCCAAGCAGGTATTGGTTGTTTCCTTGGGGGTTTTAGGTTCTTAGCCCCTCTGAGGAACTGCCTTAAGAGAGGGTGAGAGAATAAGGGTGGATCAGTGTTGTATTCTGCAGAAATGGCTGAGGCATGGATTTTGATGGAGGAGAATGAAAGTCCACTGCTTAGCAGCTCAGCTAGATACTGTAGTATTTGAGATAAATTAAGTTTTCCAGGATCCGGGCCCTTTTTCTCATTCCAGACAAAACAGTTTCCATTTTGCGGAGTAAGATTTTCAAGTTAACGGCCTTCCTGCACCTCCTTGGACAGTAGGGTCTGTTGTGATGCTAAGGAATCTTCCATGCGGCTAGATTGAGTGTTTTTAGCTGGCTGTGAAGAGTTTTGAAGCTGTGCTGAGTCAGGAGAAGAGGCAGAGTCCATGGTGGGGAATGCGTCAGGCTCCTCAGGAGTGGGTACCAGTGTTGTCTTGGCCAGTCTGGAGCAATGAGAATCATCTTTGGTCTGTCTGTTCTGGATTTCAATAGAACTTTGGGCAGCAGAGGAAAAGGTGGGAAGGCATAAACTGTCATTGATGTCCAACTGAAAGACAGCATCCACTCTCCAGGCCTTTGGATGGAAAATCCTTGAGCAGAATTTTGTGAATTGGTGATTTTTGTGGGAGGCAAAGAGATCTATGTCTGGCCTTCCCCATGCTTGGATTATCTCTGTAAAAACTTTTGGATGCAACTTCCATTCGTGTGGATCTGTCATATTTCTGCTTAGGTTGTCTGCCAGCGTGTTTTCCTTGCCTGGCAAGTACTGTGCTTGTAGTTCGATTTGCAAGTCCATGGCCATGTTCAAAAGTGACATGGCCAGTCTGCATAGGGGGTATGAATGTGTTCCTCCCGGTTTGTTCATGTACCACATAACTGTGGTGTTGTCCGTTCTTATCAATAGTTGACCTGGTTGCAGAAGGTCTTTTAAAGCTATAACAGCATTTATTACTGCTAGCATTTCCTTTTGATTGATGTGAAGGTGCTTTTCTTTTTGGGACCATTTGCCCTGAATGCACCGATCTGTCATGTGCGCCCCCCAGGCGTAGTACGAGGCGTCTGTTGTGATTACTTGATTTGCTTGAGGCTTGCTGAATGGAAGACCTGTGTGTTTGGCATGCTTAACCCACCACAGAAATTCCTTTTGAAGACATGGAATTAGTGGTATTATTGTTTCCAAACTGTGGCTGTGTTGAGACCATAGGTTTTTCAGGTACCATTGAAATTTCCTCATATGCAGCTTTGCACATGGGATTAGTAAGATGCAAGATGCCATGAATCCCAGAGCCTGCAGGATTTTCCTTGCAGTCAGCCTGGTGCAATTTGCTAGTGCTCTGAAATATTGAGTTAGTTGCCCCTGCTTCTCTGGCGTGAGATAAGCCATCTGGGTGTTTGTGTCCAAGTTGGCACCCAGGAAAATTTTCCGTGAGGGTATTAGTCCTGATTTCTTTTGTTGACTGTGTATCCCAGAGAGTTCAACAATATTGCCAGATGTTCCAGAAGAATGTGCTTGCTGTCCGCTTGGATCAGGCAGTCGTCCAAATAGGGGTATATTTGTATCCCTTGAAGTCTGCAGTAGGCAATTACTGATGCCAGGCATTTCGTGAATACTCTGGGCGCAGTAGATAAGCCAAAGGGCAATGCAGAGAATTGATAATGGGTTGAACCTGCAAGAAATCTGAGGCATCTTCTGCAATTTTGTCTGATTGGGACATGCAGGTATGCCTCCTTGAGGTCCAATGTTACCAGCCAAGACTCCTTGTCCAGCATGGGAAGAAGCTGCTGTAGAGTGAGCATCTTGAATTTTGGTACGAGTAGAAATGTGTTTAGGATGGATAGGTCCAAAATAGGTCTCCAATCTTTTCCCTTCCTTGGTACCAAGAATAGTCTGGAATAAAAACCTCGACCTTGTTCGTGCATAGGTACCTCCTGAATAGCTTTCATGTCTGAGATCTGTAATTTGCCTTTGTGCCTCTGCCCTTTGATTGTGTGGCAGGTTTGGCATGCCTCATTTTTGGAAGGGTGTGAAAATGAAATCTGTAGCCTCTGTTTATAATGTCCAGGATCCATTTGTCTTTTGTGACAATATGCCAATTTTTTGAAAATGCCAGTTTTCCTCCTAAGGGTGCTGCCATTTCAGTCTTGCTTGGCATGCAAAGGGGAAAGTCATTGGGCTTGCTTTCTGAATGGTTGCAAGTTATCCTCACCACCTCTGTGTATGAGCTTGCCATTGTCTGCCTCTAAACGATCCTTGGGATTGTCCTATGCCCTTGGGGTGCCTGTATCTACCTCTTTGGGGTCTGTCCGTGGCTGGAAAAGTCCAATTTTTGGAAGGCCAATTTCCACTGAAACGTGGGGGTTGTACCTGTAGAAAATCTTTCACAGTTTGCATTTATTTAGCCTTTTCCTCCATTTTCCTTAACACCTCCTCAGCATTATTAGCACCAAATAATACATCCTTTTGTAGAGGGGCATCTAGTAATTTTGCTTTGACATGATCTGGCAAGGTTTGTTCCTTGAGCCAGGCATGTCTACGTATGACTGATCCTGTAACAGCAGCTTTACATGAGGCCTCTAGAGCATCAAAACCACATTGTAAGGTATGCTTACCCACTTGTTCTGCACTATGCATCAAATCCTGCAACTCCAAGTCTGGTTGTTTAGGTTGTGACATTTTACTTTTCAATTGTGATAAGAAAAACTGTTGGTATTTTAGCATATGGAACTGACAGTTTAATGCCCTCATGGTTAAGGTAGCCGAGGTATATACCCCTTTTCCCCCCACCTTTCTAAGGATCTGGAATCTCTCTCTGAAGGTAATGGATTTTTAGCAGTGGAGGCCTTAATTCCCTTGGGGCCCTGTGAGATAGTTTCTGGGTCAGCAGCATGGCTTTTGTATAGAAATTGGTTTGAGTCAGGAACCCTGTAGTACCTGTCAGGCTTGACTGGGGCTGGAGGTAGAGAATCCAGGTTAAGGCAGGCCTCCGAGTAAACATCATCTAGAATGTCCAAGACAAGAGGTATAGCCAGAGGCCTGTGCTGAGACAGCAAGAGAAATTCCCTAAGCCTTTTCTTGGAATCTGAATAATCTTGGCCGTCCCAGTGGAAGTGTTCCCTTAAGGTATGCAAAGTTTCCCCAAATGAGTAATCCTCTGGGGGGGATACAGAAGGAATGGACTCCTCTGCATCAGAGTCTTCAAAAGGGGAGTAAGAATGCTCCTGATCAGAGTGCTCTGAAATAATGGAGCCCTGATCAGAGGAGGGGGATTCTTCCTCCACTGGGCCTTTTGTCCGGAGGGGGTTGAGAACCCCTGATAAGAGTAATTAAATCCTCAGCCATTTTAAGCATCTGTTTTTTAGGCATGGGGCCTGGAGATGGGCCCTGTGTAGCTTGTCTCTTAGAATGCATGGCTGCTTTAGACTTAATGAAAGCCTTGATTGAAAAAGAAGAGGAAGGTCTGAAGACACCTTGAGAGGAGGTAGACCTGTCCACACAGATTCAACGCCAAGAGTGGCTTCGGTATCTGTAGTCAGGGTGTGGGCCGAGGAGCCTGCGACCTCGGGCACAGGAGACACCGCCAATGAAGTGTCGCCGGTAGTCAGGGGCTGCGTAGGCGCCTCGCTGAGAACTGGACCACGTGTAGTCGGCTTTAGCGTGGTGTCGGTAGAGGCTGCGGACCTAGTGTGTCGGTCCTTATCTTTGCGTTTAGACAAAACTGGAGTCACAGTATCCGACGACACAATATAGTTAAATGTTTTGCCAAAATAATGCTGGGCGAAGACACTTAATGGTGCGTTTGTTGAATGTAGCACAAAAGCGACAGACTGAGACGTCGTGGTCTGGGCCTAAAGGAATACAAAGGGAATGGAAATCCTTATGCGGTATTTGCTTCCCACATGAAATACAATTATTAACTTTGTCTGACATCGGTCTGAGGCAAGAAAAGTTTCCCCAATGGGGTACTTAGCTTTCAAGAAGACTTGGGTTTCAAAATTTTCGTAATTTCAGGAGCTGGCCGACCGGCATTTGCAAACTGCTTCTGCTTCGGGCACCGCGCAGCAAGAAAGACTGAAGAAAATGGCGTTGGCTGGTTCCTTTATACCCGTCGCACTGACGTCAGGGAAGAAGCAACGACAACAGACGCCGGACCTAGACTTTTGAATTCTGCCGACCGAGGACCCGCCTGACTGCAGGAGAACCCATCTGTTATGACTGCAGCTGTATGCACGATGAACATCTGATAAAACTTCCTGAAGGGCTTGGGTATACGTACAGAAAAACGAATTGCCTATGTACATAGAGCAAATGCATAGTGTATTCCGCTTTGTTTTGATAATCAGGAAAAAAAAAAAAAAAAAAAACGACCAAAGATTGGACTGATTAATGCTTTTCTCAGTAGCCACCTTGGGTAAAAAAAATAGTACACAGGGTCACACTGTCCCTGTGGAAAAATAAATATGGAAATTTTGCCGAAAGGGCTTGAAGTTCAGACAGTCTTATGGTGAATGCAATAGCTACTAAAAACAGTCTTCCAGGAGAGAAATTTCAAATCCACAGTCGCTGAGAGTTCAAAGGGGCGATGGATGAAAGCTTGCAAAATTAGTCAGATCCCATGAGGGAGTAGGATTTTTCACTGAAGACCGGAGCAGAAAAGTGCCCCTAAGAAATGCTTTACAAAGTTTAGAAGAAGCAAGGGATAAGATTTAGCATAAAAACTGGATATTGCAGCTAGTTGAACTTTGACAGTAGAGTAACTAGCACCAACCTGGAAAAGGAAAGCCAAAAATATAATACGACTGCCACGGGGACTGTAAAGGACCCAACTGTTTTTGTTCAGCCCAAAAGGACAAATCTCTTTATTTTTGTAAATTTTGTGCATTGAAGACCTATGAGAGGAAATAAAAATTTCTCAAGATGGGGAAGAGAGTTTGGGAAATCTTGCCATCATTGGAAGTGGAAAAACCATGCGGTTAATTTCAAACTCTCTCTCTGTGGATACCCAAATGGATGAGAAAGCAGATCTGGACTTGAATCCAATCTCATCGGAAGGCAAACCAGGTGCGACAGCAAAGAAAGGTACCAGGTTTGTCAAGACCAAAATGGGGCAATGAGAATTACTTTGCTTCGCAACCTGAAAACCTTCTGCAGGAACTTGGGAATTAATGGTACAGGAAGAAAGGCATAAAGACCAGAGAACGAAGCATGGACAACAGGGTCCCCAGGGGACTGTCCCGGAGGAAGAATCAATGCAAAATACCTGCTGCATTTGTTGAAAGGGGATGCAGAGATCGCAGCAAGGATGACCAGATTTCTAGAAGAGCATGTCTGCCACTGACTGGTTCAGAGACCACTTGAGAGGGATTAGTAACACTCAGCTGAGCCTGTCAGTTAATGTGTTGGACTCCCCCAGAATGTGCGTTGCTACCAGAAAGTGGTTCATATAAAAATCGCCCACTGCCACACATCACTTCTCAACATACAGGGTTAAGACCTGGTCCCTCCCCATTTGATGTACCAAACCACCGGCATATTTGCCCACTTAGATCGCAATAGTCTCCAAAAGGTAGAAAGCAGTCAAGTTCTTGCAACACTAGAAGAACCACTCCTCTACAATATACTGATACGCAACTTGGTCTCTTGAGGTGTCCACATGTCTTGGAATGTCAGACCAAGACAATGCCTCCCCACCCATACTGGGTGGCATCTGGGGGATGGACGAGTGGGCATCCTTGAGTAACTTTGGCAGAGTGAAACCACCAAAGCCAAGACTCCTTGCACACGAGAGGATGATGGGAAAATTCAGAAAAGGTCTGAGAAGTGACCACTGGACCACTAAGGTCCATTGTAATATCTGCATGTGAAAATGTGGCATGGGCAGAAGGGTTATATTAGCCACCATTGAGCCTAATGCTGAGAACTAGATTGGCCCAAGGCTTTGGAATGGTCAAAATCTGGCTAATGTGAAATTTCAGGTTTGATATTCTTACCTCACAAAAGATAGGGTAAGATGTTCTTGTGTCTAGTAGGGCCCAGATGAAGTCTATGGCTTGTACAAGGTCCAACCAAGACTTCTGCATGTTGGTTATTCCCAGGATTGGGGCCAACTTAAGAAAATAATCCCTGGCCCGAAGGAGAAGATGCCTGGTTGGAGCAGTCAGAAGCCAGTCGTCCAGACATGGAAATATCCAAACCTTGCAGTCAATAGATGAACTGCTACCACAGATGGATGTTTTGAACAGTAACGATAACAAACAGAAGTGCCCGGATCTGGCAGTGACAGGTGCCCAGACAAACGCATTTAACTCCTGAAGTGCCCTTTCCATTTCTATATGGTAGTAAAAGTCCTTTAGGTGGTGTCAGAAGAAGCCTGGAGATCCACCGAGGGGAGGGTGTAGAGGCTTTCCAAATCAAGTATGAAAAGGTTCCATAGTGGTAACCGGAGAGTGTCTCCAAGGAATATAGAGAACCCTCTCCATGACCTCAAAAGCAGAAGGGCTCTGAACAAACTGAAGCTGCCCCACCAGAGCCAAGACAATGGAGAAAACTCCTCCTGGTGAGTTCAAGCCTCCTGCTGGAAGGTAGAAGTCGGAGCCAAGCTGTCAAAGACTGAGGCTTTGAGGGGAAGAGATGTCTCCAAAAGCTGTGGAGTCTAAGTTAACCCCCCCCCCCCCAGAACCAACCTTGACGCTACAGCTCAAACACACTCAGGAAGGAAGTCAGGGCGTAGAACAAGTCTGTCAGCTGTTATTCCCAGGAAGAAAGTCAGGACAAAGAATAATTCTCTAGCAGCTCTTATCCCATGGCACTGGGAAACAACTTAACAGACTCCAAAATCAAAGGTCGGATTGGAAATGAGTTACTGGCTGGAATGAGGAAACTCAGATCCAGATGTGGATGGAGCAGACAAGCCCCTTCTGGATCTGTCGCTCGAGAAATGGCCTCACGAGATTAGATGTCCTTGGAATTTAGGCTTCAGAAAGACACAAAAGTGGACAGAGGTCTGGAGGATCTCTATTGTCCTGACAGTGCCGAACCAGGCACAGGAACCGTAGGAGCTGATGCCATGGAAGCAATACTCAGCCACAGAGCAGAAGATGATCGGGGCTAAGAAAAGACAGTGGCAACAGGGCGCAGAGCTGACTGAGTCAGTTCTGAAGATTTCGCCTTATACCGCAGCTGTTCAGAAGAGGATCATGTGAGAGGTCTGCTGGACTCCTCTGGGTTTTTTGGGAGGGGGCTGAGCCTCTGATGTAGAAGGCATCCCCTAAGGTGAAGGAAGGTGCAAACCTTTTAACACCAGTTTGCTCCTGCTATCTGTCAAAGCCAAAGGATGGAAAACTCTACAGATTTCGCAAGGTGTTTACAAATGGTTAGGTGCCAAGCAGTAAACGCACTCGCTGTGGGCATCAGAGCAATCATCCACCCACAAGAAGTGCACTTTTAAACCTTAAAGGTTTATGATCAGCTAGAGTGAAAGAGCAAAAGAGCAGAAAGACAGAAGGAATTTTTTTTAAGTATGTGTGTGAATAGGGAAGAGAAAAACCTAACAGAAAAAAATTAGAAACGATACAGAAGTATCGCTCAATAACTGAAGTACTACAGAATTAGAGTACTAGGTAGGGAGAACAAAAGAAACTTCACCCAAATTTAATTAGGAGAAGCTCAAGAATGACAGAACTCTGCTAACTTGAAGCGGGGCAAACCAGATCTGGGGTATTCTGGGGTGCAGGGCATTTTGGGTGGGGAGGAGCTCAAGCTGAAAAGAAAGCAGCCTGTTTGTTGCGATAACAGCTACCACACGTTTAAAAAATGAAGTGGACAACATCACAACAGTTATTTATAGCGAAGTGGCAAAGGAGGCTACCTAACGGGAGTTGCATACCAAACAGAGGCTTAACTGTTGTGGCCCAGCCCCATGGGCTATATCTGGTACAACAAGCACGAGGCAGAGAACTAAAGTTGATCAGCCTACATTAGCCTTTAACAGTATCATGGAAATGCCTGTGGTGAACACACTATTGGCCAGCAATGGGGAAGGTATGCTGGGATCTGAAATTCTGGCTGGTCTAACAACCCACATGCGCTAAATCCCCAGATGTAATGATTTCAAGAGTGAAACATACAAATCTTACCATAACTGAAGATGTTAAAGTATGTTCATGGTTGGAACTGTGCCATATAAGCCCCAAAGTCCGATCTAACCTTCACAGCATTTCACACTCACCCCCTCCCCAATGAGTGGATGCTCTTCCACCTAGACATCAGCACATCTGTGGTAAGAGGTAACACTTTGCACCACCTCTAGTTCTTTCTTACTATAGTAAGAGAACTTATTTGCTAATGCAGATGAAAGTATTGTCCAGTCCATCGGTTCAGTCTGGCTTCCCAGTAAATGGGTCAAGTCCTCAACTGGGGAAGAAGGGATGTCTGATCGGTCACGTGTTGCCTGTCTATATTAAGGGAGATTTAGGGTGAGAGGATAGATGCCAGTTTCTCAGGTTAATGACATTATTTGAAGGAAGCAAGTCACACACCAACACTTCCAAAATCATAGCTTGTTCTGTTTTAAGAATAGAGCATGATGTAGCCTCATGACCCCTTGTGCTAGGTTAGACAAGAGTGCCATCAACCAGATATATTCTATCCAAAACAAAATGAATCAGAAAAGGCTGCCTGCCATGTCCAATGCCACCATGGTGTCAAACATGTAATTTCTGAGCAACTACAACAGTGAGCATAAACATACCCTTATTTCTAGACATGAGCCATTATAAGTTAAAATATTCCCAAGGCCAAAATTTCATGTTAACATCTAAAAGTAAAACTGTTCACTTAAAAAAATGTTAACTGTCACTACCTGACATACAAATGCTAACTTCTAATAGAGCAAGCATACTTGCACTTTACTGTATTGATGAAAAAATGTGTACTGTGCAATAAAGAAAATTAAATGCCTACCAATTGATGTGGTATACAACTCTAGCATGCCTTGGTACTTCATGCTCTGTTCATCAACAGATTCCTGCAGCACTTCAAACACCCTGCTCATCCGCTCTGCAAAAGTCTCCTGGACAACTGCATTATGTTGGTCAACATTCCTCTTGCGATCCAGTTTGGCGTGAAGACCAAATATGTCTTTTGTGCTAACTTCCACAGTGCTAAGGAGCTGCAATGAAAGCCAAAGATGAAGAAGCAAGCATCAGTAATTTTGCCACCACAAAACTGCTAACTCAGACTGTAGCTCAAAGTACACCTAGCTTAAACAAAAAACCTTGGGCAATCTACTTGAAACCACACAAACCCCAACGATACTAAGTATACAAAAAAGTTGGAATGAGTTATGGGACAAGCACATCATTTTCAAAAATGCAGAATTCCAAAGCAGGCTCAAGATCTCTGTACCTAAAAATGTTTTCAGACTTCAGCTCCTGCTTACCACATTCCTCTTATCACAAGAGAAAGTGGGTTGTTCATAACACAGCACCAAAGAAAACCAAAGTTCTCTATCAAGCCTCCCCAGGCCTTGCCTTAAAGGACAGCAAATTGACAGGAGTGGATAGACGGATCTACATCCTCCCCAAGTATACATTACTGTACCTAAAATGTAGTATGTCCTCTTCAAAATCTGTAGGATAGGGTCTATCCATCTCAATCCCATAAATAACCCTATGAAAGCTCAAGTGATATGGTTGACTTGGAGGATATTTTACACAAGACCACATCCAGCCTGTAGGGTTTTCAAAGGTATCCAAAGTAGTCCATGTTGTTTCAAAGATTTCATCCAATGATACTGCACTGAAAATGCCAGAGATGTAGGCACTGCTGTTGATGAATGTGTATTAGGAGCAGATAGCACATTTGGCATACTTCATAACAACTTTAGTAATAACTCAGTATATCACGTTGGGGTGACGGAGACCTTAAAACCTCATTATCAGCAAAAACGACAATTTTCCTGAATGAAGCAGTAAGGTCGAGGAAAAATCTCAGTCTGTACAAAGCTAAATAAAAAACATACGTCACTCCATTATAAGCATTTTAACATTGATATTCATTATCCTATTCAGATTTAATTCCATGCTACTTTAAGTAACAAGACCACACTGTGTGAGAAAAATCAGATAAGGAGAAAATCCACAGTCTGAATTTCTGAAGTTCTCCTGGCGGAGGTCAACTTCCAGAATAAATGGTCTGAGATTTAATTTGATATTTGATGAATGGAAAGTCCAATTGGATGAATGCCCATTTACAGTGGAAGCCAGGAGAAAAAGCTACAAAGTATTTCAAAAACATTAATTGTATTTATTTACATTTGTTGGCCGGGAGTGTCCGACAGGATGTAGGTCAATTTTCAGCAGATGCCCAGTCAGAAAAGCTCCACAGTTAAAATAAACAGACAGTAGTTACATTGGATTACATAGCGATTAACAATTTAACATAGCAATTAATTACAAACATTTACAGGTGAAGAACATAACACATCAGTAGACAACTAGAATTTATTTGCGAAGTACATAACAGACATTAACAAATGTTACAATAAGAAGTTCCTGCTGTATAACAAGTACAAGGCTTATGAGCATCTGAGCTTGCTATAATCAAGGTAGTTGGGTGGAAAGAAAGGTAGTGGTTGGATGGGGTGGGTGAAATTAAGAACGATCATGTTACAATTTTCAAAAAGTGCAATAAAAACATGTACAGTTTAAATGATTAAAGCAAATTAGACAATGTGAAAACACCTAACAGATACAACTTTTATGATAATTTAACATTTAGAGAAATTTTAGCCAGTTTAGAGAAACTAAAGGCAAGTTAGTATAACTACAATATGAAGTGGTAGGGAAAAAAAAGTTATGGACTCACTATAACGTTCCATCTGAGTTCATTTATCTTCAACCTGTGGGTTCCCGGATCTGACTCTGCCGCATAACCAGCATCTGATCAGAGCTCAAGATTCTCCCCTACCCGTAATGCCCCCGGTCTCCTTCCTCCCTTCAGATAGTTTGCTGCCCAATCTAGTATTCGCATGCGACCCGACAACTTGTCCCATAACAAGAAGTTCATGAGCAAGGAGGAGAGAATAAGAGGCACCCTGAGGGTGACCACCTCTCCTCTAGGCATCAGACCAGCACAGTTTATACAAAGCAGTGGGGACGTAGTAGGGACAGTTGAAGACAAATGAACAACTCAGATGGAACTTTATGGTGAGTACAGAACTATCTTAAGTTGTTGTCTTCATTTGGTCTTCAACCTGTGGGACAGAGTCCCCAGCGACTAAACTCCTGGTAGGCCATCATGGAAGGATATTCCAGAGTACAGTGGAGCCAAAGGATGGCCTGTTCTGGGATATGATGCCCAACTTACAATGCAAGATGAAAGTATGAGATTAGGTCCAAATAGCCACAGAGCAGATATCCACTGAAACTGTGGACCAAAAATTCGCTGAAGTAGCCATAGATCTGGTGGAATGTGCCTTCACATGACCTGGCAAGGATATACCCCCAGCAGAATACTAACAAATACACCCTGGGAAATCCAACGGGTGATAGAGACCTTAGATACTGGTTTCTCTAAAAAGGGTTTAGAGTAGAAATGAAGAGTTGGTCAGACGTACGAAAAGCTTTAGTCCTGTGCAGGTAGAAACAAACCTGTGTGCACATCTAATAAATGGAATTTGTATTATCACTTGTTTTGAAACTTTGAGAAGACCACCAGGAGATTGATAAAGGTTGGACTCCTAAGCTACCTTAGGAAGAAATGGATTAGAATGCAAAGACACCCTGTCCTTATTAAAAACTCATAAGAGGGCTTGACCAACAATGCTTGAAGTTCTGAAACTCTCCTGACAGAAGTAATCATAATCAACACAGCAGTCTTCCAGGACAATAGCTTTAAATCTACACAGGCTACAGGCTGAAAGGGGGGTGAAAAGTACAGTTGTGTACACTTAACATAAATGTAGATGTTAGAGTGTATTCACTGTTGCAGTCATTACATTTGGGTAATCTGCTGTCAGGTTGCCCTCAGTCAGCCTGATTAACAAAGTCTTGGGTCCTGTGTGGATTGCTGTTCTATTCCATGACGTCAGGTCGTCAGAGGTATAGAACATGCAGCCAACGCCATTACATCAGTTTTTCTTGCCCCAGATGTCAGGTGCACCCCAAATGGGGAGCAAATAAAATTAAAAAAAATATACCTCCAACCAAAAACAAATACACCAAAAAGGCTTTTAAGCATAGTAAAAGAAAGTAAAGGTATAGTCAGAGAAAAACAGGGGGCTGGAGGGAGGGTAACCAGGATTGCAACAGTGAATACACTCCAAACATCTACATTTATGGTAAGTGTACACAACTGTACCATGTTCTTCGTGTTTCACTGTTGCAGTCATTACATTTGGGTAGATTCCCCAAAGCTATGGTAGGGAGGATGAATTTATACAGCATTAAGACCAGCTATAAGGTCCTGCAACACAGCAGTGGCAAAGCCAGCTCTGGATTTAGAGAAATTTGGTAAATGATAATGCTTGGAGAAAGTATGAATGAAACTCCAGGTAGCAGCTTCTAGAATATTCCTGGTAGGAACACCTCTGAGAAAGGCTGCAGAAGTAGATGTAGCCCGGGTGGAATGAGATCTGATCCCCAGGGGGATAGGTTTTCCATGGTGCTTATAGCGGAAATGAATGCAATGGTTTATCCATTTAGAAATGGTTTGTTTTGAAATAGGCTCTCTATCCCTGTAGCAAATGCTACCAGCAGTTCAGATTTTCTTCGAGTTTTAGTCCTGTCCAAGTAGGATCTAAGTTGTCTGTGCACATCCAATGAATGCAGAATCTGTTTCCCTTTGTTTTGTGGATAGGGAAAGAAAGTTGGCAAATGAATGGACTGATTAAGAGCCACACTGGATACCACCTTGGGCATGAAGAATGGATTGGTCCTCAGATGCCATGTCTGCATGAAAGATGATGAAAAGCTCCACTGCTATAAGGGCCTGCAACTTAGAAATCCTTCTAGCTGAAGTGATTGCTAGAAGGAAGTCTGTTTTCCAAGAAATAATTTTTAAGTCTGCAGTAGCAGCTGGCTCGAAAGGAGGTAGAGTGAGTTTCTCCAATACAAAGTTAAGGTCCCAGGCAGGGGTTGGAGCTCTACTGGGTGGTCTCAAGTTTTTGGCCCCTCTGAGGTACTGCTTGAGCAGAGGATGAGAGAAGAGGGAAGGTTCTGTGTTATAATAAGCTGAAATGGCCGAGGAATTGATTTTAATGGAGGAAAAAGACAGGCCCTTGTGAAGCATCTCAGTTAAGTATTGTAAAATCTGAGGTAAACTGGGCGCTGCTGTGCTCATTCCTTGAGAGATTCCAAGCCCAAAATATTTTCCATTTGTCAGCATAAGATTTTCTAGTGCTAGGTCTTCTAGTCTCCAAGATGACATCCATCACAGGCTTGCTGAAGGATAAAGGGTGAATTTAAGTGATTAGCCAAGCTGCAAGGTTCAATGTTGGGAGCTGAGCGTGCAGAATCTGGTTCTCCTACTGAGAGAGTAAGGTAGTCTGAGGCAGATGCCATGGTGATATTTGTGACACTGCGCAGGAGCGGGAACCAGTGTCGGCGTGGCCAGTTTGGAGCAATCAAAATCATTCTTTGTTTGTCCTGTTTGACTTTTAACAGAACTTTGCAGAGTAGAGGCAGAGGTGGAAAGGCGTAAACTGATAGTTTTTTCCAGCTGAACAGAGCATCCACTTTCCAGATTTTTTTGTGGAAAATCCTTCTGCAAAATTTGTCCAACTAGTAGTTCCAGGGGGAGGCAAATAGATCTATGCCTGGGCTCCCCCATTTTCTTGTCAACATGTTGAAAATCAGAGGTTCCAGTCCCCCTCCATGAGATTTCTGCTTAGTCCGTCTGTCTGTGTATTTAATTTTTCTGGCAGGAACAGAGCTTGTAGGTGCACTTGGTAGCTCAAGGCCATGTTCCACAATGCCATGGCTAGTCTGCAGAGGGGGTAGTAATGTGTACCCCCTTGCTTATGTACCACATAACCGTAGTGTTGTCAGTCTTTACCATTAGTTGTCCTGGAAGAATGTAGTACTTGAAGGCTGTCAGAGCATTCTGGCCAGCTATTGTTTTGATGGATATGCAGGTGCTTTTGAGTTGGGTTCCATTTGCCCTGAATGCACTTCCCTGCCAGGTGAGCCCCCCATGCATAGTCTGATGAGTGTTAGGGTTTGGGCGGCAGGGGGTAGCACGAATGGCAGTCACTTGTTTTGGTGGCAGGCCTCTGCCCACCATAGGAACTCCAGGCGTAGGCAAGGTATGAGAGGAATCATTGTTTCCAGGCTGTGACAATGTTGACTCCATAAACTAAATATATACTAAATCTAGAGCACTTAGTTTTCAACCTTACTCACAAACACTGGCTAATATACAATGTATGTACTGTACCTGTGTACTATGTATGTATTCCACCCATGTTCCAAATTTCAGCTGTACACCACAAATCAATTACCTTTATTTTTAAAATTATTTTTTTTTGTTCTCTCCACTGTAACTTTTAATGTGCCGCATACCACTGTAAAATCATGTCTTGTAATTTGTGTGTATACTGATCATGTCTAAATAAATAAATGTGTCTAATTTTTCTTTGTGGAGCTTTTCTCCACGGGACTCTGCTGAAAAAGGGCCTTTACGGCTCAATCACCCCCGGTTAACAAATGTAAAATAAAATAACTTAAGTACCACTGAAGTTTCCTCATGCAGTCTTGCATATGGAATTAGAAGAATGCAGGAGGCCATGAACCCCAAGGCTTGCAGAATTGGTCTTGCAGATAGCAGGGTTTTTGTGGCCACTTGTTTGAAGTTACCAAATGAATTTGCTTCTCTGGTGTGAGGAAAGCCAACTGAGCAGTTGTATTCAAGCTTACAACCAAGAATGTAATCTGTTGAAAAGGGTACCAACTGTGATTTCTTTTTGTTTATGTTGTACCTGGACAAGTTAGAACCCTTTTTACAAACTGCAGATTTAGAAGTATGGCCTGGTTTTCTGCCTGAATTAGACAATCGTTCAGGTATGGATATATCTGAATATTTGTCTGCAAAATGCAATTACTGGAGCCAGGCACTTTGTGAATATCCTAGGCACAATAGACAAGCCAAAGGGCAGTGCAGAGAACTGATAACTGCAAGTAGCTTGCTTTGAAGTGTAGGCATCTTCTGCAAGATTCCCTGATTGGAATGAGCAGGTACGCTTCTTTTAAATCTAGAGTTGCCAACATGGCATCTTTACCTAGCATAGGAAGTAACTGGTGAAGAGTCAGCATCTTGAATTTTGGAATGCCCAGAAAGAGGTTTAAAGCAGACAAGTCCAGAATTGGACGCCATTGATTTGTCTTTTCTAGGTACTAGGAATAGCCTGGAATAGAAACCTTGTCCCTTTTCCTCCTATGGTACCAGTTGAATAGCCCTCATGTTTAATAGGGAAAGTTCTTGTTTTTGAGCCTCTGCCCACTGATTTGGGGGCAGGTCTGGCCACCCGTTTGGTGTTGGCAACGTGTGGAAATGAAATATGTATCCCTGGGACACTATATTGAAAACCCATTTGTCCTGGGTTATGAGTTCCCAGTTTTTTTGCATGACAAGCAATCTTCCCCCCAAAGGGGTGGCTAAAAGGTAAGTGCTTGATAATTTTAAAGGAAAGTCATTGAGACCGTTTACCATAGGGGGGTGTCCTGTTACTTCCAGATTTGGAAGTGGAGGCCCCCCATTGCTTAGGTCCGAGAGTCCCCTGGGACTGAAACATGGTGCTTTTGGTGTGTCTGGGTTTGGCTTGAGAGGATCTCGAAGGAGCTGGAAAGGACCAATTCTTGGTAGGCCAGTGCCTACTAAATCTTGGAGGTTGCACTTTTAAGAAATCTTTTACAGTTGGCAAAGATTTAGCTTTTATCTTGCATCTTTTTTAGAACTTCTTCAGCCTTATTGCCAAAAAGACGGTCCTGATTTAAAGGAGCATCCAACAATTTTGCTTTAATTTGAGGCAGAAATTGCTCCTTAAACCAAGCATGCCTTCTAAGCACAGATCCAGTAACAGCAGCCCTGCAAGAGGCCACTAAAGAAACAAAACCACATTGTTCAGCAGAATGCAATAAATCCTGTAAATCTATTTTCCACACAGTCAATCCTTTTCTGTTTAAGCAGTCCAATAATATGCTGTTGATATTTTAACATATGAAATTGGCAGTTTAAAGCCCTGATTGCCAAGGATGCAGAACCTTTTTACCCCATCTATCCAGTGTCCTGGAATCTCTATCAGAATGGGTAGGATTTTTAGCAGTAGAAGCCTTAAATGCCCTTGGGCCCCTGATAAATGGTTTCTGGATCTGCAACAGGATTTTTGAAAAGGAACTCGTGGGACTCAGGAACCCTGTATTATCCGTCAGGTTTACTAGGAGACACAGGCAGGGAAATCAGGGGCCATACTATATTCCAAAAACACAACAGTGTCAAGTACAGGATGTATAGCCAAAGGCTTATGCTGGGGTAGAAGGAAATCCCTAAGCCTCTTTTTTGAATCAAAAAAATTCCTGGACTTTCCCAGTAGAAATGCTCCCTTAAGGTATGTAAAGTTTGCCCAAAAGAAAAGTTGTTAGGGGAGGAAGCAGAGGAAATGGAATCCTCTGCATCAGAATCCTCATATGTAGGTATGGATAAATCCAGGTGATTAGAAGAGTCAGAAGAAACAGAGTCCTGATCAGAAGATTCATAGTCAAGCTCAGCCCTAGGCCTCTTAGAAGGGGAGGGAGTTGACTACCCCTGATTAGAGGAATTAGATCTTCAGCCATTTTGATAATTTGTTTTTTAGGCCTAGAGGCCTGAACATGTGGGCCTGGGCATCGGTTTCTTAGACAGCTCGAGATTTAGGCCTTAGTATTGAGGGTGGGGTCGGTTTAATATCCAAGTCTGTAGGCCTGAAAACACCCTCAGAAGCCGGTGCCTGCACAGCAGCTCAGGACCCATCCAAGGTAGAGACATCTGCGGGTTCCATAGGTGAAGCATCTCGCCAGCATACCAGACTCCAAAAGGGTCTCAAGTAGAGGCCTGCAAGTCAGAAGTAGTGGGTATCCAGGGCTGCGAATGCACCTCACTGAGCACCGGTGAACTGGCTTAGAAGAGTCATCAGCAGTTTTGGACCTAGACTGCCTTTTTCTTTGCATCTTTTCGGAATCCCGGTAGTTGGATAGCTAACAAACAGTTCTGGATAATTAAACCGATAACCGAAATATTTAGAGACAAAAATGTACAGACAAATGATAGTGCGCTGATTAAATAAAGCACAAAACCGACAGCAAGGTATGTCGTGGTCAGGGCCTAGGCAAGGAATACAGTACAAATGAAAATCTATGAGGTATTTGCTTTCCATAAGTAATGCAATTAACAACTTTTACTGACATCTGTAAGGAGCAAGAAAAAGTTTCCCCAATGGGGTACTTAGCTTAAAGTTGAAGACTTCGGCTCAAACTCTATAATGAAAATTTCAGGAGTCGGCCAACCGGCACTTGCAAACTGCTTCTGCTTCGGGCACCATGCAGTAAGAAAGACTTAAGTAATGACGTTGGCTGCATGTTTTATACCCCTGACGACCTGATGTTATGGAAGGGACAGCAACCTAAACAGGACCCAAGACATAGTTAATCAGGCCGACTGAGGGCAAGCTGCCAGCAGTTTACCCAAATGTAAAGACTGCAACAGTGAAACGGGAAGAATATCTACAGCCTGCAGAACTAACTCAAGATCCCACAGTGGCAGGTGGTCCTTCACTGGGGCCGAAGAAAAGTGCCTTTGAGGAAGGCCTTGCAAAGCTTTGAAGATGCGAAGGAAGCCATATCATCACCTACTTGAAAATTAGAAATTGCAGCAAGTAGGACCTTGACCATAGAAAAACTAGCACCTTGCTGAAAGATCCCAGCTAAAAATTCCCAAACCACAGAAACCAGGGCAGTGAAGAGATCTTAGGCATGCTGCAAAGCCCAGATTGAAAACAACTCCATTTCCTGGAGTACACCTTTCTGGTGGAAGATTTATGAGCTGCTACCATGATCCCTCTGACAGGTGAAGACAGGCCGGGAATCCTGACTATCAGGGGAACTAGAGCAGCCAAGCAGTGAGCTTAGACTGTCCAGGTATGGATGGGGAAACCCTGAGGGATGATATCTGGAACTGGATCCAACATCCATGGTGGAGCCACCAGATGAGGCAAGAGGGAAACCAGACCAGACGAGCCCAGAAAGGGGCAATGAGGGTTCAGGTACCTATGCAGCGAGATTTCCCTGTGGTACATTTGACAGGGGACATAAGCCTTGAGTGACATTCACCTGCAGAGAAATATTGCTGTTTACAAATTCCCTGTGGGCAAAGAGAAACATATGCTGCCACGCCCACAACTTAAGTAACCAAATGTAAAAGGAGAAAATAATGTCCATGGTCTCAAAGGGAACAAGACGGCAGACATCAGCAGCAGGCTGACCAGAGGGCATGTCAGTGGCAGTAAAAACACAGTGCACAATAGGCAGTGCCTTAATAATTGGAGTGAGTGGACTACTACCCTCTTCACAGTGTTTAGGGGACATTACCTAAAACACATACTGGAGCATAAATGTGACTACAGTATCCTGCAGGATTTCCTCCATGCTTTAGCACACTTCTACATGTTATAGTTACATACGTACGTATGTACTGTACACTGAGCACAACATTCATTACTTCTTCTGCCACCATTCATTTGGTTAATAAAGCTGTGAACATGGCAGGGTGTGCTTCTCTTTGCACACAGGAAATTTGCAAACAGCCATATTTCTCTGCAGCTGAATGTCACTTCAGCCATGTCACCAGTCAAATGTACCAAAGGGAAATGTCTCACTGCCTAGGCGCCTGAACCCTGGCAATGAGGATAACTAGGCTCCCCAGCCTGCAAGTTTTCTGAAGGAATTTTGTTATCAAGGGAAGAGGATAAGCATACAGAAGATGGGGGCTAAGTAAGAATCTCGGTGTCTCTGGGGGCTTCAGAGAAAAACTTCGCTGAATTTCACATTGGAGAGGTGGAGATCGCAGCAAAGCTGACCCCACTTGCGAAATATCTGATCCACTACTGAAGGACTCAGCAGGTTTATTCTGAAGCCTACAAGTGGTCTGAGTGTCTGCGAGAATGTTGGACCTCCCTGGAATGTGTTGCCACCAGAAAACTGCTGGAGATCACCCACTCAACATTCTCAAGGTTTCGTGACAGAGGATAAGATCTGGTTCCCCCACTGCTTGATGTACCAAACCACAGACAGTCATTAATGATAGCAATTGTTTCTGGGGTAGATGAGGATGGAGAGCCTGCAACGCTAGAAGCACTGCCATCATCTCCAGGACATTGATATGCAATCTGGTCTCGTAGGGGGACCATGTGCCTTGGACTATCCTGCCTGAGCACTGGCCACACCCCCACAACCCTAGCAGGAAGCATCTGTAGTCACTGTGGCTGTGGGGAAGAAAGGTGAAAGTAAGGGACAACCCCAAACAAGGTCCAAGGAATGAATCCATCACAGAAGAGAGTCCACTGCAAACTTGAGAGATTACAACAGGGTGAGTCAATGGGAGATCTAACATGAACCATTGGACAGTGATGGTCCAGTGAAGAACCCACATGTGATAACGGACCATAGGCAATAGACTGATCATGGCCACCATGGACCCCAACACCCTTAATACTATTTCCACTGTCAGTGACTGAGATTGAAGAATGTAAAGAACATGTAGCTGAAGAACCTGTATCCTGTCCGGAGTAAAAAAAACTTTGGTTTGAATTGTGTTCAGCCGTGCCCCAGTGAAGTCTAATTCTTGAACTGCGGCCAGTAACGACTTGAAGTTGATGGTAATGCCCAGCAGCTGGGCTAGGAGGAGAAAAGAATCCCTTCCTTGACAGAGTTGATGCCTGGAAGGGGAAGGAAGGAGACAATCGCCCATGTAAGGCAACACCTGTATGTCTTGGAGTCTCAGGTGAGCTGCTACTACTGCCATCACTATGGTGAACACCCTGGGGAATGTGGTGAGACCAAACGGAAGTGCTCTGAACTGAGAACGATTCGCTCCTAGGTGGAAGCAGAAAAACCTCAGAGCGCACCTGTCTATCTTGATGTGATGGAACGCATCCTGGAGGACAGTCGAGCACATCCACCTGTTCTCCTGCTGGAAAGGCAGGATAGATTGAAGGGTGACCATCTGAACCTTCATCTTGCCCACTGATATGTTCAAGATGAAGAGCTCCAGAATAGGTCTCGAGTCCCCTGTCTTTGGCATAAAAAAGAACCTGGAATAAATGCCTAATCCAGAGTTGTCTGGGGAGGATGGGTTGGATGACTCACATTCTTAGCAGCTTTACAATTTCCAGTGATGCATCTTCCATGTGCGCAGGTAGAAAGGCCAGGTGTTTAGGCGAGGGAGGGGACTCAAGAAAGGGGATTGAATAGCTCTGGATATAACTTGTAACACCCAATGATCTTCTGTGATGGACTCCCACGCCGTTAGGTGCAGCGAGAGACAATGCCCGACTGCCTCCAAAGACGAGAAGCCAGGCAATCCACTGGTGTCTGAGAAATACTGGAGAGACTCGTGACTTCTTGGACTCCCTCTGCCTTTAAGGCAGCATCTAGCAAATTCCCCTCTGCCCATGGAGGAAGGTGAGTCCAGAGTGTCATGGGAAAAACCCTGAAGATTTTCAGCACCACATCTTCGTCACTTGCTGATTCCTAGAGAAGGATCATTGAGGGGCCAAAAAGCAGAACCCAATGGCAAACTATCTTCCCGCCCTTCTCGCTCAAGTGAGGTGTCACATACATACTTCCCAAAAAGAAACCGTTGTACGGGGCATTTGTAAGGTGTTAAACGGCTCCGAAAGTGCACAGAACCAGAGCCAGGCAAGTCGCCTAATGGCAACACTGGTACCAGCAGCTCTAGCGGTGCCCTAGGTTGAATGGGACAGGAGAGACAGGTGTTAGCAACTGATTTCAGGGTGGCCATATGAGTGGAAAACACCTTGCCCTCCAACACGGATGCAGGGATCAATTGAGCGATCCTCAACAGGTCTCACTGCAGCCGAATCATGTGCCCTTAAATTCAGCACCCATATAGAGGTCGCTGAAGCGTCCACCCGCTTCTTGATATGGTCCATCGGCCTTACTTCAGTCAGGAGGGTGTATCATACAGCTCTTCTGAGTGAGTTCCTCTTAGTGGCATCAAATAGGGATCCCTTATTCCAATGGGACCTGTCTGAAGGGGGGACACAGAACCTTATCCAACCATTTAGAAATGGGCTCCACTGTGTCCGGTTCCTTCCACGCTGGAGATGTAACACAATCCACTAAAGGATCCACAGGAGAGGACAACCAGGAAAGCAGAGAGTCCTGTACCAAATGCCTCCAGGAACACAGATTAGTCTGGGGTAGGTTTTTGGGCAAACCAACTCCCACGCTGTTGAAGTAGTTCCATGATGTCTCCAAAGGAGACATCCTCTGTGGGTGACCAGGGTCCCCTTCCTCCAAATAGGTGTCCTCTGTGAGGGACTGGTGTGAAGTCTACGTGCCTCCTTTTGCACGTACATTTGAGAGTAGCCTCTTCAGTGGGGGTCTCAGGAGAGGACTTGCCAACATCTCTGTTCCCACGAGGGAACACCCTGGGGCAAAGAGGCAGCAGGCTGTCCAGGAGATGGCAGAAAGGCTAGATCCACGCTAAGTAACAAAGGGAGCCAGGGCAAAATCTGAAGACGAGATTGTCAAGCATCTCAATGGAATTGAGTACCCTCTCCATCACAAAAGCCAGAGAACAGATAGCATGACAAAGGAGAAAAGGAGCCGTAATCCTCTGACCCGACAGGGAGTCAGAGTCAAACCTCCACTTGCCGAGATACCAAGAAGGTGGTTCTGCTCCGACAAACTGAGCAGACATCCCCTCAGATCTGATGCTATGGCTCTGAGAACCAGCCGATCTGAGCTACTCAGACCTGCTCAAGGCCACTGCCTGCGTCAAGGTATAAGGTGCCATCTGAGCCAACCCCTTGATGCAGAGTGTCCTCTGATCCAAGGGCTCTGAAACCAGAGGTCAGATCAGAGTAGTAATAGGATGAATACAGACTGCATGCTCCCCCCCACTCTGGAGGGAGAGGGGGCAGGCAAGACTCCCATCTGTATCTTGGTGAGGATAAACATCATCCTATTCTCCGCTTTGGTAAGACTGCAGGTGGAGCAGGAAGAGGAGGCCACTGACACCGGACTAGTGGGGCGATGAGGGGAGGCCCGAGCCGGCAACAGAAGACCAAGCTCCTCCTGAGAGAGCAGAGAGGAACAAAGCTGGGAAGATTCTGTCCTTGGAGCCAACCTAACTTTGGCTCGAGGGCCAACCGAAGCCTAACAATCTGGAGATCGTTTCTGAGGCCTATCCCTTGACTTAGCATATCAGTCTCCATCCCGGGACCTCTCTGCAGGGGTTTGAGACCCTGAGGCCTGGGCGGAGACACAGGTAGGCACCAGGGCAGAAGTGTCAAGTCCTAGAGGAAGCAAGGAGGCCCTTGAGGATCAGCTTGCTCCTTCTGTCCATCGGTGCACAGGGATTAAACCCGGCACAGATGGAGCAGGAGGTCTGCAAGTGGGCTGCCACAAAGCAAACTATACACAGAGTATGGCCATCAGCTGGAGAGAGCTTGGGGCCACACTAGCATTTCTGAAGCCTGGTTTGGGGGTATCAGGCATTCTACCAATCTAAGGCCCAGTACACACACAGGCCACATATATGGGATAGGAGTAAAAGTTAGAGAAAGTTATTTATTTTTTTAACTGATGCAGAAGCGTGAGGGGTGGTAGAAAGGCAGGATTGTCTAAAGATACAAGAAAGGAAGAATCTAATGCTTAAAGAAAGTCACTTATCAAACAATAAATGCAGGGCATGGATCATGATGTGGACATGAAGTGCAGCAAACGAGATCTGAAGGGAGGAAAGGAAGGCATTATTGGTAGGAGAGGAGCTTAAAGCTCGGATCAGATGCTGGATATGCAGCAGAGTCAGATAAAAGCCGGATCAGAGAACCCACAGGTTGAAGACCAAATGAAGACAACTTCAGATACTGGGTTATGGTGTATTTAGAGAGCCAAGGGGAGAGAAACAGTTACTTCAATTGAGCTACCTGAATGCATGTTTGAGGATACAAGTCAAATTCTGCAGCAAAATTTTCATCCCCTAGTAGTACAGAGCTCTTAACCCAAAGAGATAAGAAAAGTGCTTTTAAATGTGGCCTTTCACACCAAAGGATGCAGAGAATCATTGTTCAAGGTGAATTAGATATGACTGAAAGGCACACCTGAATGAAAAGCAACTAAGACAAAATTCAGTTAAAAAAGAGAGACCAGGACAGCTGGGACCAAGAAATGTATCCACTTGCTGTTACAGGTTATCATAGTAAGAAGTTTGGGCAGATGTAAGGATTTGGATGACCCCAGGCAGGTATATAACATCTCTAACCATCACAGAAGTAGAGAAACAAGATTTTAGTTGAACAAAATAAGGGTCAGGAGTCCACTTGGACGGCTGGTAGACCAGGGCTCTTATCCTCAGACAGCCTCCAGAAAACTAAGATACAAGAAACAAAACTTGCAGAGACAAAATGATCTAGAAAAATGAGTCTGGACTTGACTTTCTCCTGGAAAATATTAGTAATGAAACAAATGGAGAAAAAAAAATCCCTTCGCTGCTAGTACAGAGGTAGCATAACGTAAAGTAGTTGCACTTGCAATTAGTCAGATGACGAAAAGTTCAAAGGCTTCCATTTGACTAATACACTCCAGTACCACTCAGTCGTCAAAAGCTCAGCCTATGCACACTTAATTTGCCCTGGAATACAAGCTGCTACCAGAATTTTCTTCTCACATAGGCAACTTCCACTCCCTCGTGGAGGCCAACAGAGTAGCACTCCACCTTGCTTTTTTAAGCAATATGCTACAGCAATGTTTGGAATAGTATTAAAATGCAATATCACTTTTTGCTAGTATCAACCATCCAGCATTACAAAAAATGCTGAATTCCTGCCTTCCGTTAAACCACACTCCTCATTGTGCATGTATTGCTCCCAGTTTCTGTTAAATACATAATTGGCTCCTTTCATTTTCTAAACATTCCCACAATCCAGTTTTTTTATTTATAAACTATTCAATACAACAAATACTGTAGACTTACTTCCCATTTTATTTTAATTGCTTGCTAACAGTCAATTGAAATAAACTCGAGGCCTTACTATGTCTAAACAACTCAGATCCTGTACCCAGCTCAAAAGAATTTCCTTACAGCCATTTACTCAACCAATATTTCTAATAAGACTAGTTTGTATGAAATTAAAATATGCAGACTCATTACACTCCTAAAACATACGTTCCCTGTTGCCTCTTTTCAAATCAAAACTCCAACATTTGCCATCTACACGAGGAAAAATTCTTTGAAGTCTGCTTCAGGTAGAAATATAACTACAAACAATTCCAAGCAAATATCCTAAACCTTCTGGACTTGGTTGCCTACTTGAGAGTCAAATATTTTTTCCTATAAAAGACTTTAAATCTCTCTTCCCAATCATTTCTAACCTCTTCAAATTTTCTTCTTAAAGTTACCATGCGATTTTGTATATACCCTAATTATTTTAACAGCTGCTTCTATTCTAGATGTAGCAAAAAATTAAACTAGAGTAGCTCTTTCACTAAAATTCTCCTATCCCTTTTCTCTTTGCTTTTACTCAGATCAAGCCCTCGTTGGAAAGGCAGTGTCTAGCCTACAATCCAAGTCTTCTTGGCCTCTAACCTTTCATACTAGAGTTATTTGATCCCAATATTGTGGTTCACTTGCCCGGTTTGTCCAGTAAATGTTTGCTCCCTCTGGCCTATTTTCTGTACCCCTATTCGCAGTCATCCCTACTGGCAACATTTTTTCTCCATTCTCACAATAGATTACTAAAAATACTTTATGCTACTTTATGAATATTCTGTATGATTATTCTCTTGAAGGGTCTACATACACACACTCCTTTTCTTGGAATTTTCCCTTGCTTCATCCCTTTACAGTTTGAATCCTAACCTTCTGCTTGAGTTGTGTACATGAGCCTCAGCTGTAAAGCTCTAGAATATCCTGGCAAATCAGATAAACCTAAACCATCTTGTTCTATTTGAAGGATCAACTCATCCCACTTAAATTCATGCCCTCTCCCTCTTAGATAAATTTCAATTGTTATATTGTCCACAACTTCTCTGGTTGATAAAAGTATACCCAACTTGTACATAACACTAAAGGGACTAAACATTCTCACTGCTTGTGTCTTACTATCCATAACACTTTCCAGTTGCTCTAATTTTTGTTTTCTTACGAGACCCTTTCCACTTATCATTGGCCACCATAACAGAAGCCTTTTCTAACCTATATTCCTAAATATTTTATCTCATGTCCACATAAATACGAGGATTACTGAACCAATTAGGTTTTGAGTGCATAATTTACAGCTATAGCCTTAAATTTATCGTCAGAAATTTTATATCCCAAAAAGATTTGACTGTCTGAAACTGTTAAACACCAAGATGCCCTTTTCCTGGATTTATCAGATACAAAATACCTCTAAAGCCAACTTTTGATTACCATACCAATTAAATCATTGTATTTCAAAGTCCCTTATTTTC
Source organism: Protopterus annectens (assembly GCF_019279795.1). Classification (NCBI taxonomy): domain Eukaryota; kingdom Metazoa; phylum Chordata; order Ceratodontiformes; family Protopteridae; genus Protopterus; species Protopterus annectens. The sequence continues at coordinate 900,696,041 of NC_056748.1, forward strand.
TTTGTCAATTGCTCTTACTATAAAGCAAATAAAGGGGGAGAAGACACCCCTGCCTGGTTATTCTGTTCAAACACAGAATATCTGAGAAGAACCCTCCCATTAATTCTTGCCTCTGATCCTTCACATTTTCTAATTAACCTTATTATTGTATAAGGTAATACAAATACTTAATGCCCTACACACAACCAGCTTACTCTGTCAAAAGCTTTCTATGCATCAACATGCAACACAGAAGTGTATTCTTACATTCTGCTTCCTTCTGGATCATTCTTTGCCTCCCCTCCACAAAACGACACTGAATTTAGAAAACACTTTCTTTTTTGCCTAGTTGATAAACGTTATATTGATTTAAAACTGAAATGGTTCTTTGCGATCTTTAGGTAACAGCCACCACATATTTCTTCCAATACAATGGCGCTACAACGTCTTTTAAAATACTGTTAAAATCTCATTACATCTTTAATGACTTTCTTCCCTAATTATCAAACCTCTACAAGAATACCATCTGCCCCTGGAGACTATCCTAATGATTGATTATATATAAACTGCATCTCTCATCACCTATCTTAACTGATAGTAGAGCCTTATCTACCTCTATCCTAAGCATGACTTCCAAAGTACTTCCTTTCATACTTGGATTTCCATATTTCTCTGCTTTATATAAATTCCTGTACAACTTCCGGAATACCTTCAAAACCTCTCCAGGATCTTCGGTTATTTTCGTTCAAGGTTCCCTAACTGGGTACAACCCTTTCTATGTTCAGTTGCGTAAGTCATTGTGGTACAAGTTTTTGGGCTCTGGAGAGGAATAATGGTTGAACTGCAATTTTTCTAAACTTTTACATATATAGATACCCCCCCCCTCATTTTCTCTTCAGCACTATGCATTTACTCTTGTTCTGCGAGATTTCAATTGTTTTGATAAACTTCAACCATTGTCAGCCTCTCTAAATAATTTCTATTACTTAACCATTTCTCTTCTCTCACTCTCATTCGGCCCTATTACTAAACTATGTTTTCATTGTATCCCATCACTAGTTATAACCTCTAAAAATAATCCCATTTTCCCTTATATTTAATTTTAACAACCCATTCCTAAAATTCTTCATTTAAATGGGTAGGTGGAGAAAGTGCTACTGTCTTACTTTTACTTCATTCCCCTGCCTTTTTACCTTAAATTTTATCATGATCAGAAATAGCTATTGGAAATGTCGAAGCTTTCAGTTAAATACACATGTTCCTGTGAAATATAATTTCTATCTGGTCTAGCCCAGTTACTGTACCTTGGGGAATATGTAAATTCTGCCCAACTTCCTACTACTGAATTCACATCTTCTGTGGTAAATATTTTCATAAACTTCAGAAAACTGCACTCGTTAGACTGTCCCTTCTAGGTTACTCTGATCAATCCTCACTACAGAAATCAAAATCCAGTCTCCATCTATAAATATTCCATGCTGAAAGCAGATGGCTCTCAAAACTGCCTTAAGATCCATAATAAGCAGTTTTTAGTGGAACAAGCTTAGCATTGTTATCCTCCTCCCATGACCCTTACTACGACAAGTCTAACATTTTATCTCCCCACAGTCACTATTGAAGTCCATCTAGCAGTTAGAACTACTCCTTTCTCTAATAGTCTGCTGAATAGCCATTCTGAAATTCAGCATCAAATTCACATGCGCATTTCTTTCTAAATGAGTCTCCTGCAGCATTCCTACATGCAATCTCCATTAAATAATTCAATTT
>NC_056748.1:900845509-900903009 GCF_019279795.1 Protopterus annectens
AAGCCTGGGCATGTCATACTTGATCCAATATGGCTGCAAAAATTGAACTGTAACTTGGCATCATTTTCTGGCTGATTTCTTAAGGGACTATAATAGTCCCAGGTTTAGAGTTTCACCAAATATATCTTTGCATTAAGGGTGAATACTATGAACAGTATATGTAGCTGTTTTGTTAATGCTTCTATATTGCCAGAAGATGAAAGTGGGCATGTAATTGCTTAGGGGATCAGGTAAACCACCAGAGGAAGTAATATAAGTTTGGTTCCTTGTCAGTATCCAGTCTAGGATTTGTTCTCTAGCATTATTTTCAGTCCTAGTAGGCATGTGGATATTCTGAGAAGTTAAACAGGTTTACAGGATTTGTGACTGTTTTGGCATTCCAGGTGATCCAGTCAATATTAAGATCACATAGAATGATATTCAACCTACTCAATATACCCTCAATCACTGCAATATTGTTGCCAGGTGGAATATGTAGCGTTGAGAAAAATAAACAGCATTAAATGTTTAAGTTGCGCTATTAATTTTGCCTTACTGAATGAAATCTTACTTCAGTAGAGATGTGTAAAAAAATAGTGTTCTTGAATATGACTGCAACATCTCCTGCTCTTATTCAGTCCATCAAACCTAAAAATATTGTAACCAGGGGAAAGTATTTGTTTATCTTTTACAGAATGGGTTGACCTACACATCAGCACCCCGATTGGAGAAAAAGAAGTTATGTACCTACCATAACGTTCCATGTTAGTTGTCTTCTCACCTGCTTTCTTTGCTGGTTGGGTTTGGAGCCGATCCTCTGCTCCGACTCTGCCATCTTCAAAAGCTCGAGAGCTGTTTACTGGCTCAAGGCATCCCCATATCCCATGATGCCTGGCGCCAAATACCCAGATCTCGTTTGGTAAGTCTAACTGCAGACCTAAAAAAGAAGGAATCCTATCCTATAATGCATAAACCCTACCGGAGAGGCTACCAGGCAAAGAGGAATAGCCAGAGAAAACTCGGCCAGTGAAAAACCGTAAGGAACTCTTCTCGGTCTACTAGGATAGGGGGATGGAGGGTGGGATACAAGAAAGAAGGCGAGAAGACAACTAACATGGAACATTATGGTCGGTACATAACTTCTTTATGTTAAGTTGTCCATCTCACCTTCATTCTTGCTGGTTGGGACAGCATCCCTAGCACCTAAAATCCTGGGTGGCCCATCGGAACAAACTCTTCAGAACAGTGGAACCAAAATCAGCTCTGCTCCTGGAAACCACATACAACTTATTATGCAAAATGAAAGTATGTGGGTTGGCCCAGGTAGCCGGAGCACAAATCGATTCCATGGGCAACCTAACCTGAAAGGCCAAAGAAGTGGCTAGAGCTCTGGTGGAGTGAACTTTTGGTTTAACAGGCAATTTTTTATTCCTCAGTTGGTAGATAAATGTGATGATAGCAGTCAACCACCTGGATAAGGTTACTTTCGAAACTGGAAGACCTTGTTTACCCTCAACATAGGAAAGGAAAAGCTGGTCCGATTTTCTGACGTCCTTAGTTCTATGCAAATAAAAGCACAGTTGCCTGTGAACATCTAACTGATGCAATTTATATTCCACCCTGTTGGAGTGGCTGGAAAAAACACAGGAAGGTCAATGGACTGATTGAAGTTATTCTCAGAAGAGACCCTAGGAAGGAAGGATTAGTCCCGAGAGCAACCCTGTCATTGTGGAACACTAGGTACGGAGGACGGATACAAAGAGCCTGAAGTTCCGAAACTCTTCTGGCTGAAGTAATCGCTACCAGAAAGAGGGTTTTCCAAGATAAAAACTTCAAAGAACAAGATGCTGCAGGTTCGAAGGGGGGGCAACATTAGAGAAGCTAGAATCAAATTTAGATCCCACGGAGGTGGAGGATCTCTCACTGGGTGCCTGAGCAGAGTGGTCCCTTTGAGAAAGGCTTTACATAGCTTATGAGACATTTTCCGACAGGCCAATGTGAATATTTGAAATTGCAGCTAATTGAACTCCAATTGTAGCGGAAGCGGACCCAGCATAAAAGAGTTCCGCAAGAAATTCCAAAATGTGGTGTACAGGGGCTGAAAAGGGGTCTATACTCTTAGCCTCTGCCCAGGAAGAAAAACGTTTCCATTTACTAGCGTAGGTTTTTCTAGTCGTAGACTTGAGATAAAATAATTTTGCACACAGAGGGGGAGATATCAGGAAGCCTGGCTAAAGTTGGAAGTGGAGCAACCAAGCAATGAGCTGGAGAGATTGCAGGGATTGGTGCAGCCCACCCGATTGATGGATCAGAAGGTCTGGAACTGGGTCCAGAGTCCAAGGCTGCTCGAGATGATGATGATGCAGGAAGAGGAACCATATTTGTCGAGGCCAGTAAGGAGCAATGAGGATCATTTTGCAGCCCAATAGGTAACTTTCTGTATTAGCTTTGGGATTAGGGGAAAGGGAGGGAATACATACATAAGTCCCCGAGGCCAATCGTGGACTAGAGCGTCTCTGGGGGAATGTCTGGGAAATGGAAGGAGAGAGAAGAAATTGCTGCACTTGCTGTTGATGGGAGTGGCAAAAAGGTCGCAGCAAGGTTGGCCCCATTTGCGGAAGATTTGGTCCACCACTACCCGATTCAGAGACCACTCGTGAGGCATGAGAATTGCTCTGCTCAGCCTGTCTGCTATGACGTTGGATCTCCCAAGGATGTGCGTTGCGATCAGAAACCGTTGGGAAGAGATCGCCCACTGCCAGAGTCTGAGTGCTTCTCGACATAGGGGGTAGGACCTGGTTCCACCCTGCTTGTTGATGTACCACGACAGTTTGAATTGCAATGGTCCCAGTAGGAAGAGAGCCCTTAAGAGCTTGCAACGCTAAAAGCACGGCCCTCATCTACAAGACTTTTATATGCAGATGGTACTTCTGAGGTTGCCAGGTGCCTTGGACTGTTCTGCCCTGATAATGCCCCCCCCCCACCGATCAGGGAGGCATCCGTGATCACCGTGGCAACTGGAGGGGGGGGTACAAATGGTCTGCCCTGGGGCAGTGATGTGGAGACCATCCACCATGCAAGGTGATTTTTGCATGCTTCTGTGATCATAATCCTGTGAGACATGGGAAGCTGCTGGAAGGACCACTGGGTGAAAAGACGCCACTGGAGAATTCTCATGTGAAAATGAGCTAGAGGAACGAGTATGAGCATTGCTGCCATGAGACCCAGAGTTTGGAGGACGAACCTGGCTTGAATTCTTCTGCATCCTAATAAGCTCTGCACATGTTGGCGAATGACTAAAACCCTGTCTGGTGGAAGGCAGGCTGACATGTCTTTAAATTTGCGCCTATAACGGTGACAGACAGAGCGACAATGCAGATTTTTCAAAATTTATTGTGATACCTAGTCTGGAGCAAGTCTGGATAGTGTAAGTCCCTGGCTCGCAGAAGGTGATGCCTGGTGTTAGCAGTGAGGAGCCAGTTTAGATATGGAAACACCTGGAATCCTTGCAGTCTCAGGTGAGCAGTAACTACTGCCATACATTTGAACACCCTGGGGGCTGTGGTGAGACCAAAGGGCAGAGCTCTGAACTGATGGCTGGCTCCCAGCCAGAAGTGAAGGAATCTTCTGGAGCGTCTGTCCATTTTTATGTGGTAGTACGCATCCTGAAGATCTAGAGAGCACATCCAATTGTCCTGACCCAGAAGGGGTAAAATGTACTGTAGCGTGACCATCAGAAACTTGGTTCTTTGTACAGACTTGTTTAGTCTGCCGAGATCCAGAATGGGTCTCCAGTCCTGTCTTTTTTGGTACCAAAAAGAACCTTGAGTAAATCCCGGATCCTTGCTGGTCTGCTGGGACTTGCTGGATGGCCCTTTTTCTTAACAGTTTTGAAACTTCTTGAACTACTTGATCCCTTAGATTAGGTGGAACATCTGGAAGAGACTTAACAATAAAGGAGCGGGAACAAAGGGAATTCTGTAGCCTCCAGATATAACAGACTGTACCCATTTGTCTTGTGTTATGTCTTTCCAGGCTCTTGGGTACAGCGATAATCTTCCCCCGACTGCCTCCAGAAGTGGGCAACCCTTCAGGAATGCTGGAAGGGCTGGTCAGAGAAGGATTCTCTACTGCCCTGGTTTTGCAGACCCCCTCTGCCACGAGGGCGGCGTCTGTTAATGTCCCCCCTCTGCCCCTGGATGGGAACTCACGTGTGTCTGGCAAGGCTCCCTGGGATTTACGGAACCATATCTTTCCACTCTTCTGACCCTTGGGATATGGTCTGGAAGGAGTGGAAAAACAGACTCCCACGGCAGAGAGTCTTGCCTTCCTGCTCACACCTGGTAAGGGTGTCCTTCACCTGTGATCTTAAAGAGGAACCATCAAAGGGGGTTGTTGGTGAAAGATGCTCTGAAAGGTCCCGCAAAGTTACATAATCGCATCCAAGCATGCTTCCTTAGGGCAACGCCTGTGCCTGCAGCTCTACTCACCATCGGCTGCATAAGAAATGAGCCTCATGGAAGAGTTCACCACAGAATTAAGAGTCGCCAGTCAGGAGGCTGCCTTAGCCTGGGCCCCTTCAGCTGACAGATCTTGGAGGGTATCTCCAAGCTCTTTAAGGAGATCCCTTTGAAGACGGGTAAAGTGGCACAAAGTTCAGAGACCTCATGGAAAAGGTCACTGAAGAGAACATCTGCTTCCCACATCTGTCCATCGTTCTGGACTCCTTGTTAGGGGGATGGACAGATGAAGTTTCAGCCAACTCCTTTGTGACCGCCGCTACCACCATGGCATCAACGGGAACACCTTTATTCAATAACTGTTTACCCCGTGGTGCAGGTATAAATTTAGTGGGTATTCTGGGGGTCGGTTCCACTGTCTGGAGCTGACCACGCCTTGCGAGCCACCACAGACATCAGTGGGTCGAAAGGCAGACACACCCAGGAGGTGGAAGGTCGGGATCCAAACGCATCCAGGAATACAGACATCCTCGGAAGGGCCCAGGTTAGTCCAGTTCCCCTTCTGCCTAAGCATCTCAAGGATGTCTGAGGAGGAGACATCTTCAGAGGAGGATCTCTGGGACCCTTCCGAATCCTCTAAGTCGGTATCTCATGTGACATACTCAGGGGAGTAAACATGCTTCCTCTTGCATTTCCTCTTACGAGGTGGCTCCTCTGCATGATCAGGGGAGGCCTCGAAAGAGGAAGATACACCCAAAGGAGTGCCCTGGAGCATTGGTTCCCCACCCTTGGGGTCTGGGGGAGCACAGGCAGACGCAGGCACCATAGGAGGAGGAGCCGATGGGGATTATAGTGGGGCTGACTTGGGCCAGCACACTCCTCATGACCTCGAAGGCGTCCCTGCTCGGATGCTGAGAAGGCTCAGGTTCTGAAGAGATTGGAATCGCTCTCCACACCGAGGGGGAAGGCTCCAAAGCTCCGAGGGGGAGAACGGGGTCAGACAAGAGTCTGATGCCACTCGCCCCCTCGGAGCAGACAAGGGAGTCTCTGCGTCCTGATCCCTCCAAGGACGGTACCAAGGAAGTGATGGGAGCAGACGGAACCGAAGGAGAAGTTATCAGGGCTGACGGTTCCACAACTTGAACTCTGGCTCCGAACTCAAGGGAGGGGTCCGAGGAGGAATAACTGCAGATATGGACGAGGCAGACTCCTGATGGGGGGGGGGCTGGGCAACATTTTTGCTAGGGCCTGCGATTTCAACAGCCTACTGACCACTCTCCACATCGTGATCTGAAAGCCTTGATGACCGAGAAGAGTGGGAGGACAGACGACTGCGCTCCGATTGGAGAGGAGAAGACCTTTGAGCAGAGCGTATCGACTCCAGGGAGGGAGACCGGGATCTTTTTCGACTCCCCGACGGCTCCCAAGTGCATGTCGGAACAGACTGGAAGAGGCAGGCACATCGGTTTCGGCCAGAACAGAGGCAGAAGGTGTAGCCTCACCCAACTGCTCCGAACTGGGAGCCGAAGATTTAGGTGGCTTGGAGGACTTCACTGGCTGAGCCTTAGCCAGTGAATCCTAAGGCTGAAGTAAACCCTGTAGGATTAACTTATACCTACGCTCCTACAGGACTCTTGGGCTGAAAGCATGGCAAACCGAACAAGAGTCCTGCAGGTGCACAGCGCCCAGACAATAGACACAAGTGTGACCATCTGTCAGACATCTTCTGACCGCTTGTCACACTTCTTGAATCTGGACACCTTTGTATCCTTGGACATACCTAAGAAAGGAACACCAAACACAATACACAAAAATTTTAGGATATAATAACTATCTCACACAGTTACCACACCCAAAAAACAGCCAAGAAAGAGACAATATCCTATGCTACCAACAAATAAGACTAAACTAGGTAAAAACTATTTTTTTTTTTTAAAGGGAAAAAAAAGGTTAGCCTCTAACTTAAACGGCTACTTAAGGAAGAGAGTGAAGGGGGAGGGGAAAACTCACTAAAACGAGTTTTCTGAAGAGGAGGGTAAGAAAAAAATAGGTGCAACAAAGATATCCTAAGAAAGATTGATACTACAACTAACAAACTACACTAAAACCCTAATAGTTTTTATTAAAAAACAGATAAAACAATGAAAATATATGACCTGAGCCAGTAAGACAACCTCGCAGCAGAAGCAGCAAATGAGATTGGGATATCTAGCGCCAGTCATCATGGGATATGGGGAGGCCTCGAGCCAATAAACAGCTCTCGAGCTTTTGAAGATGGCAGAGTCGGAGCAGAGGATCGGCTCCGAACCCAACCAGCAAGAATGAAGGCGAGATGGACAACTTATCAAACATTCCCCATTGAAAAACAAGTCCAGTGTTTCACAGCAGCTATATTAACCAAGTATCCTAGAGGCTGACATTTTATGCTCGTTAAGTACTTTTGCGGTTTAAAGTGTGTAAAACAAAAAAAAAACAGAAAAGTGTGGGTTTATGTCTGAGTGTATGCGTGCAAAAGTGAGAGATTGAGATTATATACTCAAGCGGCGCTTTTGCGGTTTAGCGCATGTAAAGTAAATGAAACGTTTTTTCTGTGCCAGAGTGTACACATGCATGAAAGCAGGTCTGCGTAACGATCAAGCACTGGCAGCAGGAGTAGAGGTCTGCATAGCTCTCTACCTTATAGCTCAAAATAAAGCCTGAAGTACAAGTGGAACAAAGGCTCAAAATAGGAACATTTTAAATATTGCTCTTATAAAAATCACAAAGTTGCTAGAATAGGATTTGTGTTAACATGCATTTTCTCAAGTGAAAGTGTTTGAGAGAATGCAAGATCAATTGACTACTGGCAGGAGCAGTGAAGAGGTTTGCATACCTCTCTACCTCCTAGCTCAGAAAATCTGGATAAAGCCTAAACTAAAATGGGAACAAAGGTTAAAAAATAGAACAGACTTGAAATATTGCTCTTAAAAAAAAAAAATCACAAAGTTGCTTACATAGGATTCGTCTTACCATGAATTTTCTGAAGGAAATCAATTCTGAACCTCAAATAACGTCATTTAGTGACTTCAGTCCCATTAACTGGAAACAAGCCACACATTTCACGAGTTAAGAGACCAAAAATGAAGTTATTATCTGGTTATTTCTATAATTTTATACTTTGGATGTAAAATACTTCAACAGCTAGTTTTAAACATTAGGCGGAAGAACTATTTTACATAAAAAATAAAAATAGTAAAGTGTTACCCTGTAAATAATGCCCTTCGAGTGGTGTAGAGGCCCTCTGCCTATGGTGCCAGGCCTCATAACACTCCTGTGTGGGCGTTATTTACAAAGTAAAACCTTGTTAGGCATAGTCTGCGTAACCAGGTTTCAGTAATAATGTCAGAAGAGCAGAGGGATATAGCAGTGTGATATCTTGGATTTTATCATCAGGACTTCTTATATTTGCATTCAGAACAAAGTGCTAGAGTGTCTGCTTCAAAATAGGTAGGCAAAGCAAAGACTGACTGATAGGAAAATAAACTGTCGATTTTTGTCTGGTCCTGGATTATGATGTACATCTACATAGACAATTACCACCGAGGTAGGTATTAATTGACCACTTAGAAGTGGTTTGAGGTGTTAGCCGATTTCAAAGAACTGTTTGCAAGAAATACATGACTCCACATATCTTATAAGGAAATAGTTAGTGGCATAATTCTTGTGATTTGGCATGATATAAAGGATTTGTGGGACACAATAATATAGTGGACAGTGGGCTTGGGTTACAGTGAAAAGATAACTCACTGGACCATGGTTGTTGAGCAAGGATAGTGTTAAGAGCTATAAATGATGCAAAGGACAGAAAGATGGTAGGGGGTTCAATATGAAATGGGAGTTGGCTTTAAAGGTTTTTTTTTATTGGTAGAGTACAGGAATGGGTCGAGCTATAAACAGTATAAATTTGAAGTGGGGTGAGTCGGAATTGGGAGAAAGTAGGAGTGGGGAATGGGCTTAAGCAGAGCGAGGGCCGAGCAGTCTTCAAGAAAAATTGAATCCCTAACACAAGGACTGATGTTGTCCATGGTGCAATGGCAAAAACAGACTTCTAGATATTAAGGGAGTTCAAGTAACTATACTACTAAGAAGCAGAAAGTAAGAGTGATCTTTGCAATAGTTGTATTAATGTGGAGTAGGTAAATATTAGCTCAAATGAAATTCTTAAAATAATTGAACGTTTCTTCAAGAAAAGTTATCACATGGATAGCATGCCTAGAGATGTCCCAGAGTCTGAGCAATATGGAGATATCTTGCTTGTCAATGTATGGAGATTTTTTTAAGGTATTCCTCCATTTTTATGCGAATATAGCAGGGGACTTAGCCAGCAGAGTTTCGGGCATTCATTTGCAGATTCAACACTTTCAGAATTTATGCTTTTCCTACAAACATCTTGTCAGAAACTTATCTTAAGTTAAACATTTCATGGTGTGCCTGGGGGTGGAATATCTCATGTCCCATGTAATCCAGTGCCCATCATTTCCAGTTTTAGTTTAGTCACCTTCACAGACCAAAATACAAAATTGAAACTAACATGCTAATTTAAACAAATGCCCAATTAGGAGCTTAAACAGCCAAGTTATGAAAGGAAACCAGGAGTACCACTTATCAATATAGGGACCAGACTAGAATTGCATAAGGAATAACGCCAACTACAGCTATGACATTTCAGCAAAACTGAACAAAACCTACCCAAAATGGAAAGACCTGTCCTAAAAGCAGACTTCTCTCTGAAAGAGAAAAAAACTTGTAAAAAGCCAAAAATGATCACTGCCAATGAAGCCTGGGGGGTACATCTTGATTCATGACCTAGACAGAAGGGGAAGTGTGATGCTATTATGGGAGTTTAACCTGGAAAAGACTGAGTAACTGCTGCCTGTGACTGATTAGCCTTGGTGCTAAAGTCAGACTGGATCATGCAAATTCCATCAAGTAGAAGAAAACTCCAGTGCTCTTGAACAGATATCAAAGCTATACTTATTACAAACTCCCAACCCTTTCTGCACTGAAGCAAAGATGATCCACATTTACTTACGTAGGCAAGACTGTCCCACACTCTGGGCAGACCCAAAATGAAAATCTGAATGCCAGCCTACAGCACAGTTACTTTTATGGGGGGGGTATGAACTACTATTTAAGTTAGTGGCTAGATGCCAGAACACTACCTCTCTACAAAAGTATGACTGGCTGCCTGCTGGACTGAATCGGCATTACTTCAATGTCCTTTAGGGCTCTAGAACAGTTGTGATCTAGCTACCTAGTGGGGAAGCAATTTCCCTACAGAGGGGCATAGATTAATGCCTTGCATTGAGTAAAGCATCATAAGGCACAACAGGTTTGAATGCAGGTATGGGTGTGACTTTCAAAATTGAGGGAACCATTAACCATAAAAGGGCCTGGTGGCATGACTGACATCACTGTACTAATGGTGGCTCAACACCCAGATGCCTCACTGTCTGCTACATCACCTGCATTTCCAGGCATGCAAAAATACAGTTATGTACACTTACTATAAATGTAAATGTTAGAGTGTATTCACTCTTGCAGTCATCACATTTGGGTTATCTGCTCGCAGTAGCCCTCATTCAGCCTGATTAACAGTCTTGGGTCCTGCATTGGTTGCTGTCCCTTCTAACGCAATGTCAGGTTGTCAGGGCTATAAAACATGCAGTCGATGCCATTAGGTCAGGTGCCTCCCTAATGGGAAGCAATTAAATCTATAAATACACAAGGTTATACCCCCAACAAAAGCGCAAATACACCAAAAAGCTTTTGAGCATAGTGAAGGAGAGTAGAGGTTTAGCCAAAATAAGGGCGCTGGAGGGAGGGTAACCAGGACTGCAACAGTGAATACACTCAGACATCTACATTTATGGTAAGTGTACACAACTCTACGTTCTTCATGTTCCACTGTTGCAGTCATCACATTTGGGTAGATTCCCTAAGCCAAGGATGGGAGGAGGAATTTAGATAGCATTAGGACCAGCTATAAAGCCCTGCAAGACTGCAGTGGTAAAGCCAGCTCTGGATTTAGAGAAAATACTCAGATGGTAATGCTTGGTGAAAGTATGTACAGAACTCCAGGTAGCGGCTTCAAGGACGTCCCTGGTAGGGACACTTCTGAGAAAGGCTGCAGAGGAAGATGCAGCCCTGGTTGGGTGGGGTCTGATCCCCTGTGGAATAGGTTTTTCATGCTACTTGTAGCAGAAATGAAAGCATTGGCCTAACCATATAGAAATGGTTTGCTTTGAAATAGCCTTCCCCTGTGTGTCTGCAGCAAATGCCACCAGCAGTTCAGATTTCCTTTGAGGTTAGTCCTGTCCAAGTAGAATCTAAGTTGTCTGTGCACATCTAAGGAGGGCAATATCCGTTCCCCTTTGTTCTGCGGACTAGGAAAGAAGGTTGGCAAATGAATGGACTGATTAAAGGTCACACTGGATACCACCTTGGGAATGAAAAAGGGATTGGTCCTGAGGGACACCCTGTCCGCATGAAAGATTATGAAAGGCTCCACTGCCATAATTTTATTTTATTTTACATTTGTTAACTGCGGGTGTCTGACTGAGCCGAAAAGGTCCTTTTTCAGCAGAGGCCCGGGGAGAAAAGCTCCACATAGAAAAATAAGATACATTTAGACATGATCAGTATACACAAAAACTACAAGAGACATGTTTTTACAGTGGTATGCAGCACATCAACAGTTACAGTGGAGAGAACAAATAGTTAAAAATAAAGGTACTTAATAGATTTGTGGTGTACAGCTGAAATTTGGAACATAGGTAGAATATATATATAGTACACAGGTACAGTACATACATTGTAGAGAATAGTTTTCAATCTTAATCAAGTACTCTAGGTTTAGTATGTGTAACCTTATCCGCAGACATAAGGGCCTGTAATTCAGATAACCTTCTTGCTGAAGTGATTGCTAAAAGGAAAGCTGTTTTCCAAGAAAGGAATTAAGTCTGCAGTAGCAGCTGGCTCGAAAGGAGGAAGAGTGAGTTTCTCCAATACAAAGATAAGGTCCCAAGCTGGGGTTGGAGCTCTCCTGGGTGGTCGTAAATTATTAGCCCCTCTGAGGAACTGCTTGAGAGGGGAGGTTCTGTGTTATAATGAGCAGAAATGGCAGAGGCGTGAATTTTGATGGAGGAAAAAGACAGGCCCTTGTGAAGCATCTCAGTTAAGTATTGTAAAATCTGAGGTAAACTGGCCACTGCTGTGCTCATATCCCTTGAAACTGGTTCCAGGCACAGAATATTTTCCATTTTTCAGCATACGATTTTCTAGTACTAGGCCTCCTTGCCTCTAAAATGATATCCTTCACTGGTTTACTGAGGGATGGTAAAGAAGAGATTAGGCAATTAGCCAGGCTGCTAGGTTCAGTGAAGATGAGGGTGCAGAATTTAGTTCTGGTTCTCCTGCTGAGATAATAGGGTAGGAGTCTGAAGCAGGTGCCATGGGGCCAACGGTGACAAACTGCGCAAAGGGGGTACCAGTGTTGGCATGGCCAGTCAGGTGCAATCAAAATCGTCGTTTGTTTGTCTTGCTTGATCTCTAGTAGTACTTTGGAGAGCAGAGGCAGAGCAGGAAAGGCAAACAAAGGTTTTTCCAGCTGAAGGACAGAGTATCCACTTTCCAAGCTTTTGTGGGGAGTCCTTGGGCAAAATTTGTTAAATTGATAGTTCTGGGGGGAGGCAAACAGGTCTATATCTGGGCTTCCCCATTTGCTTGCCAACATGTTGAAAATCCTTAGTTTGTGTGGGTCTAAAAGGTTTGTGCTTAGTTCGTCTGCCAGTGTATTTAGCTTTCCTGGCAAGAAATGAGCTTGTAGATGCACTTGGTAGCTCAGGGCTGTGTTCCATAAAGCCATGGCTAGTCTGCAGAGGAGGTAGGAATGTGTACCCCCCTGCTTATGTACCACATAACAGTGGTTTTGTCCGTCTTTACCATTAGTTGTCCCGGAAAAATGTGGTCCTTGAAGGCTGTCAGAACATTCTGTACAGCTAACATTTCTTTTTGATTGATATGCAGGTGCATTTGACTTGTGTTCCATTTGCCCTGAATGCACCTCCCTGCCAGGTGAGCCCCCATGTATAGTCTGATGAGTCTATTAGGATTTGAGCGGCAGGGGGTAGTGTGAATGGTAGTCCCTTGTTTTGGTGTCAGGCCTCTGCCCACCAAAGGAACTCTAGGCGTAGGCAAGGTATTGAAAGAATCATTGCTTCTAGACCCTGAGAATGTTGACACCATACACTTTCTAGATACCATTGTAGTTTCCTCATATGCAATCTTGCATATGGAATTAGAAGAATGCAGGAGGCCATGAACCCCAAGGCTTGTAGTATTTGCCTTGCAGACAGCAGGGTTTTTGTGGCCACTTGTTTGAAGTGGGTCAAATGAATTTCTCTGGCATGAGAAAAGCCATCTGGGAAGCTGTATTCAAGCTTGCTCCCAGGAATATAATTTGACAGGGTACCAGGTGTGATTTATTTTCGTTTATGGTGTACCCCGGATAAGTTAGCACCCTTTGTACAAAAGCCAGATGACTCAAAAGCATGCCCTGGCTGTCTTCCTGAATTAGACAATTGTCTAGGTATGGGTATATTAGAATATTTCTTTTGCATGCAAAATCCAATAACTGGAGCTAGGCACTTTGTGAATAGCCTGGGCGCAGTAGATAAGCCAAAGGGAAGTGCAGAGAATGGATAATGTGTGTAGCCTGCTTTGAAGCGTAGGTATCTTCTGCAAACTTCCCCGATTGGGATGTGCAGGCATGCTTCCTTTAAATCTAGTGTTGCCAGTCAGGCGTCTTTGCCTAGCATAGGGAGCAACTGGTGAAGAGTAAGCATCTTGAATCTTCAGAATCACCAAAAAGATGTTTAGACAGGTCCAGGATAGGACGCCATGAATTGTCTTTTCTGGGTACCAGGAAAAGTCTCTAATAGAAACCTTGTCCCTTTTCCTCTTCTGGTACCAATTGACTAGCCGCCATGCTTGAGAGAAAGTACTTGCTTTTGGGCCTCTGCCCACTGATTTGGGGGTAGATCTGGCCACCTGCTTGGTGTTGGTAACGTGTGGAAATGAAATCTGTATCCCTGGGACACTATTTAAAACCCATTTGTCCAGGGTAATGAGTTCCCAGTTCTTTGCATGAAGAGCAATCTTTCCCCCCAAGGGGGCAGTCAGTTGAGAAGTGGTTGAAAGTTTTAAAAAGAAGTCATTGAGACAGTTTACTATAGGGGGGAGTTTTATTAATCCCAACTTTGGAAGTGGAGCCCCCCCCCCACTGTTTAGTCCTGTGCGTATCCTGGGAGTGAAGCCTGGGAGCTCTGCTAGATCTGGGTTTGGACTGAAGGTCTGGAAGAGGCAGAAAAGGACCAATTCTTGCAAGGCCAATGCCTACTAAACCTTGGAGGTTGTACTTGCAAAAAATCTTTTAACAGTAAGCATAGATTTAGCTTTTTCCACCAACTTTTTAAGAACTTCTGCCCTGTTGCCAAACAGGCGGTCCTGGTTTAAGGGAGCATCCAGTAATTTCGCTTTAACATGATCTGGCAAGGACTGCTAAAGTCAAGCATGCCTTCTACGTACAGACCCAGTCACAGCAGCCTTGCAAGATGCCTCTAGTGAATCAAAACCACATTGCAAAGTATCTTTTCCAACTTGTTCAGCTGAATGCAGTAAATCCTATAAATCATTATTTTCAGAACATTCAGAAATCATAATCATTTTCTGTTTAAGCAATCCAATAATATGCTGCTGATACTTTAACATATGAAACTGACAGTTTAAGGCCCTAATGGCCAAAGTTGCAGAAGTGTATACCTTCATACCCCATCTATCCAGCGCCCTGGAATCACTATCAGAGGGGGTAAGATTTTTGGTAGTAGCTTTAATGCCCTTGGGTCCCTGGGAAATGGTCTCAGGATCAGCAGTAGGAGTTTTAAAAAGTAACTTGAGTCAGGGACCTTGTAATATCCATCAGGTTTTCTGGGAGCAGGAGGTTAAGAGTCAAGGGCCAAGCTAGATTCCAAAAAGGCATCACCACCAACAATGTCTAGTATAGGAGGGTATGGCTAAAGGACTATGCTGGAGCAGGAGTAAGAAATCCCGAAGCCTCTTTTAGAATCAGAGAAACCATGATTTCCCCAACAAAAATGCACCGAGAGTATGCAAGGTTTTACCAAGAGAGAAATACTCGTCAGAGGATACAGAAAATTCATAATCCTGGTCAGAAGTATCATAAGCAAACTCAGTCATAGGTCTCAAAGGGGGAAGGATGGCTTCCCCTGATTAAAGTAATAAGATCTTCAGCCATTTTTGTTTTTCAGGCATACAGGCCTGACCATGCAGTCTGGGCATCCGTTTTCTAGGCATGGTTCAAGTTTTAGGCCTTGAAAAAGATGGCATCGGTTTAATACGCAAGTCAGTAGTTCTGAATACACCCTTAGAAGCCGGTGCCTGCACAGCAGCTCCAGACCCATCCAAGGTAGAGACATCTGCAGGTCCCACAGTGGAAGCATCTCGTGGCATACCGGACTCCGAATGAATCTCAGTAGAGGTCTGCAAATCTGAAGTAGCAAGTATCAGGGGCTGCGAAAGCGCCTCACTGAGTACCAGCGAACTGGCGAATGGCTTAGAAGCGTCGTCGGCAGTTTTGGACCAGGCAGCCTGTCTGTCTTTATCTTTGCGTTTTTTCGGAATGTTTGTAGTTGGATGGGTTACCGAAGACATATCAAGGTAACTGAACAGAGCAGCAAAATATTTAGAAACGAAAATACACTGACTGATAGTTCATGGTTTAAATAAGGCACAAAACAGACGGCAAGGTACATCGTGGTCAGGGCCTAGGCAAGGAATACAGTACAAATGAAAATGTTTATGAGGTATTTCCTTTCCACAAGTAATGCAATGATTTACTTGTACGGACATCGGTTTAGAGCAAGAAAAAGTTTCCCCCAATGGGGTACTTAATTTTTAGCTGAATACTTCGGTTCTGAAACTCGAAAACAAAAATTTCAGGAGTCGGCCGACCGGCACTTGCGAACTGCTGTTGCTTCTGGAACCGCACGGCAATAAAGACTGATGTAATGGCGTCAGCTGCATGTTTTATACCCCTGATGACCCAACGTCAAGGAAGGGACAGCAACCAACGCAGAACCCAAGATTTTGTTAATCAGGCTGACTGACGGCTACTGCAAAGCAGATAACCCAAATGTGATGACTGCAACAGTGAAACACGAAGAACATCAGCACCAGGACTGAAGGACCAAGCTTGGTATGAATGAGAGGGTAAGAGCTTAGATTCACATTTTAAGTGAAACTACCTCCTAGGCCTCCTCTGTGTTGGAAACAATTGACAAACACACAGCTCATGCGGGTTAAGCAATACAATGAGATGGAATTTCAAGAGGACTTCTTCCAGGTTAACTTGGGGGCTGTTACCACAAAGTGACAATGTTAGGGAAGCTGCAAGGAAGAGCCCCTTAAAGTTGCCAAGGTGAACCTACTTTGCAGTTAACACAAATTTCAAAGGCTTCTACCTACACCCTGTTAAAGGACTGACTTTAAAGCAAAGGTCATACTGGCAGCACTTTG
Organism: Protopterus annectens; assembly: GCF_019279795.1. Taxonomy (NCBI): domain Eukaryota; kingdom Metazoa; phylum Chordata; order Ceratodontiformes; family Protopteridae; genus Protopterus; species Protopterus annectens. The sequence goes on from NC_056748.1 coordinate 900,861,583, forward strand.
TGAAATACCACTCAGTGTAAATTAACATGCTTGTGGGAACTTAATACTGACAAAACAGAAAGTAAAAACAAAAATTATGCAAGCGCCCTGAGGTAGAAAGGAATCATGATCAGAGATATGAATTCTATAATACCCAAAGTGATATAAATTATACCTGGAACAGGAAAACAGCAGCCTCTGCAAAACCAAAAGCAGCATTAAATGACAAAATTCTGTTTAGGAGGAGGAGACAACATATATGGCCTTTTCAAAGAAAGCTGCTTGTGCCTTTTCGAAGAACTCTGTTGAAGCAATTTGACCTTTTATGAAAGCTCTTTTGGGATGGGGTGCAGGCACAGCTTAATTTCATCTCAGATAGCGTAGTTACCGCTGCAGTCATAATACAAAGACCTCCGTCAGATGTACAGTCTTGCTCCACTAAGCCAGTGTGTTTTGAAAAATCCATTTTTCTTGGGGTCCATTAAAACTGTGTACTTCTAGGTTGTATTCATAGTGGAAAAACCCAGTGTGATTCTCTTCCCAAGATGCTTACTAAGCTCTTTTGGGGGGGTAGAGATAGGAACAAAAAACATTTCAGGAGGATTCAAGCCTCAAGGCTCTTTTGGGAGGGATTCGCTCATTAACATAGTGCTTTTTTGCAATAGCTTTCAGATCCTCAAAAGCTCCCACAGAAAGCGGAGAACCCATTTGCCTAACCCTCAATGTCTGGCAGGTCAGAAGCCTGGACAAAGATGAAATGCTCAAGCTTCAAGAGAACACATGGTATATCACGTGTCGGGGTTTAGAGACATGCCTTAAAGGCAAACTCAAGAGGAGGTCTGCAACAAGACTCAGCGCTGGCACCAGGCTATGCTCCTGCACTCATGTAAACTAGTCCCACAAAGCTTTAAACACACACTTGAAAATTAAGCCTGAAATGCAACTTCTGTCACAGGAAAACATTGTTCTACCAGTTAAACCAAACCCTGTTCAGACTCCAAGGAGCTCCCAGGAAAAAAGCAAGCTGGTGTGATGAAGTTCCACCGCCAGAAGCTAGGTCAGTTAAGGTCATGATTCAGCCAACAGACAGGACTACAAATACCCATCATCCCCAGTACACAAAACATCCCATATTTGCTAAAGCAGAAAACAAGATGTTCAAAGCCTGAAATTTGTCCAAAATTGATTTTCCTTTAAAAGCTTTTCCAAGGTTTGCTCATTACCTTGACCTCCTGAGGGTGTTGCTACAAAAATCGGGTTTGTGCACAACCATCCCCAACATTTGTTCACACAAGTCACTTTAAAACCACCCCCACCTTCTTGGGAGCAAGGTAGATCAGAAGTCTCAAAACAAACCCCACTCATGGCCATCAATCTCTGGTACTTAGTGTTTCACTCCACTCACCCCTCCCATGGAAAGGGAATGCTGTTGCAGAACTTCACCATACATTTCTGGAAAAAAAAAGTTTAACTGTCAGGCAAACAAAATTTCTCCACAACATAAACCAGAAAATATGGAGCTCGAAAGATAAATGCTCTCATTGTGCTATGTATTAAATCTCAGCATGCAAATGAATGCCATGCAGTCAAAATGTCATTCGTATGAAAATCATACCAAGGGACAGGACTCTCGCATTAGATCTCCAGTCCTTTGAGAAAGATCTCCAGTTCAGGATCAGACAACTGTCTTTCCAGGGACACAAGGCAGTGGAACAACAAAATGGATGCCTAGACAGCTACACTGCCTGCCTTTTTATTTTCTTTTATTCTCTAGCTTTGTTTTATTTTGTCAATTTACTTATGGGCTATTTGCCCATCCTCAAAAGAACGCTTACCTTATGTGAGGATTTTAGCACATCCTCTCACTGTTTAAGGGACCATTGTCAGTCATGACTGCTGGATTTTGTTTTTATGCATTTTTAAAGGTCTGTTTAAAGCTCTTTCCAGACTTACTCTATATAAACATCTAGGCTACAAAGATTATGCATCTTATTTTGTTGTCAATGTTAGCAAGGTGTTTGATATTGCTCTAAATTTGAACTTTGACACTTCACAACTGAGTTGATAGTTGCCAGTTACTCAGGTCCTACTGTGACATATGCAAGTATTAAGTGGATTGTTTCCATTGGAGGCACAATACATTGCTAACAATGGGTGCTTACAGGGAATCAACTCTGCTAATTTAGGCAGTGCTCTATGACCTGGAGTAGCCATTGCAGAATACTTTGCTATTCCTCCAATATTTCTTTTGAGGAAGGATTCATTTTCTGAGGCTGATCCAAGAGCCAGCTTCAGTCACATCATTTACAGATGCAATCCGAAGACATCTGAATAAAGACATTTCTGTGAAATTTGAAAACGAAGTCTGAGAGAATCTTCACCTTCACATTTTCATCACATATTTCATACACAATTTATATTTCAAACGTTGTATTACTGTTCACAGCTTTACACTACCTGATAAAGGGACTCCTAACCCAAAATCACATTTAAGATGCTCTTCCTGAGCTAATCTTTAAAAGGACAATCACACCATTCGAGGGATTCGCATATCAGGCTATTGTTATACCATCAACAAAGTTACAGTGGAACCCATGAAAACCCATCTGCAGCAGTTGCGCAAGAATAAAACCTTTGCAACACTCAGGACCTTGGCTGTCAGCCTCTATTGCTGACATCCAAATAACCCATTTGTCTTCAGGCTTCAAGAGCTGGGCACTTCCACGCTAGCAGATATCCCCAACACCCATTCACTCCCACTCGGGAGTCACGATCAGCTCTCTGGTGAGAGTTGGGATGTAGGTGACCGGCCAGCTTGCTGGTTAGTTTTTTGTGTGTGTGTGTGTGGGGGGGGGGGGGGGCTATCCTCACCACATTGGGAGCAACATCTCAACAGCTCTACCAAGTCTGCACCCAAAGAAAAGTGCAGCCCTGCTTAGCTCCCTTTAGTTTAGCTATGTTCCTCACCACAAATGACCAGGCTTGACTTGTTCAATTTCCACTAGGTGACATCTAATGCTACTGCTAGGGGTCACCCAACATAGAAAGCCAAGCGACCTCCCTCCTCCATAATAGCCAAGTTGACAGCAGCCCCTCAACTCCCACCTTCTCCAGTTAGATTGTATAGATGCCAAAGCTGCTGGTCACCTGCTCCATAGTCTGGGTTTTATCCCTCTAAAGAGCTGGCTGCAGTTGCAAAGGTCAACTACAATGAGAGCTTTTCTGCTGTGACACCAGGATGAAAAGGAATCTGAAGAGGTCAAAAAGCAGAGGGACCCAAGTTCCTAAGAGACAAAGTTTGGTCCACCAGATCCAAAGCTTTGGGCTCCTTATGAGACATTCAGGTGAAAAGTTGTTGGGTCCTTTGCATCCATGTCCAACCACAGAACAAAAGGAAACTAAACTTGGTCATACTTAAAAATATGGTGTCACTTCAAGAGAGAGACTTGCAGAAAATGTTAAACTTCTTGAGAAAACAACAACCTGCTGCCAAACTACAAATATAGCATTTCTAAGCACTGAAACTCATGGGTAGGGCAACACAATTTTCTTATTTTCTGGAAACTCAAAAAAAACGTGATGGAAAATGTTAACAATCAGCTCTGGTGTAAAACACTTGGCTGACAATCCTAATGCTCAGGATGAGCAAAATACAACACTCAGTTGGGAAGCAAATCACCCATTACAAAGTAGAGGGGGGCACTTATAATTTTCCCATGTATAGTTATGGGCTGGAAACTTTCCCATGGTCAACCAGGTAACTAAGCAGTAAAAGCCCTGTGGTACAGGGCAAATGCATTTATCTTCCATCTTCATTGTTCAAGAGTAGAAAAACCTTTATAGGTTTATGACCCAATATCTTTCTTTTTTCACATAACCTTCCAAACCTGAGTAGTAGATTAATCCCCTTAATTACAGAGATGATCTAAACCAGGAAACTTCTTGCTTCCTGAAAGCTTTTCTACAAGAAGATTTCATAATTTTTGCAACATCTGATAGGGATGTCATTTACAATCTCTACAGGAGACAATTGGCTTCACTCATGTAGGTGCCAAAGTTCTACAATTGCTTATTTTATATTTCATGTTGTAAAAGAAAATATATTTTATTTGCCAGTGTTATAGTTGAAGGATAATTTCCAAGTGTGAAAAATCAATCCACGACATCAGAACAATTCAAGAGCTTTCCAGAGGAGTAAGACTATAGGGAGTAGCATACTGCTGTCATGCAAAATTAAAGAAGCTATGCAAATTATGCCTAAATATTCACAATTTTTTAAATATTGATCTACACAATTATGCATTTGATAAGTATTGATGATAACATGCTTTTTGAATAAGATGGCACCATTTGTTCACCTGTAGGTCAGTTTATAGGAGATTAATTCAGTTATGAAAATACATTACTCAACTACTTTACAAAAAAAAATACCCAAAAATTTCTTCTATATTACCAACCATGTTTTGTGAAAAAAAATGTCTTGCATATACCAGTGCCAACCTATCATTTGTTTTTCTATTAATGCAAAAATTGAGAAGTTATATACTCACCATAACATTCCATGTGAGTTCATCTCACCTTCATTCTTGACTGATGGGTTCGGAGCCGATCCATTGGCTCTGGTACAGCTGTATGCAAAGCTTGAGGTCTTCCAGGAGCTAGGCCAAGCCCCTATCCCATGATGACCTGTGAATTACCTCAGATGCTTGCTGCATGTACTATAACCATATAAGTGAGCTATCCTCCTATGGAAAGGATGAAGACATTGAGCAACCAGGATGAGACCAACATCTAGGTCAACTATCAGCCAGGAGGGGGAAGGACGTAAGAATGAAGGCAAGATGAACTCACATTGAACGTTATGGTGATTACATAACTTTCTTAATATGAAGTTCAATCTCGCCATTCATTCTTGACTGATAGGTAGTGTCCCTAGCACCATCAATCTCAGGTGGCTCAAGGAAGTACATTCTTCAGGACCATAGGACAGAAAAGAAGTCCTGTCCCTGAAGGCCTAATCAACTTTGTAATGCGTGATAAAGGTATAAGGTTTAGACCAAGTGGTTGCTGCACAAATGTTATCAAGGGGCAATTTGGCTTGGAACACAGAGGATGTAGGAACTGCTCTGGTTGAGTGAGCTTTAATCTTGTTGCAAAAGCATATTAGCAGCTGAGTAGACAAAGGTGATACAAGCAGATAACCATTTAGAGTTGTTTTACCCACTGGTCAACCTTTTCTGGATTGAGAGAATGAAAAAGTGGTCTGACCTCCCAATATCTTTTGTTCTACCAAATAAAATCTGGACAAACTTTGGGCAAGAGAGACTGATTTGTCATAACAGAGAAACTGTCAGCCAGAAAAAACAAAAAAGGAGGGCTGATAGATAAAGCTTGAAGTTCTGACACTCAGCTACTAGAAAAATGGTTTTCCACAACAAATATTTGAGGTCACAAGATGATGATTCAAACGGGGGAAGGATTATACATGACAGCATAAAATTTGGATTCCATGGAGAACAGAGTTTTCACAGGTGGTCTCATATGAAATGTCCCCTTGAGAAAGGCCTTGGTTAACTTGTGGGACATATCTAACCAGTTAATCCCAAGATGAAAGTTAGATATAGCAGCCAACTGGACTCTTGTTGTGACTGCCGCTCCTTTGTTAAAAATCAGTCAAGAATTCTAGTATGGATGTCAAGGGGACTTGGTAAAGATCAATGTTCTGCTTAGAGGCCCAAATGGAAAATTTCTTCCACTTACTAAGATAAAATCTTCTAGGGTGAGGCTTATGAGAAGACAAAAGGATATGTTTTGTCTCACTGGAGAAGTTATGAAGCCTGGCTATGATGGGAACTGGAGCAGCCAAGCTGTCAACTTTAATGGCTGCAGAGAAGGATGAAGGTCCCCCGACGGATGTGTGAGGTCGTCTGGAACTGGATCCAGAATTCAGGGAATCGCCAAGAGATGTCGAAGGAAAGGGAACCAAATCTGCAGAGGCCAATGAAGGGCTATAAGAATGATGGTACTTTCCTAGGGATTTTGCTTTCTGTAGAACCTTGGGTATGTTACCTGAAACTGGGGGGAACGTCCAGGATTCTCCTTATGGATGGGGATGTGGAAATGGTATGAAGTACCCTCTGGAAATACTTTGCACCCAACTGTCTTAGTTCTTGCAAAGCATCTGGATACACAGATCAGTAACCACCAACTGCCTCCAGAGCAGGACAGTCTGGCCTCCTTTCAGGAGTGCTGGTAGGGTTGACCAGAGAAGTTTTGTCACCCTGATGTTGTGGACTCCCTCAGATGCGAGGGCGGCGTCTTCCACTATTAACCACTCCACTGCCCCAGGGGGGTTCACCACAGGTGTCCTGAAAGGCTCCTTGGGCTTTCTGGAACCACATTTTTCCTTCCCTTTGGGATAAGGCTGGGTAGGGGGTGGAAAAATAACTCCAACGGCAGACTGTCTTTCCCTCCTGTTCACACCTAGACAGATTTTTCTTCACGTTAGGCCCAAAAAGGGATGTGCCATCAAAAGGGGTGTTTACGAAGGACTTAAAGGGCTCCGCGAAGGAACTCAAGCACATCTAGGAATGTCTTCTGAGAATGACTCCTGTACCCACTGCCCTACTTGTTCTATCTGCATAGGATACGAGACACACAGATGAGTTCACAATAGAATTTAGGGTAGCAAACTGGGCAGCAACTTTGTCAGAGGCCCCTGCAGCTACTGTACCCTGAAAAGCATCTGTCAACTCCTTTAGATCTCTTAGCAACCTAGTGAAATGGGACAAGTAGTTCAGTGAGTGGAAAGCAAAAGTCACTGAACTAAACATGCGTTTCCCATATCTATCCATGATCCTAGACTCTCTATCAGGAGGATGGATTGACAGTCTCAGATTACCTTTTTGGTGGCCGCCACCACCACCAATGGTATCAACTGGGACTCCTTTGGATAAGAAGGTTTTATCTGGTAGAGCCGATATAAACTTGTTAGGCCTCCTAGGAACAGGCGCCATGAACTCTGGTGACTCCCACGCAGTCAGAGACCATCTGCATGAGCTCATTGAAGAGCTGAGACACCCAAGAGGTGGACGGTTGAGACCCAAAAGCTTTCAAGAGAAGGGACATCCTCAGTAGGGCTTTCAGACTTGCAATCACCCCTCTGCCTAAGGATCTCAGCAAAGGAGGTATCCTCAGAGGGAGACCACTGGGACCCCTGACTCATCCAAGTCGGTGTCAGATGTTAAAGACTCCTGTGGGGAGTCCAAGTGTCTCCTCTTGCACAAACTCTTCCTGGGAACCCCCTCAGTGGGAGCCTCTGGGGAGGTCTCGGAGGAGCAGGGGGCACCCTGTGGGGCTACCTGAGGCTCTGGATCTCTATGCCCAGCCTGGACGATGGACGCAGACATGTGATTTAGGAGATGAGGAAGCAAGACCTGAAATAGAGGATGTCTTGGGGTACAAAGCTCTCCTCATGGCCTTTAAGGCACCACGGCTCCGATGGGAAGGAACTGTCAAACCCTCCCGCACAGAAGTTGTAGACTGTGAGCAGGAGGTAGGAACTGAGCTCATCTGATCCGAAGCCCAGAGAGGAAGAGTCTGCACAGACAAGTCTGACTATCCTCCCCAGATCCGACTGGAGTGCGTCAGCTCCTAGAGTCCCCAGTCGGTGCAGAGGCGCTCAGTGGATGGAACAGAGGACACTGGAGCAGGTTTAGGCTCCACGATCAACAGGTCTGCTTCCTCTGGCTCAGAAAGGTCAGTACGGCTCGGAGGAATAGTCAAAGCAGGAGTAGTGGTCGTCGGCTCCATAGCCACTTGGGTTGGAGCCAACAATTTAGCAAGGCCTGGTGCCTGTAAAAGCTTCTGCACCAATCAATCCATATCCAAATCCAACATGCTGACATATGACTTAATTGAATGCACCGAAGCTGCCGAATGAAGCAATAGTGACTGAGGCACTTCAGATACCAGCTCCAAAGCTGTTGGCCGGCTCCGAAAGGAAAAATGACAGTCTGCTCAGAGGTCTGTGGAGCCGATGTCGCAGAATCCTCCAATTGTTTGAGTTCTTGGACTGCTTAGAGTCCTTAAATTCCACAGAAGATCTAGAGGACTTAGAAGACTTGCTAACCACACCCTGGTCACTAAACGCCTCTTGAAAAGGGTGCTTTAACAACCCCTCTCCATCAACTTCCTCTAACACTCTCGAAAAAGAAAGACGTATGGCACGAGACTCCAGTAAGTGGACATCTCCTAAACAATAAACACGTTACATGTCCATGTGTAAAAGACATAGTTTTGGTTGCAGTCTGGACACTTTTTAAAGCCCAAATTTGGGTGCTTGTCTATCATCCACCATAATACTGCTAGAAAAATATGCAGAACAGATAATCAGCAATTTCAGAGGCTCTAACACAAACGAGCCTAAGAAAAAATCTCAAATTATTAATAAAGCTACTAGGCTCAAAACACACACAAACAGAAAATGAGCCTGATAAATAATTTAAATAACTAGAAAAAACTGTATACGACACTAGAATATTCAATAACCACACATGGGAAGGGGAGGCTTTAAGGAAGCTATAAACGCTAACTACCTAAATTATCTAAGAAAATTTTGGAAAAAATTCTCAACTGCTAAATAAAGTTTTTAAACAGTACTGGCACAAGCTTGCACTGGAACCTTAGATCAGATGCCACGGCAAACTAGATCTGAGGTAATTCACAGTGCATCATGGGATAGGGGCTTGTCCTAGACTACTGGAAGATTTTGAGCTTTGCATAAGGCCGTAGCGGAGCTGATGGATCAGCTCCGAACCAGTCAAGAATAAACTGCAAGATTGAAAAACTTCACATTAGTTGTGTACTTATCATAACTTTGTATCAGTGTGGTCTTCATTCCTCCTTATGTATGGGTTACGGATCCGACCAGTGGATCCAACTCTGCCACATTTCTTCAGGCTAGAATACAAGTCCTGAGCTCCTCCCACTTCCCACAATGCTCTGTATTCCAAACATCCTCCTCAGATAGAGTTTACTGTCCATTAGAGAACAGAAAGCAGGGAAATAGGAAAGGAGTATGCATCCAGAAAGAAAAGCACAAAATCAGGAACAGTTCCTAAGTTCTTTCCAGGCCTTCTAGAGCACTAGGAAGACGGGTGGAAAAGGGGGAAGGTAATGAAGACAATACAGATACCAAGTTATGGTATGTACATAACTAATAAATCTGTCTCACGCCCCCTTACGTACGGGTAGAATACCCAGCTATACAACTCTTGGGTGGTCTCAAGGATGGAAGTGCCGGAGCACTGCCAAACCGAAGGAAGCCCTGCTCTAGGAAACAAGGTCTAATTTGTAAAGTAATAAAAATGTGTGATCCCTCGACCAAGTGGCGGCAGCACAGATATCTAGAGGACCTCTAAGAAAAGGCACATGAGGTACACAGATCTAGTACAGTGGGCCTTAGGACAAGGTAGCTGTAAATACATTATTGGCATAAAACAAAGGTAATACAATCAATCATTTAGCGAGAGTATCCTTTGAAACCACCTGACCTAGACAACTAGAAGAGGGGACAAACTGTTCTGTCTTCTGAAAAGGTTTTCTCCTGTGCAAATAAAATGTAACCACCTGTGATCAAGCAGATGCAACAAACATTCTCCCTCAGAGAAATTTGGGAAGACTGGTAGTTGACTGGTCCGAGACTGGATTCTGTAGATATCTTGGGCAAGAAAACAGGATTTGTATGAAGGGATACCCTATCCTTGTGGAAAATTAAGGAAGCTTAGAAAAAGCCTGAATCCCTGAAATTTTCTTTCCTGAGGAGATGGCAACGAGAATGTTTTTCCTGGGAAAACAGTCAGTCGCAATCACCAGCTGGTTCAAATGTTAAGCTTTGCAATACCACAGTGAGATCCCATGGTGAGGAAGGATCTTCCCAGAGGCCTGAGGACATTCCCTTCCAAGGAGGCCTTGCACAGTTTTGAAATAGGAGAATTGAAAACATTAACATAAAAAATAAATGGGTCTGCCAATAGAAGTTTGATGGCAGAAAAACTGGCTCCTCCTATAAAGAGATGACAAAAAACAATAGCTGAAATAAGAGCCGAGAAAGGGTCAATATTCTCCTTAGAGGCCCAGAAAACAAATCTCTTCCATTCACTCCCATAGATGTTCTTAGTAGCAGCTTTTTGTGAGGCTAACAATCTCTGCCAGAGGAAGGAAGCCGGGATTTTATATAACAATCATTGGAAGCGGAGAGATCAAGCAGTCAATTTGAAGGCTATCAGACTGGGGGAAAAAACCTCTATCGCGTTACACAGGAGGTCCTGTTTGGGTTCCAGACTCCATGGAGGTTATTTCAGGTGACGCCATAGGAAGGGAAACGAAATCTAACAAGGCCAATAGGGGGCAAAGAGGATTACAGAGGACTTCAGACACTTCTCTGAAGAAACTTTGGGGTCAAGGGGAGGGGAGGATAAGTGTAGAAGAGACTGGGTGGGGGGCAATCGTCAACTATTGTTTCCCTTGAGGGACTTCCCCAGAGGAGAAATAAAGCAAAATAGTTGCTGCACTTGTTCTAAGAGAATGCAAATAGTTTGCAGAAATGTCCTCAGTGGGTGAAAATCACATCCACTACTGACTGGTTGAGGAACCTCTCATAAGGGGAAGGAATTCACCTGCTGAGCTAATATACAAGGACATTAGATTTCCCCCCAGTATGAGTTGCAAGCAGAAGACTGTGGCAAAGACATGCCCATTCCCAAACCCTCGGTCCTCTTAGCAAAGCAGGCAAGAGCTGGATCATCCTGATTTGTTGATATACCATACCACAGACATGTTTGTGAACTGCAACTGTTCCTAGTGGGAAAACGTCCTGAAAAGCTTACAACATGAGGGCTGCTCTCATCTGCAGAACACTGAGATGCAACCTGGTCTCTGTGACCAGATGTCTGGGACCATCTTTCACTTGAAATGCCCCCCCACACACCCTGGGAACCATCTGTGGTCACCGGAGTTGATGGGGATGGAAGAAAAGGTCTGCCTAACGTCAGGTCAACTGACAAAAACCACCCTAGTAGATGCCTTCAAACTAAAAGGAGCTTGATAGGAAGACAGAGGCTGGTAAAGTAAAAAACATTTAACAGCCAGGGTACATTGAAGGACTAATAAAACCTTACAAGAGGGAGTAAAGTGATGGCAACCACTATAGATCCTACTGCTTGAAGTATTGAACTTGCTGATGGTGAAGATCAGTTCAAGATCTCTCAAGGTCAGAACAAGAGGAAGGGGAAGAGCTGGAATCTGGCTCACTGTGTCCAAGGTAGCTCCAATGAATTCTAAAGTCTGCACGGGAAGTAGGTTAGACTTTTCCATATTTATAGTGATCCTCAGCAGCATTGGCGAGGTTGAAGTAACCCCTGCCCTACAGTAGTCAATGCCTGGTTGGGGCAGTTGAGACAGTTGTCCAGGTATGGAAACACCCGGAACCCTTGCAGTCTCAGGTGAGCTGCAACTACTGCCAAGCATTGGTTAACACCCTGAGGGCTGTGGAGAGTCCAAAGGGCAGGGCTTCGCATTGAAAATGACTGCCTCTAGCCAGAAGTGCAGATGTGTTGTGGAGCATCGGTCCATTTTGATGTGGTAGTACACATCTTTAAGTTCACTGAGCACCCCCCCCTCCCCCCCAAAAGGAGAGATCTATACCAAGCGATTGCAGCCCCCCAAACATCTCCAAGTGAGAACTGCTCTCTCCCAAAAACACAGCATCCATGGGACCTGATGGTGTCCCCGGCTGTGTGCTCCACGACTCAACGAGAGATTAAACCCACAGCTAGGACAGCTGTTTAATCATAGTCTTACCTCTGGATACGTACTCAGGAGTGGCGCGACTGCAACTGTGGTCCCACTAAGCCATGGAGAGGATCATAATGGACCTCATAAATAAAGACATAGGGAATTTGCAGACTTTGGATCCATCCCAGTTTGGCTTTGTCAAAGGCAGATCATGCCTTCTAAACTTGGTTGACTTTTTCAAACAGTCACCAAAGCCATTGATGAGGGAAAGGCAGTCCATCATTGAAAAACTCATCAGCTTAAATGTTAACCCATACATCACAAGATGGGTTGCAAACTGGCTGAGTGACAGAACCCACAGGGTCAGAGTTGCTGGCCATGTCAGACTCAAAGCCTGTCACAAGTGGTGTACCACAGGGCTCAGTCCTAGTAGAAAACACATCTGACACAGATATCCTTCACAAGGGTCTCACAGAAACGGATAACTCGTGCCAGAGCCATGGCCTAAAGTTAAATCCCAAAAATGCATAGTAAACAAGGTTACCCCTAGCTACCAAATAGGTGGCAATCCACTGAGTACAGAAGAAGTTATCAGGGACCTGGGGACCCAGGTTGATAGTAGTCTGTCATTCGACAGCCATGTAGCTAAAGTAGTTAGGAAGACCTTCTACATTGCCCACCTTATCATGAAGGGATTCTCATCTAGATCAAGGGAGGTCATAGTCTCCCTATACTCATCACTCATCAGACCAATGATTGAGTACAATGCCCCATTCGAATGTATCTGACCCGACACTTGCAGCAGCTGGAGAGGCCACAAAAGTTCCTCACCAAAAGGATAAAGGGTCTCAAACATCTGTCCTATGCTGCCCGACTGAAAGAACTCCAGCTCTATTCAGTTCAGAGGTGACCTTTGCCTAACATACAAGGCCATGTCAAACCCAAATTTGATGAATATGCTTCACCTCAAAAATCTAGATCCGTCAGAGCCACAAGGGCGGGAGACTTAAAGATTCATCACCCAAAGACTCCTATGCTGTGGAATAAAATCCCGTATATGTGAGGCAGAGCACTGGCCTGGCCTTGTAAGAGAAATCTTGACCAATGGATGGGAGATGATTACCTCAGTGTCACTGCTAAACAGAGGCACAGCAAAATAATGGGTATAGTTCCCCATACTAAAGGGTGGCGCGTAAACAAAAAACTATGGGCTAGGCTTGTAAATGCCCTCGGGCAGATAGCCTAGTATGAACCTATGAACCTATGAACATCTAATCCTTCCACAAAGGTAGAACACACTGACAATTCTGAACTTTACATTGAGAAAATTTAATATGCCTAGATCAAAAATGGATTGTGGGCCCTGGTTTTCTTTGGCACTAAAGCCAGAGTAAGTTCTGAACCTTCTTTGTTTAGTCAGGACCTCTTGGAAGACTTTTGCAGTACATTTAGAACTTCTGCTATTGTAAACTCCCTCTGAGGGGGTGGAATGTTGGGCAGTCTTCTTTGATCTCTCCAAAGGAGGAACAAAGAACACAGCCTCTGGATATTATCTTTACCATCCACTTGTTTTGTGTTGCATCGGTCCAGGCGGTAGAGTGCAGAGAAAAGACCTCGACTGCACAAATAGGACAGCATGGGCAAAAACTGCTGAACTAAAGGAAAAAGGAATCTAGATCTACGCAATGGAAGGGGAGGAAAGAAACACAAAAAGGCACTTTCTGCAAAGAAAAAACCCAGATGAAGAAATCATCCTACTGGAAACACTATCCAAAAGATTGAGACTCCACAATCATGCCCGATTACTTCTGAACGGCAAACGAGATCTCAGGAGGTTGGTTGGAGTGTGGGACATTATGGGAAAGTGGCAGAAAAGAGAGACTTGGATCCTACTTGGAAAAAAAATTCAGAGTTGGATTCATAACCAATATGTGAGGAGGAATTTCAGAGATCAGATCCTCACATTTTTTTGTAATATTTTGCAAGCATTCCTTAGGAACTCCAGTTCTGTACACTTCAAGCTGACCATTTCATGTCACATGCTTAGAAAATGTCAGCTTGTACATTCCACTGTTACCACAGTTTTAGGTATGCAACTGCACCAGTACTTCAGAAATTAGACGTTAATACTAAATATATTCATTTCAGGAATATAGGGAAGTCTTCTGTAACCAAGTATTTTCTTACAGGATACACAGAAATTCTGTTTTCCCCAAGATTGACTCAACTCATTGCTTCAGCAAGTGTACAATCTGATGCTATAAAATGAAAATCAAGGAAAGATTTAAAGACAGCATCAAAGGGGTATGCCATTCACAGCAAAACTCTAGCTGATCTAATAGATGGAAGTGCAAACACAATAAGATGCACTCACAGAGGGCTGCTAAAGATGATCATCTCCTGGACTCTACATGCAGCAAAGATTAGGTCAGGTACTGCTGCCCACCCCTAGCTACACTGGTGCTAGTGACCTAGGTGGCTTTCAAGTACAGCTTTACCTCCAAAACAGGGTACATTTCTTTGAAATGCAGGACTCCTACTGATCCTAAAGTCAGGAAAACTAATCCTGTGAAAGCAGCAAAAAAATGTCTGTATTAAAATAAGCACTGTTTTGCAAAATATTCATATCTGATTATAAAAGGCAGGGAAGAAAAAAATTATCTTTACTCTGACCAAACAAAAACTTTTCCCACAAAAACAATCTCAGATTTAAAAGTGTTTTGTCAGCTACTGAAACCAATATGGCCCGGAGTTTATCTTGCAAACTTTAAGTGGATAAAAATTAAAACAATTTCCCTTAATGAATATGGGGATTCTACAAATGAGGAGTACTTTGACACCTTTCCAAAAACTAATGTCTCAAAACATGGAGTCCAAACCAAAGCAGTTTGCTTAGTGTGCATCTTGAAGATGTGGAAGATATTGAAAAATCAATAGTAAGAACTCCACAAAGAAAGAATACCTAAATAAACTGTTAATCTCTAAAAACACAAACATGTTGAATTCCTGAAAAAATTGGAGGAAGAAACTCCAGAACTTTTTTCTTAACAAAAAGCTAGATGGATTCATTCACTGGTAGCCAACAGCTTGGGAGGATAAAATGAATCTTAATTCCACTAAACTTGGCACTTCCAAACCTAGACAAACTGCTCAAACTGAAGTCCTACATTTTGGAAAAAAAATTATATATATATATATATATATATCTATATCTATCTATATCTATCTATATCTATCTATATCTATCTATATCTATATCTATATCTATATCTATATCTATATCTATATCTATATATATATATATATATATATATATATACACACACACACATATATATACATACACACAAACATATATACATACATAATTTATAATCGCGAAATCTCGAATTTTCTCGAGACTATAAATCAGAAAAATCAAAATACCAAAACCCCAAAAGCACGAAATTCAAAATCGTGGCTTAAATACATCCTCCACCACACACACACCTTCCTCCCCACACAACAAACAAGTCACACCACAAGACAAATACAGGAACCTACCCTATATATGGGGGGGGGGGGGTAAGCCCCCCTGCAACCATGTGGGGGGCCTGTGTCCCCCACATCGCCCGCTGCTTATACCAACTTCGATGTCCCACTAAAAAGATAGACACTAAACCCACTACACAATGTACCCCTCACACACACATCACATTTGTATAAACACGATCATTCTCAACACTTACACTCTTACCTACATACTGTAACCTACACCTACAAGTTCCCAACAAACTAGCCTACACTAAAATCCCTACCCCAAACCTTTAAAATGAACACTTATCTGAATCTCCAGCTATCCATTAACACAAGGCACCACCACTATCACTGATTCGACATTTCCGGATTCGGTTATGAAGACTTTCACTCAAATGGTCTTTCGATATTTTAGTCTCGAGATACTGAAATTTGAGAGTGAAGTGCACACACACATGCATAAATATATATTATACACATACATATATATATATATATATATATATATATATATATATTATACACCTACATAAATATATATATTATACACCTACATATATATATTATACACATACATAAATATATATATATTATACACATACATAAATATATATATATTATACACATACATAAATATATATATATTATACACATACTTAAATATATATATATTATACACACATATATATAAAATATATATTGTACACACATATATAAAATGTATATTATACACATATATAAAATATATATTATACACACACATATATATAAAATATATATTATACACACATATATAAAATATATATTATACACATATATAAAATGAGAAGTTATGTACCTACCATAACGTTCAATGTTAGTGGTCTTCTTCTCGCCTTCTTTCTTGCTGGATGGGTTCGGAGACTATCCTCGGCTCCGACTCGGCCAATACTAAAGCTCGAGAGCTATTTTTACCGGCTCGAGGCTCCCCTATATCCCACAATGCTAGGCAGAAAATACCCAGATCTCGTTTGATAGCTGAAAGTATAGCAGTGCTGGTCTCCTAGAAACAGAGAAAAATGAAATCCAACTCTATAGAAACTACCTGCAGGACTATCAATCAGGGGCAATAGAGGATGTTGACGCTGTGGAAGATAGAAGATCCCAAGGATCCTCAGTCTGTCCAGGCTAGGGGGATGGAGGGTGGGACGCAAGAAAGAAGGCGAGAAAACTACAACTAACATGGAACATTATGGTAGGTACATAACTTCTCAATGTTAAGTTGTCAATCTCGCCTTCATTCTTGCTGGAAGGGACTGCGTCCCTAGCACCCTTATCCTAGGTGGCTCATCGGAACAGACTCTAGTACGGTGGAACCAAAGTTAGCCCAGTTTCTGGAGGCCATATCCAATTTATAATGCGAGATAAAGGTATGAGGAGAAGCCCATGTAACTGGTTGACAGATGGAATCTATGGGCAGTCTGTCTTGAAATGCTACTGACGTAGCTAATGCCCTGGTTGAATGAGCTCAAAGTCGTGATGGTAGCTTTTGGTGTCTGAGTTCATAAATGAAGGAAATTACAGAGGCCAGCCATCTCGAAAGGGACACTTCGAAAACTGGAAGGCCCATCTTGCCTTCCGCATAAGATAGGAATAAGCTGGTTAGACTTCCTAAACTGTTTAGTCCTATCCAAATAATAACGAAGCTGGCGATGAACATCTAGGAAATGTAACTTTTGTTCTGCCTTGTTGGAATAATTAGGGAAGAAAACTGGAAGGTCGATTGTCTGATTCAGATTTGTCTCAGAAGAAACCTTGGGTAAAAAGGAAGGGTTGGTCCGAATGGACACCCTGTCTTTGTGGAAAACTAAGTATGGAGGAAGACTGCAAAGAGCATGAAGTTCAGATACCCGTCTAGCTGATGTTATGGCTACTAGAAAAACGGTTTTCCATGAAAGCAATTTCAGAGAGCAGGAAGCGGCCGGTTCGAAGGGGGGGGGATCAAGGAGGCTAGAACCAAATTTAAGTCCCACTGAGGTGGGGGGTATCTAATTGGGGGCTTGAGCAAATAGATACCTTTTAGAAAGGCTTTGCAAAGTTTGTGGGACATGATGCTGGAGTGTGAAAAGCCTACATGGAAATTAGATATAGCCGCCAATTGTACTCTAATAGTAGAAGAACCAGAGTGAAAAAGTTCTGCCAGGAAGTCTAGTATAGAGTGGATAGGTGCAGTGAAAGGGTCTATGTTATTAGTTGCTGCCCAAAAAGAAAAACGTTTCCACTTGCTATTGTAAATCCTTCTTGTAGAAGGATTGTGGGAGGCTATAAGGATGTTACGGACCGAATGGGAAATAAAAGGAAGCCTGGCTAGGGTAGGAAGCGGAGCAACCAAGCTGTGAGGTTGAGAGATGGGTGGGAGTAGTGCAGCTGACCCGATTGATGGGTCAAAAGATCTGGCACTGGATCCAGATGCCAAGGCTGCTCCAACAGAAACCGGTGAAGGAACGGAAACCATATCTGACGAGGCCAGTAAAAGGCAATGAGGATCATGTCTACTCTCAATGCAGTAGCTTTCTGAATTACTTGAGAGATCAGTGGAAAGGGGGAAAGGCATACAGAAGTCCCCAGGGCCAATCGTGGACTAGAGCATCCCTGGCGGGTTGACCTGGTAGGGGAAAGAGGGTGAAGAAATCGTGACACTTGCTGTTTTGGGGAGTAGCAAAAAGATCGCAGCAAGGTCGGCCCCATTTCTGAAAAAATTTCTTCCAGCACTGACAGAGACCACTCGTGTGGTATAAGTATGGCCCTGCTCAACTTGTCCGCTATCACGGACTTCCCGTGGATGTGCGTTGCTATCAAAAAACGCTGAGATGAGATCGCCCACTGCCAAAGTCTGAGTGCCTCGACATAAGGGATAAGACTTTGTTCTGCCATGTTTGTTGATGTACCATACTAAAAACATATTGTCTGTATGAATTGCAACAGTCCCGGTGGGAAGAGAGTGCTGAAGGGCTTACAACGCTAAAAGTACTGCTCTCATCTCAAAACATTTATGTGCAAATGGCTTTCGAAAGGTTGCCATGTGCCCTGGACCGTCCTGCCCTGACAATGACCCCCCACCCGATCAGGATGGCATCCGTTGTCACCGTGGCAACTGGGAGGACGACGACGAATGATCTGCCCTGAAGAACTTGAGGGGAGGTCATCCACCAAGATAGATGCTTCTTGCATGATTGGGTCAGCAGAACACTGTGAGACATTGGGTGCTGTTGGAAGGACCACTGAGAAAACAGCATCCACTGGAGAATCCGCATGTGAAAGCGGGCTAGGGGAAGAAGTGTAATGGCAGCTGCCATGAGACCTAAAACCTTCAGGACAAACCTGGCTTTGATCCTGTCGCACTGAAGAAGAATGTGAACATGTTTGCGGATATCTGATACTCTTGCTCTGTTAGCTTCGCGGAAAGATGAATTGTGTCTAAGGTGGCACCTATAAAGGTAATAGCCTAACAAGGCAACAATGCAGATTTTTCAAAATTTATGGAAATGCCTAGAGCTTGACAAGTATGAATGGTGTAGTCTCTGGATATGAGAAGTTGACGCCTGGTGGTAGTGGTAAGGAGCCAGTCGTCTAAATATGGAAACACCTGGAAACCTTGTAGTCTCAGATGAGCCGTGACCACTGCCATGCATTTGGTGAACACTCGGGAGGCTGTAGTGAGACCAAAGGGCAGGGCTCTGAACTGATAGTGACTGGCTCCCAGCCAGAAGCGGAGGAACCTTGTGGAGAGTCTGTGCATCTTGATATGATAGCACGCATCCTGAAGGTCTAGAGCCCATCCAATTGTCCTGACCGAAGAAGGGTAGAATGGACTGAAGTGTGACCATCCGGAATTTTGTTTTGTTTACAGACTTTAGTCTGCTGAGATCCAATATCGGTCTCCAGTCCACGGTCGTTTTTGGAACCAAAAAGAATTTGGAGTAGATTACGGATCCTTGTTGGTTTGCCAGGACTAGCTGGATAGCTCTGATAGCAGCTTTGATATTTCTAGCGCTGCTTGTTGCCTTAGACCGGGTGGAACGTCTGGAAGGGGCCCTTTTGGTTGAGATGGGATGTGGACAAAGGGAATTTTGTAACCCACGGATATAATCGACTGTACCCATTTGTCTTGAGTGAAAGAAAGCCAGACTTCAGGATACAGTGATAATCTTCCCCCGACTGCCTCCGAAGGTGGACAGTCAGGCAGCTCCTCAGGGATGCTGAAGAGGTTTGTCAGAGAGTCTCTGCTACCTTGATTTTGCGGAACCACCCTGCCCCTACGGCGGCATCTATTGTTGTGCCCCCCTCTGCCACTAAAGGGGAACTGACTCAGTGCATCAGGCGAGACTCCCTGTGATTTGCGGAACCACATTCCCCCCCTTCTGACCCTTGGGATACGGCCTAGAAGGGGTAGAAAACCGGACTTCCATGGCAGAGTCTTGCCATCCTGTTCGCACCTAGTCAACATGTCCTTCACCTGAGGTCCAAACAATGCTGAACCATCAAAAGGGGAATTGAAGGACGCCTTGAAAGGGTCCGGCAAAGTTACAAAGCAGCATCCAGGCATGACGTCGCAAAGCTACACCTGTGCCAGCGGCCCTACTCGCCCCATTGGCCGCATAGGAAAGAAGCCACATGGAGGAGTTAATGATTGAATTCAGGGTTGCCAACTGGGAGTTCATTTTGTCCCGAAACCCCTCAGTTGTTGGATCCTGCAAAGCAGCACCCATTTCCTTGAGCATATCACTCTGAAGACTGTGAAGTGACAAGTAGTTCAGCGAACGCATAGCAAAGGTTGCTAAGGAGAACATCCGCTTACCGTACGTATCCATAGTCCTAGATTCCTTATTAGGAGAATGGATAGGTACTGAAGGATCAACCAATTCCTTCTTAGTGGCTGCAGCCACTACCATAGCATCAACAGATGCCCTTGGATAAGAATTCTTTGTCCTTAGAAGCTGTAATAAACTTGGACGGCCTTCGTGGGGTTGGTTCCACCGTATCAGGGGCTGTCCACGCCTTCCTTACCACCACTTCCATGAGGGGGTCAAAGGGAGGAGATACCCAGGAGGTGGAAGGGCGAGAACCAAAAGCCTCAAGGTAGACCGACTCGTCCTCAGAAGGGTTAAGGGTGGAACAGTTCCCCCTCTAAGGATCTCAAGGATGTCTGAAAAGGAGACATCCTCAGAGGAGGACCATGGGGACCCTTCAGACTCATCCAAGTCGGTATCCGAGGTGATACACTCGGGGGAGTCAATATGCTTCCTCTTGCATTGTTTCTTCCGAGGGGGTTCTCCTGAAGGATCAGGAGAAACCTCGGAAGGAGGATATTCCCAGGGGGAAACTTGAGACGTTGGCTCTACGGTCTGGGACAAGAGGTTGGGTAGAGACCATCGCAGGCACTGTAGACTGAGGAGCTGAGGGAGCCGACCTTGGAGCAGACACCAGGTATAGCACGCTCCGCATGACCTCGAAGGCGCCGCGATCAGGCAGGCCGAAGATCCCCGCTCCGAAGAGACTAGGACTCCTCCCGGCAACGAAAGGGACGGCTCAGAGGCCTATGTCGGGGCCGAGCTCACCAGCACCAAAGCTCCCAGAGGGAGAACAGGCTCTGACAAGGGTGCGATGCCACTCGCCCCCTCTGAGCCGAAGAGGGAAGCCCAGCGCCCAGATCCCTCCAAAAAGGAGATCGGAGCCGACGACGGAGCCGAAAGTGGAAGTATCGGCACCGACAGTCACGGCTCCCAGAAGATCCGGCTCCGAACTCATAGGAATCGGAGGAGGAACTGAGGAAGGGATGGGTATAGCCACTGACCGTTGGGTAGGGCTATGCAGTATTTGGGCCAGTGCCTGGGACTTGAGAAGTCTGCTCACCACCCTCGCTAAGTCGTGGTCGGACAGTCTGGAGGACCGAGAGGAGTGGGACCTATGGCTCCTCTCTGATAAGAGTGGAGATCCCGGGGCCGAGTGGATAGAGCGAATGGATGGGGATCTCGACCTCTTCCTAGTAGATGGCTCCGACAAAACTATCGGAGCCATCTGAGTCTCGGACCTCTCTGCTCCAGCCGGAGCAGAGATAACAGTTTTAATCTTCAAAACATCGGCTCCAGACAGAGTCGATGTCGAAGCAGCCTTAGAGCCACCAGCGGACGGCTCCGAAGCTGGAGCAGACACCTTGGAAGGCTTAAGTTTTCCTGACGCATTCTGGGTCAGGGAGCCTTCAGGCTTTAATAAGCCTCGAAGTATCAGTTTATTTTTGCGTTCCTGCAGGACTCTTGGACTGAAAGCGTGGCAGATAGAACAAGAGTCCTGCAGGTGCAAAGGTCCCAGGCAATATACACAAGTGTGACAAGTCTGTCAGACATTTTCTGACAGCACGAGTCACACTTCTTGAAGCCTGAGACCTTGGAGTCTTTAGACATCCTAAAGTGGCTGTAAAACACAGACACACCTTTAAAGAAAGGAGAAAACTAAGCTAATCACTCACACAATAAAGTATGACTAAGGGGAAGTGAGGAGGGCCCGAAAGCCTAAGGAAATTAACAGGGGATAAACGGGAAAAACAATTAGGGGAACCCGAATGAAACTAGGGATAGATAACTAAAAAAAATATTGTGAGAAACTATCCGAAGAAAAATAAGGGGATTTTAAAGTTTAAGTATAAAAAGTCACTAACCTGCAGAGCCGGTAGAAACAAGCACCTCGCAGCTAAAGCGGCAAACAAGACCTGGGTATTTACCGCCTAGCATGGTAGGTACATAACTTCTCATTTTATATATATGTATGTGTATAATATACATTTTATATATATGTATGTGTATAATATACATTTTATATATATGTATGTGTATAATATACATTTTATATGTACGTGTATAATATACATTTTATATGTACGTGTATAATACACATTTTATATGTACGTGTATAATATACATTTTATATATGTACGTGTATAATATACATTTTATATATGTATGTGTATAATATACGTTTTATATATGTATGTGTATAATATATATTTTATATATGTATGTGTATAATATATGTTTTATATATGTATGTGTATAATATATGTTTTATAAATGTATGTGTATAATATATGTTTTATAAATGTATGTGTATAATATATGTTTTATAAATGTATGTGTAGAATATATATTTTATATATGTATGTGTAGAATATATATTTTATATATGTATGTGTAGAATATATATTTTATATATGTATGTGTATAATATATATTTTATATATGTATGTGTATAATATATATTTTATATATGTATGTGTATAATATATATTTTATATATGTATGTGTATAATATATATTTTATATATGTATGTGTATAATACATATATATATATATATATATATATATATATATATATATATATACATATATATGTGTGTGTGTATATATATGCATATATAGCAGAGGCCTCCAAAGCAGACACCCAAACAACTGCCACCTCATGACATAACACAAGCAACACATAGATCACAAAGTCAGTGTGCAAATCAGTCACAGCCCTTAAGCCAAACACAATGCCAGACACACTTGTCATAGGTGACTCCATAGTCAGACACACTGACGTCCCACTCACCGGACTGAAGTAGAGGGTCACAGTAAGCTGCCTGTCGGGCGCTAGAAGCAGCCACAACACAAGCACTCAGGTCACTCCACAGCAAGTACAAGTATGACTCAGTCATTGTATATGACGGTGTCAATGACTGGTGACGTACCTCCCTGGACTACATGAAAAGAGACATAAAGGAGCTCTCAGATTATGTAGCCCAGGCTGGTATGACCCTGACCAGTATCCTACCTTCACCAAGAATGATGCCACAATACAGACACAAAATGATCAGTTTTAATAATTGGCTTAATTTCTGGTGTCATTCTAAGGGGACTCGATGTCTGTCTGCCTGGAATGAGATGCTTGACAAGCCACGCTGCTTCGCAAGGGACGGCTTGCACCTGTCACCCCTGGGTTTCCCGATATTGGCAAAGGCTCTTGCCACCCCCATAGTGCCTTTTTTAGACAAGGCTCAAAATCTAAACCCACCGCCCTAGAAAACAATAATGGAAAAAAACTAAGGGTAATGCTGCTCAATGCCAGAAGTCTAAATCTCAAGATGCACGCCCTCGAAGCCCTCCTCAGTATGGAGAACATCGATGTCTGTGCTGTGACAGAAACCTGGTTCAAGGCTCCTGAGAGCACCCCGGCACTATCAGGTTTTACCTCATATCATGCGTTCCGGCCCCAACACCCGGACCGTACCACAAAAGGAGGGGGTGTATCCATATTCATCAAGGATAGCCACACCTCCAGGCTGGTGGCAACTCACGAAGCATCAGAGACCATTCAGGTGCAATTAACCATAGGCAAAACTGCTCTACAGTTTGTAGCATGTTAGAGGCCACCCTCAAACTCAGGAACCCCACACAGCCTTCCTGAAGACACTGGAGAGTATAAATGTCTCTCCAAACACCATCATATTGGGTGACTTCAACTACCCAAACATAGACTGGGAACATTACTCAAACCCCAATACCCTAGCCCAAAGGTTCCTGGAGTTCATAAACTCAAATGCTATGGAACAACTTGTCACCATTCCCACAAGAGGTGAAAATAAACTAGACATGATCATCACAAACATGGGGACAAAATGCTCCACACCGGAAGTATATCCCTCAATGGTGATCAGACCATAAACTAATCTCACTGGAGATCCACATCCCGCCCCCAACAAAAAAGACCACAGTGAAGAACTTCTCAAAAGCCAACTTCACACTTAAGACTGGTGTGGTATCCTTCAAGGCCTCTGAGCCATTGGAAACCACAACCCACGCTGCTGAATCCCTTACAAATGCTTTCTACGAGCACCTCCAGGATTGCATGGATCAAGCAATCCCAAATAAAATCAAGACCCTTTCCACCAAAGGCAAGCGCCCGATCTGGTGGACCCCAGCCAAAAAAGTACAGTTTTGTACCTACCATAAATGTAGATGTTCGAGGATCCACATTGCTGCAGTCCTAACCATTGGGTAGTCCGCTGTCCAGTCGGCCCGAATACCAAAGTATATGGCTGACGTCGGTCAAGGCGCATTAGATGGTACTAATGCGCATGACCGACGCCATATCCTCAGTCTTTTCTTGCCCCAGATGTCAGAAGACCCTAAAAAGACAAGGCCCAATCCAAAACACAAAAAAGCCCTGCACCAAACTTATATACAATATATATATATATATATATACACATGAACTTTTAGTTATGTACTCACCATAACTTCAGATGTTTGGGATCCATCTCGCCTACATTCTGAATGATGGGTTCGGAGCCGATCCTCGGCTCCTCGCACGCTATGCCAAAGAGCGAAGTCTCTTATTGGCTGAGCTTACTATATCCCAGGATGCACCACTACCAGTCCCCCAGATCTAGTTTGTCCGCATACATGCACACACGCATACCCTGCTTATATAACATCGTCAGATGAAACAAGATAAAACAGTTGAACTCAAAACCGCTCAATCTCTTCTGATCTGCAAGGCAGGGGAAGGAGGGGAGTCGGAATGTAGTAGATGGATCCCAAACATCTGAAGTTATGGTGTGTACATAACTAAAAGATGTTATGTGATCCTATCTCGCCTACATTCTGAATGATGGGACAGCGTCCCTAGCACCTGAATCCTGGGTGGCTCACTGGAAAACACTCCTGAGTACAGTGGAACCAAATGAATTTCGTCCGTTAGATGCCACATCCAATTTGTAGTGGGAAATGAAAGTGCGGGTTGGACCAAGTAGCCGCAGCACAAATTTCCGATATAGCGAGCTTGGAATGAAAGGCTATAGAAGTAGCCATAGCTCTGGTAGAATGAGCTTTGATAGATGATGTAAGTTGTTTATTCAAGAAGAATAGGCCTGAGTTATGCAATCTCTGATCCATTTTGAGATTGTAGCTTTTGTGATGGTTTGGCTCAATTTATTATCTGAGAAGGACACACACAACTGGGCTGACTTACGGTTGCTGAGTCCTGTCTAAATAGAAGCGTAATTGCCTGTGAACATCCAATTTATGGAGAGTGTATTCTGCTTCATTAGAGAATTTTGGAAAGAAAACTGGTAGCTCTAGAGATTGTTGAAGACAGAAACTAGAACAGACCTTTGGGACAAAGGATGGATTAGGCCTAAGTGATACTCTATCCTTGTGGAAAATCAAGTACGGTGGTTTAATAGACAGGGCTTGAAGCTCTGAGACTCTTCTTGAAGAAGTAATAGCCACTAAGAATGCCGTTTTCCAAGACAGATATTTTAATTCGCATGTAGCAGCCGGTTCAAAAGGGGGAGATGTTAATGCAAGCACCAAATCAAGATCCCACGGAGGTGCAGGATGAAAAACTGGTGGTCTTAACAGACTCGCACCTTTAATGAACGTTTTGCATAGTCTGCTGCTCATCAAAGGAGGATCCGTGGATTCATGGAATTTAGAGATAGCCGCTAGTTGGACTTTAATAGTTGAGACAGAAGATCCCTGATTAAACAGGGATGTTAAGAATTTCAAAACCTCTGGGACAGGAGCAGTGATAGGGTCTAAGCCCTTGAGTTGAGCCCAGATAGCAAACCTCTTCCACTTACTGAGGTACAATTTGTTAGTGGTGGGTTTGTGGGCGAAGATAAAATGTGAACAACTTCCGGTCTAGTGTGTGCCTTCTAACTAAGGTTGGAAGTGGAGGAGCCAAGCTGTCAATTTCAAGATTGAAGGGACTGATGCCAATGTCCCGACTGATGGATTAGCAAATCCCGGATCAGGTCTAAGGTCCACGGATCGTCCACTGCATGCTTTTTCAGGTAAGGAAACCATATCTGACGAGGCCAGTATGGGGCAATCAGAATCATTGAAGACCCCAGTTGAGAAGCTTTTGAATAACTTTGGGAAGGAGTGGAATTGGAGGAAAGGCATAAAGTAGCCCTGTTGGCCAAGGTTGTGCTAGAGCATCCATGGCTGGTACTTACTGATGTGGAATCAAGGAGAAGAACCTTTGGCACTTGGTGTTTTGTGGAGTTGCAAATAGGTCGCAGCACGGCGCCCCCATCTCTTGAAAACCTGGGCTGCTACAGCGGTTTAGAGACCATTCGTGAGGAGAGAGAATTGTCCTGCTTAATTTGTCCGCCAATACATTTGACTTTCCGGGATGTGGGTCGCTACCAAGAAGCGGTTGGTAGCTACAGCCCATTCCCACACTCTCATGGCCTCTCTGCAAAGGGATACGATCTGGTCCCTCCTTGTTTGTTCAGATACCAAACCACCGACATGTTGTCTGTGTGGATGGCGATGATGCCCTGAGGAAGAAACTTGTGTAAGGCCTGTAGGGATAGAAGTACAGCCCTCATCTCCAACACGTTGATGTGGAGAAGAGCTTCTCGAAGCCAGGAGCCCTGAACTAGCCTGCCCAGACAATGCCCCCACCCTATCTGGGAGGCATCTGTCGTCAGGGTAACCACTGGAGGGGAGAACAAAGGGTTTTCCTGATCCAAGTTGGATGTCTGAAGCCACCAGCGAAGGTCCCTTTGCATATTTCCGTAATCATGATGTGATGATTGAGGGAAGATCCTGAAAGGACCATTGAGTTGACAAGAGCCACTGAAGAATCCTCATGTGTAATCTTGCTAGAGGAACTAAAAGAACCGTGGCAGACATTGAGCCTAAAACCTGTAGGACCATCCTGGCTGGGGCTTTGGATCTCGAGATCAGAGCTTGAACTTGGCCCTGTAAAGTTCAGATCCTTTCGGCAGGAAGAAAGACGCATCAATCTTGAGTCTATCTCTGCTCCTATAAACTTTATGCTGAGAGGGCAGCAAGACAGACTTTGACCAATTGAATGTAATCCCCAGGGAAACACCCAGGGAGATGGTGGCTTTGAGGTTGTCCATTAGTAGATGCCTGGTGGTGGCAGTCAGGAGCCAGTCGTCGAGATAGGGAAACACTTGGAATCCAAGACTTCTCAGGTGAGCCGTCACTACTGCCAAACACTTGGTGAACACCCTGGGGGCTGTGGTGAGACCAAAGGGCAGAGCACAAAATTGGTAATGACCGACTCCCAGGCTGAAGCGCAGATACCTTCTGGACGCCTGATGTATCGGTATGTGATAATAGGTGTCCTTGAGGTCTATGGAGCACATCCAAACATCCTTCTCCAACAACGGGAGAATGGATTGTAACGTGACCATTCGGAATTTGGATTTCGTGACGGATTGGTTCAGTCTGCTGAGATCCAATATTGGTCTCAGGTCCCCTGTCTTTTTTGGCACTAAAAAGAACCTGGAGTAATTTCCTGATCCGATCTGTGGGGACCGGTTGGATGACTCCTTTTTCTAGCAGCTTTAAAGCTTCTGCGGTTGCTATTTCCCTTTAACTGGGTGGTGGGTCCGGGATTCTCTTGGACGGTGGGGGTGAGTATTTGAATGGGATGGTGTAACCTCCGGCAATGATCCGAAGCACCCATCTGTCCTGAGTGATTGACTCCCAGGCTTTTAGGTGCTTGGCAAAACGACACCCGACTGGCTCGAAGGTAGCCCAGCCGGGCAATCCCTCATGACGTGTGGGAGGCTGAAGAGCCACGAAAGGACTCGCGGTCTCC
Organism: Protopterus annectens; assembly: GCF_019279795.1. Taxonomy (NCBI): domain Eukaryota; kingdom Metazoa; phylum Chordata; order Ceratodontiformes; family Protopteridae; genus Protopterus; species Protopterus annectens. The sequence goes on from NC_056748.1 coordinate 900,889,535, forward strand.
AGAATTGCGGGGCCCTCTGCCGCCTCTGGGACGGCGTCTCGCTGAAAAATTTCCCGCCTCTGCCTCTGGACGGGAATCTTCCTGCTGTTGGGAGAAAACTTGCGATTTATGAACCACATTTCCCTCCTTTAGCCTTGGGGTAAGGCCGAAGGGAGTGGAATAACGGGCACCTACGGCAGATAACGTTTTCCCTCTTGCTCACAGCGGTAAGGGTGTCTTTCACCTTGGGTCCAAACAATGAGGACCCATCAAAGGGAGCGCCGAAGGAAGACTTGAAGGCCTCCGAACTGACACAAGCGGAGCCAGGCTTGTCTCACGAGAGCCACGCCTGTGCCTGCCGCTCTTCGGCCGCATAGGAAATGAGCCTCATGGACGAGTTAGAAATTGACGTAAGGATAGCCAACTGAGAGCCAACCGACTGGGCTAGCTGCTCAGGTAGGTTACCCGAGAGGGAATCTGACAACTCCTTGACCAGATCCCTCTGAAGCCTGGTAAAATGTGCCAAATAATTCAGAGACCTTAAGGTAAAGGCCGCTGAAGTCAGGGTGCGCCTGCACCTATCCATACTCCTAGACTCCTTATTAGGAGGATGGACGGACGCTGAAGCCTCTGCCACGCCCTGTTGTGTTGGAGATGTCCCCACCATGGCAGCTACAGCCACGCCTTTTGTAAGGAACTCCTTCTCGGGGAGCAGATAAAAATTTATTTGGACGAGAAGGACTGGTTCCACGGTATCTGGATGTTCCCCGCCCTTCGACAAACTAAATCCAGAAGCTCGTCAAGGGCGGAGACACCCAGGAGGCGGAGGGCTGAGCCCCAAAGGCCTTGAGGAGCACTGACTCGTCAGCAGAGGGGGTTTGGATATCCAGCCGCCTCGTTGTTTGAGGATCTCTAAGATGTCTGCAAATGAGACATCATCCGAGGACGACGGGACCCTCTGCATCATCCATATCAGTGTCCGATGTAATAGACTCGGGGAGTCCACGTGCTTCCTCTTGCACGATCTCTTCCTTGGGGTTCCTCTGAAGACAACTCCAAGAACCCTCAGGAGGAGGGGAACCCCACTGGGGTAACCTCAGGCCTCGGGCTCCGCTGGCTACGGACAGGGAACTGCCAAAGACCCAGTCTCCACGCCCAGGAAAGGTGCTGGTAAAACCGGAGAGATGGCGAAGAGGACTTGGCCAAGGCACTCCTCATGGCCCTGAAAGCCGGACCCCAGAATCCTGGGAGTGTCCGGACTCGAGCCGTGATAGCCGACGGAAGTCCCGCAGCAAGCACCGAGGGGAGGCTCGCAACCAGCATAGGTCCCAAACATCACCCCGGGTCCAGCCGAAGTCCGCGTACCAAACTCGGACCAAGGCCCGGTTGGAGTAAGGGTCGGAGCCGACCCTGAGATCTCCACCGCTCCAACAGCACCTGCTCGACGGAGCCAAAGCAGTCGGAGGAGGAATGGCAATGGGTGGGCCAAGGTCATCGGCTCAAACCAGCTGGGTCGGAACCGAAACAAATTTTTGGAAGACTGGGGACTGGAACAGTCTTTGGAGCACCCTGTCTATATCAGAATCAGACATCCTCGAAGACCGAGAGGAAACAGAACGGGTTCGAAGGCCTCTCCATCGGCCCCAAAGGGCTAGGGGACCGGCTCGGCGACTCGATAAGTATCGGCGCCGAGGAATACTCACAGCAGATTCCATCGGTGCCGAGGTAGACTTCGCCGAGGAGGAAGTGTCTGAGCGACCCTTGTCGGCTCCGAGCAGCGGAGCCGAAGGTGACCCGCCTCGATGCCCCAGCCATCGGCCCAAGCCAGAGGAGTCGATACTGGTGGCATCGAGGCAGACGTCCAACCTCGCCCAAGTCTTTGGAGCCGGGGAGAGGCCTGCCTAAGTTTGGCAGTCGGATCCGACGGACTGGTCGGAACCGAAGCCCTTTTCTTTTGGCCGGAGCAGGAGAGGATGCCAAGGCTTCTTCAAAGGAAGGTTTAACTAACCCTTAAGAATCAATTTATTTTTCCTCTCCTGGAGGACCCTTGAGGAAAAGCGTGACATACACTGCATGACTCCTGCAAGTGCTTTGCCCGAGACAATATACACAGAGCGAATGATCGCTGTGATAGACATTTTAAACCCGCATTTGAACATTTTTTAAAGCCCGAAGGCCTAGGGGTTTGAGACATGATGTTACACAATTCTAGTCACTTTGACAGGAAAGTAAACAACTAAATTCCTACTGATGATAAAGCTAAGCTTACAGTTATAGCTTAATGCAAACACTTCCTGTAAAAAAGGACAGGGAACTCTAAACCAACTATAGAATTACTAGAGACAATGTAAAGTATTAAAGGTTGACAGTCCGGGAAGGCCCTGGATGGAGGGGGGCCGAAAACAAACTCAACCCAATCACACACAACAATTTTACAATCCAATCGTACACAAATGTTAGCGATAGCCGTTAAAACAGCTTTTGTGAGCAAAAACAGCAAAAAACTGACAGAAAAGTTAGTTAATAAAAACTACTCAGCCCAGCCAGCTCGAGACCACGTCTTCGCAGGGAAGCGGCAAACGAGATTGGGGGGACTGGTAGTGGTGCATCCTGGGATATAGTAAGCTCAGCCAATAAGAGACTTCGCTCTTTGGCATAAGCGTGCCGAGTCGGAGCCGAGGGATCGGCTCCGAACCCATCATTCAGAATGTAGGCGAGATAGGATCACATAACATCAATAAAATATATCAACTCACACCACCACCCCTAAACACAGAGGGGAAGGCGGGAGGGTAAATTGGACTGCAGCAATGTGGATCCTCGAACATCTACATTTATGGTAGGTACAAAACTGTACTATATTCTTCATTCCACATTGCTGCAGTCCTAACCATCGGGTAGAATCCCAAAGCAGAGGTAAGGGAGGCTGGCAAATCATAAGGAAGCAGGAGCTGTCAACATGCCTTGCAAAATAGCTGTGGCAAAACCAGCCCTAGATTTAGAGTACAGAGGAAGGTGGTAATGCTTAGAGAAAGTATGCACTGAACTCCAAGTAGCTGCCTCCAAAATATCCTTAGTTGCCACGCCCCTTAGAAATGCTGTTGAAGTGGCAGTAGCCCTAGTGGAATGAGGCCTAATCCCAGCTGGAATCTCCTTGCCATGATGGGAATAACAAAATGAAATGCAAAACCCAATCCACTTAGAAATAGTTTGCTTAGACACAGGCTTGCCCTGAGAACTCAAAGCAAAAGAAACAAACAACTGCTGAGACTGCCTGAAATCCTTAGTCCTGCTTAAATAATAACGCAACTGCCTATGTACATCCAAAGTGTGCAAAATCTTCTCACGTTTATTTTGGGGATCTGCATAGAAAGTAGGCAAATGAATAGTTTGGTTTAAAGCCACACTAGAAACCACCTTAGGCATAAAGGAAGGATTAGTACGTAATGATACCCTATCCTTATGGAAAATCAGAAAGGGCTCTACTGCCATAAGGGCCTGCAACTCAGAAACCCTTCTTGCAGAAGTAATAGCCAACAAAAAAGCAGTCTTCCATGACAAATATTTCAAATCAGCAGTACCAAGAGGCTCAAAAGGTTGTAGACTAAGTTTTTCCAACACAAAATTGAGATCCCAAGCAGGAGTAGGAGCTCTCGTGGGGTCTTATATTCTTTGCCCCTCTGAGAAACTGCTTGAACAAAGGATGCGAAAACAATGGTGGGTCACAATCATAGTGAGCTGAAATTGCTGCAGCATGAATCTTAATGGAAGAGAAGGACAAACCTTTGTCCAATAACTCAGTAAGATATTGAAGAGCCACACTCAAATTAGGCTCAGAAATCTGCAAATTCCTTGCTGCACTCCAAAATAAAAATCTCTTCCATTTTTCTGCATACACTTTCCTTGTAGTAGGTCTTCTAGCTTCCATAATCACATTTAAAACTTGTTGAGGAAGTTGAGACCGGCTGTCTCTCAAAACAGAATATGCCATGCTGTTAGATGAAGAGAGCGAAGCTTGACATTGAGCAGGTGGCCTCTCTGAGACAACAGGTGTGGAATCAAGGGTAAAGGCCATGGAGGCTTCTTTACTAGACTCCTCAGTAATGGGTACCAGTGCTGCCGAGGCCAATCTGGAGCTATTAAAATCATCCTTGGCTTGTCTTGTCTGACCTTTAGAAGCACCTTTGGAAGAAGAGGCAGAGGTGGAAACGCATACACATGAAGATTTTTCCAACTGAAAGAAAGAGCATCCACTTTCCAAGCTGTGTGATGTAACCTCTTTGTGCAAAACTTTGGCAGCTGGTGGTTTAGTGGAGAAGCGAACAGATCTATGTCTGGAGTTCCCCAGGACACTGTCAACCTTTGAAATACATGAAGATCCAGTTTCCACTCGTGGGGATCCATGATTTGTCTGCTTAACACATCTGCTAAGGAGTTCTGTGCTCCCGGCAGAAACCTTGCCTGAAGAGTTAGTTGCAAGCTGAGCGCAGTCTCCCATAAAATCATTGCTTGCCTGCACAATGGGTAAGAATGTGTTCCCCTTGTTTGTTGATGTACCACATGACAGTTGTGTTGTCTGTTAGAATCAACACCTGCCCTGGAAGAAGTAACTCCTTGAAAGCCATTAATGCAAATTGGACTGCTAACATCTCCTTCATGTTGATATGTAGATGCTGTAGTCTGGCAGGCCACTTGTCTTGTATCCACTTTCCATTTAGATGAGCTCCCCAAGCAATGTCTGAGGCATCTGTCGTTAGAATCTGACTCGCCTCTGGCCGGGTCACAGAGAGTCCCTTGTTTAGGTGACATTCCTGAGCCCACCACAAAAATTCCTTTTGAATGCAAGGTATTATTTGAATGACAGTGTCCAAATCCTGGCAGTGCTGTGTCCATACATTTTGAGATACCATTGTAGCTTCCTCATATGCAGTTTGGCATTGGGAAGCACCAGAATACAAGATGCCATGAACCCTAAGGCTTGAAGGACTGTCCTTGCAGTCAGCCCGGACTGAAGAGATAGCTGATGGAAGTAACTGGAAAGATTCTTTTGTTTGTCCGGGGTTAAAAGGCCATCTGGGCTGCTGTATTCAGTCTCACACCCAGAAAGCACATGTCTTGAGAGGGTACTAGACTGGACTTTATTTCGTTCACAGAATACCCTAGGCATCTTAGCACTGCTATGACATATTCCAGATGCTGTAGAAGGTCTTCCTTTTCTTGAGCCAGAATCAGGCAGTCGCCCAAGTAAGGATAGATTTGAATTCCTTTTAGCCTGAAGTAAGCTATCACTGAGCCAGAACCTTTGTGAATACTCTGGGCAGTAGATAAGCCAAAGGGCAATGCAGAGAACTGATAATGAGAATTTCCAGCTCGAAAACGCAGATACTTCCTGCAACACAGTCTTATAGGCACATGAAGGTAAGCTTCCTTGAGATCTAAAGTTACCATCCAATGATCTTTGCCCAGCAGAGGTAAAAGCTGTTGTAACGTCAACATCTTGAACTTGGGAATGTCCAGATAAGTGTTGAGGATAGATAAATCCAAAATTGGTCTCCACGTGTTCCCCTTCTTTGGTACTAGGAACAGGCGAGAATAAAATCCTAGGCCCCTTTCTGGTAGAGGGACTGGTTGAATGGCCCCTATTTGGAGTAACAGAGAAATTTGCTTGTGAGCCTCTTCCCTTTGTGGAGGAGGAACGTCTGGCATGCCTTTGAAAGGGGGCAATGTGTGGAAATAAAACCTGTAACCGTGGTGAATGATATCCAACACCCATCTGTCTTGAGTGACAGAATCCCAATTTTCTTTGAAAAGAGACAGTCTTCCTCCCAAAGGAGCTACCAGACGAGAATCTACTGGCAGCTGAAAAGGCAGGTCATTGGGTCTGTTTACGAAAGGACTGACCCCTGCCCTCACCAGAAGTCTGAGCAGGTGAACCCCCTGTTCTAGGCCTAAAAGAACCTTGAGCTCTGCCTCTACCACGTCTAGACCTACCCCTAGACTGGGAATCAAAAGCAGGATATGTCCATCCCTTAGTAGGCCAATTTCTACTAAACTTTGGTGGCTGCACCTGCAAAAAATCTTTAACAGTTTGCATAGACTTAGCTTTGTCCTCCATTTTCTTTAAAACTGCTTCCACAGGCTAACCAAATAACACATCAGACTGTAAAGGAGCATCCAAAATCCTAGTCTTAACATGCTCTGCTAAATTCTGATCCCTCAACCAGGCATGCCTCGAAGAACAGAACTAGTGGCAGCCACCCTCGAGGAGGCCTGCACAGCATCAAAACCACATTGCAAAGAATGCTTACCCACTTGTTCCGACACATGAACTAAATCCAGCAACTCTTTACACTCTATACCTTCCGCCAAAGCATCCACCTTAGATTTCAATTGTGAAAGGAGATAATTTTGATATTTTAGCATGTGAAACTGACAATTCAACGCTCTCATGGCTAGAGTGGAAGAAGTATACACTTTCTTTCCCCACCTATCCAAAGCCCTTGCCTCTATCAGTGGGAACAGGATTTTTAACCACAGAGGCCTTAACACCTTTAGGCCCCTGAGAAACAGTTTCTGGGTCCGCCCTAGGACTCAAACAAATACTTATGAGCTTCGGGCACCCTATAGTACCTATCAGGTTTAACAGGGGCAGGAGGCAAAGAGTCAGGGTTCAGGGAAGCCTCTGCAAAGACATCTTCCACCACATTCAACACAGGAGGTATAGCTAAGGGCTTATGTTGGGGTAAAAATAAGAATTCCCTAAGCCTTTTCCTGGAATCAGAATAATCTTGGCCTTCCCATTTGAAGTGTTCCCTCATGGAATGCAGAGTCTCTGAAAATGAGAAATCCTCAGGAGGAGAAGCTGCAGGTGTGGAATCATCCACATCAGAATCAGAATAAGGAGGAAACTCCTGCAAGTCTTCCGCAGAAGACTCCGAAGCCTCTGAATACTGTTCCAAACTTTCAAACTCAGGTTCCACCCTAGGCCTCTTATCAGGAGGGAGCATAGAGCCTCTAATCATAGTAATTAAATCTTCTGCCATTTTAAGCATATGTTTCTTAGGCACAGAACCTGAAGTGCTAGGAGAAGCCCCCACTGAAGCTGAACTTGGCCTACCTCTCAAAGAAGTTTTGGAAACAGTAGGAGAAGCTCTAACTATCTTGGGAAGAGAGGAAAGAACAGTTACCTGAGAAGCCCCCTCAGCCTGGCCTACTTCCTGAGAGGGCACATCCTGTAACAGTAAAGTCTCTGCCTGAGACTCCAAAGAAACTCCTGGCAAAACCTCTGGCTCCACTGAGCCTTCTGAAGAACCAACGTCCGGGACTGCCGGTTCATCAACCCTAGGCTTTGCCGTTTTGTCTTTGCGCTTTTTGGACGAAGCGGGCGTCGGAGCATCCGACGGCATTTTGTAATTACAACGCTTCCCAAACACTAACCTGGCACAGTCTAACCTTCTCTTAATAGTGCGTTTGTTAAATCTAGCACAAGAGCGGCAACCAACAACGTCGTGCTCAGGCCCTAAACAAGGTATACACAGAGTATGGTAATCCCTATGAGGTATCTGCTTCCCACAAGAAATACAGTTATTCACTTTTTCTGACATCCGGTTAAATACTGAGGCAAGAAAAAACCAAAATGTTCCCCAACGGGGTACTTAGCCAACTTTGAGTCGGTCTGAAACTCCGACTTCGGAAATATTTCAGAACGCCAACCTGCACTCGCAAAACTGCTTCTGCATCGGACCATGCGCAAAAAGACTGAGGATATGGCGTCGGTCATGCGCATTAGTACCATGACGCCCTGACGTCAGTCTAATGCGCCTTGACCGACGTCAGCCATATACTTTGGTATTCGGGCCGACTGGACAGCGGACTACCCAATGGTTAGGACTGCAGCAATGTGGAATGAAGAACATCAAACTTTACAACAAGAGGAGAAAGCTACTACAAGATAGAGCAAAATCCCTAAAAGGGAAGACATCTCTAATCAATACTAGTAAAAAACTACGATCACTCAAAATCATCCAAGGCCAACTTTGAGAGAAAAATCGCCAAGGACTCAAAAGACAATCATAAGGCCTTCTTTAGCTATGTTAGAAATCTGGGTGGAAACTCCCAGATATGCTCAGCATTAGTCCAAAATGATACAAAAATCACTGAACCCACAGACATTGCAAACATACTGGCAGACAGGTTCAGTGAAAATTTCTCCCCAAAAGGAGAAATATCTATCCCAGCAGAGTGTAGCCTCCCAAACATCTCAAATGCCCAGGTGAGAGCTGCTCTCTAAAGCTAAAAACACAGCATCAATGGGACCGGATGGTGTCCCGGCTGTGTGCTACACAAACTCAATGAGGAACTAAACCCACACATAAGGCTGCTGTTTAATCTTAGCCTTACCACAGGATACGTACCCAATGAGTGGCGTACGGCAACTGTGGTCCCACTCCACAAAGGCGGTGCTTCTACGGACCCTGGTAATTACCACCCCATAAGCTTAACAAGCCTGGTCTGCAAAGCTATGGAGAGGATCATAATGGAACTCATAAAGACATAGGGGACCTACAGACATTGGATCCTACCCAATTCGGCTTTGTCAAGGGCAGATCATACCTCTTGAACTTGGTCGTCTTTTTTGAAACCGTCACCAAGGCCATTGATGAGGGTAAGGCAGTTCACACAGCCTACCTTCACCTTGCAAAAGCTTTCGACAATACCCCACTCGGGTATCATAGAAAAGCTCACCAGCTTAAATGTAAACCCATATGTCACAAGATGGGTTGCAAACTGGCTTAAAAACAGAACCCACAGGGTTAGAGTTGCTGGCGCTATGTCAGACTCCAACCGGACACAAGTGGTGTCCCACAGGGCTCGGTCCTTGGCCCCCTATTGTTCGGCATCTACTTCTCAGAAGTACAGGCCAACATGGGAGGACTTTGGCTGACAAAGTTTGCAGACGACTGCAAACTGGGCGCCATAGTGGAAAGTGCATCGGACATGGATATCCTTCAGAAGGGACTCACAGAAACAGATAGCTGGTGCCAGAGCCATGGCCTGAAGTTAAACGCCAAAAAATGTATAGTCACAGCCTTCAGGAAAAACAAGGTTACCCCAAGCTATCATATAGGTGGCAATCCACTAAGCACAGAAGAGGTTATCAGGGACCTGGGGACCCAGGTTGACAGTGGCCTTTCTTCTGACACTCACGTTGCTAAAGTGGTTAGAAAGACCTTCTACATTGCCCACCTGATCATAAAGGGATTCACATCCAGATCTAGTGAGGTCATTGTTCCCCTGTACTCTTCACTTATCAGACCAATGATAGAGTACAATGCCCCATTCGGGATGCATCTCACCAGACATCTGCAGCAATTGGAGAGACCCCAAAAGTTCCTCACCAAAAGGATAAAGGGAATCCAAAATCTGTCATATGCTGCCAGATTTAAGAAACTCTAGCTCTATTCAGTCGCATACAGTCTGCTCAGAGGTGACATGTGCCTGACATACAAGGCCATGTCCAACCCGGAATTAATGGACATGCTCCACCTCAAAATCCAAATCCACCAAAACCACTAGAGCAAGCGACTTAAACCTTAGCAAGGATATAAATAGGACGTGCTGGAGGGATAGATTTATCACTCAGACTCCCTATGCTGTGGAATAAAATCCCGGTCCATGTGAGGCAGAGCACCTCGCTGGCTCTGTTCAAAAGAAATCTTGACCTGTGGATGGAAGATCGTAGGTTTACCCCGGGAATCATCTCTGTGTCACTGCTGGACAGAGGCACAACAAACTAATGGGCACAGTATTTTTTCATATAAGGGGTGGCGTAAGCCACAAACATTTGGGCTAGGCTTATAAATGCCTTAGGGCAGATAGCCTAGTATAAACCTATGAACCTATACATACATACATATATATATATATATATATATATATATATATATATATATATATATATATATATATATATGTATATGCCAGGAATCTGGATTCAGCACAATGAAGTACTCTTTATTTAAAACACAATACAAAGGTTTAGCGCTTTCATCAAAATAAAATGACTTCCTCAGAACACATAATGTGAAGAAACACTCCCATATATACTGATACTTAATTGAGAAAACCGCCCATAAAAAACTATTATTCAATTATATATACAACATCTTAAAGAGATAAAATATCCACACAAGCAACTATTCCATTTGTTATCAAATAGCAAGTCCTTTCAAATGTCAAATAACTTAAAACTAAATGAATTTGAATGTTTGAACCTCATATATATATTTACAAAGACAATAATTTAATATAGTATAAATATTTTGTTTTTTGTGTGCAATTTATAAATGTTTATGTAAAGGTAGATACAAACAACCTAATAGTAATAAGGTATATATGTCCTAACAAGGGGTTTGGTGGGGATCATTTCATTCAACCCCGGAGATACAGCTGCATTGAGTCTAATCTGCCATCTGATCTCCTTCTCTCCCACCACTGCCTTTATATTACCCCCTCTTGGGTTCGGATGTATCACCTCCAAAATTCCAAACTTAAAACCAGTACATTGCGGATAATTGATCAAATGACGGGACAAGGCATTGTTAATATCACATTTTCTAATACAATCGAGATGGTCATATATCCTGTTCTTAAAGCATCGGTTAGTCTTCCCTACATAATAATTCATACATATTTCACATATAGCCAGATATATAATGTGTTGGGTCTGAATTTCCATGAGAAAACCTAACCTTACTCCTAATACAGTTATTTAATGTGATGGATGGTGTCTCCAATATATATTTACAAAAATTGCAATGTCCACATTTTTTTGTACCAGTTTTGTGTGTCTTGTTTCTCTTGTAAAAGCTGGCCTTAGCTTCAATGATTCTTTTCAAGTTGTTCCCTGTCTTGTAAACGAATTGTGGCCTGTCAGGTATTTTCTCCTTGGTTGAGACATCACTGGTCAAGATGTTCCAATTGGATATAATAATATTTTTGACTTCCCTAGTGTGTCTACCATATTTTAATATGCAAGCCTTAGTGTATTTATTACTAGTGTCACTATTACTGTTGTTACTGTTACTGTATACTTGGTTTTGGTCCGATATTCCAATACCTATAAGGGGTACATTTTTTACCCCATTCCTTAGATACATATGCAATGACATCATTTATCATAACTTGGGGGTATCCTTTGCTGGCAAATAACTGTCCAATATATGCTAATTCTTGGAGCATAATCTTTCTGTCAGATGTCATTCTTGCAGCTCAAATGCACTGCCCCCTTATGATACCACGTTTGGTGTTGTAAGAATGTGCACTTTCAAAGTGCAAATAGCCAATGCTAAATGTATCTTTTCTATAGATTCGGGACTGGAATGCCTCACCATCACTATATAGATAAACATCCAAATAGTTAATCCCTACAGTGTTACATTGAAATGTAAACTTTAAATATTCTGTAGTGTGATTGATGTACTCCACAAAAGTTGATAAAACTTGTTTTGAACCTTACCATAAAATAAATATATCATCCAAAAAGCGGACGTATCTCTTTATGTGTGACATCCATGAGGTGTTCAAAACAAATTCACATTCCCAATCAAGTAACACCAAGTTAGCGTAGATGGGGGCACACGCTGTCCCCATCGCTACACCGGTCTTCTGCTTATAATACTCCCCCTCAAAATAGATGAAATTATGGTCAAGTACTATATCCATAAATTCAACAATTAAAGATATTTCATCCTGTCCCAGTCCACTGTGTCTGTGTATACTATTGTGAAACCTATTCATGCCATCGTCTTTAGGGATGCAAGAGAACAAGTCTTGCACATCAATAGTGACATATATGAGATTAGGGCTCCATATCTCCTGCTTGAAAATTCCCAAAAATTCCCATGAGTCTTTCATGATATGTTCAACAATATTGTATACATGTCTCAATTTATAATGAATAACTCTACCAAAGGGGAAGGCTTTACTTGCACTCCCTGATATAATAGGTCAAAAAGGGGGATCCAACAATTTTTTGTGGATTTTGGGAATGCCTGTAATCGTAGCTAATATAGGGAACTCAACTTTAAGATATTTGTACATCTCCTCATTAATTCTATTTTCCAGTAAAAATTCCTCCAAGTATGAATCAATATGACCATGAGCTATATTCACTTCATTCAGGGAGGAAACTACATATTGTGAGGAATTATTTAATAAATCAAAAATCTTACTTGTGTATTTCTCTTGATCATAAAGAACAATGCCTCCCCCTTTGTCCGTGGACATAATTCTAATATTGTGTTCACATAGTGAGTCAACAATGTCATGCACCTGTTTGCTGATATCACAATGGCCTTTCTTGTATCTATATTTGTTGAATAACCCATAAATTTCGGTATTAACCACATTCTCAAAGGATGTCAAAATTTTGGACATGGGGGGGGGGGGGGGGTAAAAACACTTTTCTTCTTTAGTTCATTTGTATTGGTGTCCATCTTATTGTTTTTATTAAAAAAAAGACCTAAATTTAACTTCCTGAAAAATAGCTTGAATTCAACTAATGTATCAGTAATGTCCAGGAATTTATCAGGGATAAACTTCATACCCTTCGAAAAAATAGAAAAAAGTTCAGAGTGTACTTGATATGTACTATAATTGTATATTTTCATTTCCCCACTGGTGTAAAGTATCCCATCAATAACTTTATCCACGTTATTATCCATTATGTGCATTGCAGGGTTAGCACACCCATCCAGCAGGGTAGGACAGTTAAAGAAATCGGGATACGCTAATGATAGTGTTTGCGTCCTGTCCATCTGTTTTTCCCTTTCCCCTTCTGTTTCACTGTTTGCCGATTGTAATAATCCCCTTCTTCCTCTAAAAAAGACTCTCCTTCACCTGGGGCTGTGGAGAAATCATAGTACCCAGTGGTATGTTTCATATCCTGGTTATCCCCCCTGTGTTTATTATTAAACGCCCCTTCTTTCTTATTAACATTCCATCTATATACCATGCCTTTCTCATACTGGATAATATCCCTCTAACTTTCTACATTTCCTGTCAAAACCTTTTTTACAATGGCTTTCAGCATATTCATATTGTTTGTAATACAATTTTTCCCATTGTGGGAATAACATATCCTTTAGAATACATTTAATTGTTCAACTTCCTGCAACAAACAACTCAATTTAGAATCATTGCAGTTAACAATGAATTGCATGAACTGTTTTCCAAACCCATTAAACATGTCATTACATATTTTAATATGCTCTTCATTCATTTCAACCCCGAGGGGTTCCTTAAAAAAACGTAGTCCCATAGGGACTATACCAATGTCCATACACTTACGAAGATACATATTGTCTACCTGAATACTTTTAATTTTGGTCAACTTGTTACCAAAACTATAGATAAGTTCCTTAAGTGAGGTGAAATGCTCCTCACCTCCCACACGTTTATTTTTAACATTAAGTTCAGTACTGTCATCAAATTCA
>NC_056748.1:900925509-901190509 GCF_019279795.1 Protopterus annectens
CAATAGCAGCTGGCTCAGAAAGGAGGAAGAGCAAGTTTCTCCAAGCCAAAGTTAAGGTCCCGTGCTGGAGTTTGGAGCTCTCCTGGGTGGCCTTAAATTTTTGGCCCCTCTGAGGAACTGCTCGAGCAGTGGGTGAGAAGTGGGAAGGCTCTGTGCTATAATGAGCTGAAATGGATGGAGGAAAAAGATAAGCCCTTATGAAGCATCTCAGTCAAATATTGTAGAATCGGAGGTAAATTGGGCACTGCTGCGCTCATCCCTTGAGCCTGGTTCCAGGTACAAAATCTTTTCCATTTTGCAGCATAAAATTTTCTGGTACTAGGCCTTCTAGCTTCTAAAACAATATTTATCACCGATTTACTGAGGGTGGTAAAGGAGAGATTAGGTAATTAGCCAGGTTGCTAGGTTCAGTGTTTGTAGCAGAGGGTGCAAAAACTGGTTCTCCTGCTGAGACAACAGGGAAGGAGTCAGAGGCAGGTGGCATGGGGCCAAACGTGACAACTTGCGGAGGAGGATGTACCAGAGTTGGCGTGGCCAGTCTGGTGCAATTAAGATAGTCCTTCGCTTGTCCCGTTTGATTTTTAACAGTACCTTGGAGAGCACAGGAGGAAAGGCATAAACTGATAGGTTTTTCCATCTGAAGGATACAGCATCCACTTCCCAAGCTAGTTGCGACTATTCCTTGTGCAAAATTTGTCCAATTGATGGTTCTGGTGGGGAGGCAAACAGGTCCATATCTGGGCTCCCCCATTTCCTTGTCAACATGTTGAAAATCCTTGGTTCCAGTTTCCACTTGTGTGGGTCCATGAGGTTTCTGCTTAGGCCATCTGCCAGTTTATTTAGTTTTCCTGGCAGGAATTGAGCTTGTAGATTCACTTTGTAGCTCAAGGCTGTGTTCCACAATGCCATGGCTAGTCTGCAGAGGGGGTAAGTGTGTGTACCCCCCTGCTTGTTTATGTGCCACATGACTGTGGTGTTGTCTGTCTTTACCATTAGTTGTCCTGGAAGAATGTGGTCCTTGAAGGCTGTCAGAGCATTCTGTACAGATAACATTTCCTTTGGATTTATGTGTAGGTGCATTTGACTTGGGTTCCCATTTGCCCTGAACACACTTCCATGCCAGGTGAGCCCCCCATGCATAGTCTGATGCGTCTGATGTCACGATTTGGCTGGCAGGGGGTAGTGTGAATGGTAGTCCTGTTTTGGTGGCAAGCCTCTGCCCACCAAAGGAACTCTAAGCATAGACAAGGTATGAGAGGAATCATTGCTTCTAAATACTGTGAATGTTGACACCATAGGCTTTTGAGATACCCACTGCAGTTTCCTCATATGCAGCCTTCCATATGGAATTAGAAGAATGCAGGCCATGAACCCCTAGGCTTGCAGTATTTGCCTTGCAGATAAAGTACAGTTTTGTACCTACCATAAATGTAGATGTTCGAGGATCCACATTGCTGCAGTCCTAACCATTGGGGGTAGTCCGCTGTCCAGTGGGCCCGAATACCAAAGTATATGGCTGACGTCGGTCAAGGCGCATTAGACTGACGTCAGGACGTCAGGGTACTAATGCATGACCGGCGTCATATCCTCAGTCTTTTCTTGCCCCAGATGTCAGAAGACCCTAAAAAGACAAGGCCAAAACCAAAAACACCAAACACTCCTGCACCAAAAATGTGTACAATATATACAAAATTACAAGAGTATAACCCCACCTACACAACCACCCCTAAACACAGAGGGGAAGGAGGGAGAATGTGGACTGCAGCAATGTGGATCCTCGAACATCTACATTTATGGTAGGTACAAAACTGTACTATGTTCTTCATTCCACATTGCTGCAGTCCTAACCATTGGGTAGAATCCCAAAGCAGAGGTAAGGAGGCTGGCAAATCATAAGGAAGCAGGAGCTGTCAACATGCCTTGCAAAATAGCTGTGGCAAAACCAGCCCTAGATTTAGAGTAGAGAGGAAGGTGGTAATGCTTAGAGAAAGTATGCACTGAACTCCAAGTAGCTGCCTCCAAAATATCCTTAGTTGCCACCCCCCTTAGAAATGCTGTTGAAGTGGCAGTAGCCCTAGTGGAATGAGGCCTAATCTCAGCTGGAATCTCCTTGCCATGATGGGAATAACAAAATGCAATGCAAAACCCAATCCACTTAGAAATAGTTTGTTTTGACACAGGCTTGCCCTGAGAACTCAAAGCAAAAGAAACAAACAACTGCTGAGACTGCCTAAAATCCTTAGTCCTGCTTAAATAATAACGCAACTGCCTGTGTACATCTAAAGTGTGCAAGATCTTTTCCCCCTTATTTTGGGGATCTGCATAAAAGGTAGGCAAATGAATAGTTTGGTTTAAAGCCACACTAGAAACCACTTTAGGCATAAAGGAAGGATTAGTACGTAAAGATACCCTATCCTTATGAAAAATCAGGAAAGGCTCAACCGCCATAAGGGCCTGCAATTCAGACACCCTTCTTGCAGATGTAATGGCTAACAAAAAAGCAGTCTTCCATGACAAATATTTCAATTCAGCAGTAGCTGCAGGCTCAAAAGGTTGTAGAGTGAGTTTCTCCAACACAAAATTGAGGTCCCAAGCAGGAGTAGGAGCTCTAATGGGGGTCTTGTATTCTTTGCCCTCTAAGAAATTGCTTGAACAAAGGATGAGAAACAATGGTGGGTCACAATCATAGTGAGCTGAAATTGCTGCAGCATGAATCTTAATGGAAGAGAAAGACAAACCTTTGTCCAATAACTCAGTAAGATATTGAAGAGCCACACTCAAATTTGGCTCGGAAACATCCAAATCCTTTGCTGCACACCAAAATAAAAATCTCTTCCATTTTCCTGCATACACTTTCCTTGTACTAGGTCTTCTGGCTTCCATAATCACATTTAAAACTTGTTGAGGAAGTTGAGACCTGCTGTGTTTCAAAACAGAATATGCCAGGCTGTTAGATGAAGAGTGTGAAGCTTGACATTGAGCAGGTGACCATCCCTCTGAGACAACAGGTGTGGAATCAAAGGTAAAGGCCATGGAGGCTTCCTTACCAGACTCCTCAGTAATGGGTACCAGTGTTGCCGAGGCCAATCTGGAGCTATTAAAATCATCCTTGGCTTGTCTTGTCTGACTTTTAGGAGCACCTTTGGGAGAAGAGGCAGAGGTGGAAAGGCATACACGAAGATTTTTCCAACTGAAAGAAAGAGCATCCACTTTCCAAGCTGTGTGATGAAACCTCTCTGTGCAAAACTTTGGCAGCTGGTGGTTTAGTGGAGAAGCGAACAGATCTATGTCTGGAGTTCCCCATGACACTGTCAATTTCCGAAATACATGAAGATCCAGTTTCCACTCGTGGGGATCCATGATTTGTCTGCTTAACACATCTGCTAAGGAGTTCTGTGCTCCCGGCAGAAACCTTGCCTGAAGAGTTAGTTGCAAGCTGAGCGCAGTCTCCCATAAAATCATTGCTTGCCTGCACAACGCTTAAGAATGTGTTCCCCCTTGTTTGTTGATGTACCACATGACAGTTGTGTTGTCTGTTAGAATCAACACCTGCCCTGGAAGAAGTAACTCCTTGAAAGCCATTAATGCAAACTGGACTGCTAACATCTCCTTCATGTTGATATGTAGATGCTGTAGTCTGGCAGGCCACTTGTCTTGTATCCACTTTCCATTTAGATGAGCTCCCCAAGCAATGTCTGAGGCATCTGTCGTTAGAATCTGACTGCCTCTGGCGGGTCACAGAGAGTCCCTTGTTTAGGTGACATTCCTGAGCCCACCACAAAAATTCCTGTTGAATGCAAGGTATTTGAATGACAGTGTCCAAATCCTGGCAGTGCTGTGTCCATGCATTTTGAGATACCATTGCAGCTTCCTCATATGCAGTTTGGCATTGGGAAGCACCAGAATACAAGATGCCATGAACCCTAAGGCTTGAAGGACTGTCCTTGCAGTCAGCCCGGACTGAAGAGATAGTTGATGGAAGTAAATGGAAAGATTCTTTTGTTTGTCCGGGGTTAAAACGGCCATCTGGGCTGCTGTATTCAGTCTCACACCCAGAAAGCACATGTCTTGAGAGGGTACTAGACTGGACTTTATTTCGCTCACAGAATACCCTAGGCATCTTAGCACTGCTATCACATATTCCAAATGCTGTAAAGGTCTTCCTTTTCTTGAGCCAGAATCAGGCAGTCGTCCAAGTAAGGATAGATTTGAATTCCTTTTAGCCTGAAGTAAGCTATCACTGGAGCCAGAACCTTTGTGAATACTCTGGCAGTAGATAAGCCAAAGGGCAATGCAGAGAAGTGATAATGGGAATTTCCAGCTCGAAACGCAGATACTTCCTGCAACTTAGTCTGATAGGCACATGAAGGTAAGCCTCCTTGAGATCTAAAGTTACCATCCAGTGATCTTTGCCCAGCAGAGGTAAAAGCTGTTGTAACGTCAACATTTTGAACTTGGGAATGTCCAGATAAGTGTTGAGGATAGATAAATCCAAAATTGGTCTCCACGTGTCCCCTTCTTTGGTACTAGGAACAGGCGAGAATAAAATCCTAGGCCCCTTTCTGGCACAGGGACTGGCTGAATGGCCCCTATTTGGAGTAACAGAGAAATTTGCTTGTGAGCCTCTTTTCTTTGCAGAGGAGGAATGTCTGGCATGCCTTTGAAAGGAGGCAAGGTATGGAAATAAAACCTGTAACCGTGGTGAATGATATCCAAAACCCATCTGTCTTGGGTAATTAAATCCCAATTTTCTTTGAAAAGAGCCAGCCTTCCTCCCAAAGGTGCTGCCAGACGAGAATGTACTGGCAGCAGAAAAGGCAGGTCATTGGGTCTGTTTACGAAAGGACTGACCCCTGCCCTCACCAGAAGTCTGAGCAGGTGAACTCCCTGTTCTAGGCCTAAAGGAACCTTGAGCTCTGCCCCTACCACGTCTAGACCTACCCCTAGACTGGGAATCATAAGCAGGATATGTCCATCCCTTAGTAGGCCAATTTCTACTAAACTTGGAGGCTGCACCTGCAAAAAATCTTTAACAGTTTGCATAGACTTAGCTTTGTCCTCCATTTTCTTTAAAACTGCTTCCACAGGCGAACCAAACAGACTGTAAAGGAGCATCCAAAATCCTTGTCTTAACATGCTCAGCTAAATTCTGATCCCTCAACCAGGCGTGCCTCGAAGAACAGAACCAGTGGCAGCCACCCTCGAGGAGGCCTGCACCGCATCAAAACCACATTGCAATGAATGCTTACCCACCTGTTCAGACACATGAACTAAATCCTGCAACTCTTTACACTCAATACCTTCCGCCAGAGCATCCACCTTAGACTTCAATTGTGAAAGGAGATAATTTTGATATTTTAACATGTGAAACTGGCAATTCAACGCCTCATGGCTAAAGTGGAAGAAGTATACACTTTCTTTCCCCATCTATCCAAAGCCCTTGCCTCTATCAGGAGGAACAGGATTTTTAACAACAGAAGCCTTAACACCTTTAGGCCCCTGAGAGACAGTTTCTGGGTCTGCCCTAGGACTCTTAAAAGATACTTATGAGCTTCAGGCACCCTATAGTACCTATCCGGTTTAACTGGGGCAGGAGGCAAAGAATCAGGGTTCAGGGAAGCCTCTGCAAAACATCTTCCACCACATTCAGAACAGGAGGTATAGCTAAAGGCCTATGCTGGGGTAAAAACAAGAATTCCCTAAGCCTCTTCCTGGAATCAGAGAAATCCTGACCTTCCCATTTAAAATGCTCCCTCATGGAATGCAGAGTCTCTGAAAATGAAAAATCCTCAGGAGGAGAAGCTGAAGGAGTAGAATCATCCACATCAGAATCAGAATAAGGAGGAAACTCCTGCAAGTCTTCAGCCGAAGACTCAGAAGCCTCCGAACATTGCTCAAAACTCTCAAACTCAGGCTCCACCCTAGGCCTCTTATCAGGAGGGGGCATAGAACCTCTAATCATAGTAATCAAATCCTCTGCCATTTTAAGCATATGTTTCTTAGGCAAAGATCCTGAAGAGCTAGGAGAAACCCCCACTGAAGTTAAACCTGGCCTGCCTCTCAAAGAAGCCTTGGAAACAGAAGGGGAGGCTCTAACCACCTTAGGAAGAGAGGGAAGAACAGCCACCTGAGAAGCCCCTTCAGCCTGGCCTACCTCCTGAGAGGACACATCCTGTAACAGTAAAGTCTCTCCCTGAGACTCCAAAGAAACTCCTGGCAAAACCTCCGGCTCCACTGAGCCTTCTAAAGAACCGGCGTCCGGGACTGCGGTTCGTCCACTCTAGGCTTAGCTCCTTTGTCCTTGCGCTTTGTGGACGAAGCGGGCGTCGGAGCATCCGACGGCATTTTATAATTACAACGCTTCCCAAAAACTAACCTGGCACAGTCTAACCTTCTCTTAATAGTGCGTTTGTTAAATCTAGCACAAGAGCGGCATCCAACAACGTCGTGCTCAGGCCCTAAACAAGGTATACACAAGGTATGGTAATCCCTATGAGGTATCTGTTTCCCACAAGAAATACAGTTATTCACTTTTTCTGACATCCGGTTAAATACTGAGGCAAGTAAAAAACAAAATATTCCCCAACGGGGTACTTAGCCAACTTTGATTCGGTCTGAAACTCCGACTTCAGAAAATTTCAGAACGCCAACCTGCACTCGCAAAACTGCTTCTGCATCGGACCATGCGGCAAAAAAGACTGAGGATATGACGTCGGTCATGCGCATTAGTACCCTGACGTCCTGTCGGCAGTCTAATGCGCCTTGACCGACGCGTCCATATACTTTGGTATTCGGGCCGACTGGACAGCGGACTACCCCCAATGGTTAGGACTGCAGCAATGTGGAATGAAGAACATCTGGGATTTTGTGGCCACTTGTTTGAAGTAGGTTGTCAAAAGAATCAGTTTTTGTGGCATGAGGAAAGCCATCTGGGAAGTTGTATTCAAGCATGCTCCCAGGAATATAATTTGTTGACAGGGTATCAGTTAGGATTTCTTTTCGTTTATGGTGTACCCCAGACAAGTCAGTTCCCTTTGAACAAAGGCCAGATTTAAGAGCATGTCCTGGCTTTCTGCCTGAATTAAACAATCGTCCGAGTATGGGTATATTTGAATATTTATTTGCGTGCAAAATGCAATGACTGGAGCTAGGCACTTTGTGAATACCCTGGGCACAGTAGATAAGCCAAAGGGCAGTGCAGAGAACTGATATAGTGCATGTTGCCTGCTTTGAAGCATAGGTATCTTCTGCAAGACTCCCTGACAAGGATGTGCAGGTATGCTTCTTTTAGGTCCAGTGTTGCCAACCATGCATCTTTGTCTAGCATAAGAAGCAGCTGGAGAAGAGTCAGCTTCTTGAATTTTGGAATCAGAAAGGTATTTAGAGTAGAAAGGTCCAGGACAGGACGCCATGTATTGCCTTTTCTGGGTACCTGAAAAAGTTTTCAATAGAAACCTTTTCCTCTTCTGGTACCAACTGAATAGTCCACATGCTTGAGAGTACTTGATTTTGAGCCTCTGCCCACTGATTTGGGGGTAGATCTGGCCACCCGCTTGGTGTTGGCAAGGTGTAGAAGTGAAACCTGTATCCTTGGGACACTATTTAAAACCCATTTGTCCTGGGTAATGAGTTCCCAGTTTTTGGCCTGCAGACTGATCTTTCCGTCTAAAGGAGTATTCAGTTGGGAAATGCTTGGAAGTTTTAAAAGCAAGTCATTGAGACAGGTTTCCATGGGGGGGGTCATACTACTCCCTGGTTTGGGTGTGGAAACCCCCCACTGCTTAGTCTTGTGCGTCTCCTGGGCCTGAACCTGGGGTTTCTGTTGTGTCTGGGTTTGGACTGAGAAGACCTGGAAGGGGCTGGAAAGGACCAATTCTTAGAGGGCCAGTGCCTACTAAATCTAGGAGGCTGAACTTGTAAGAAATCTTTAACAGTTCGATTTAGCTTCATCTTCCATCTTTTTAAGGACTTCCTCAGCCTTGTTGCCAAACAGGCGGTCCTGATTTAAGGGAGCATCCAACAATTTAGCTTTGACATGATTAGGCAAAGATTGCTCCTTAAGCCAAGCATGCCTTCTGAGCACAGACCCAGTAACAGCAGCCCTGCAAGAGGCCTCTAATGAATCAAATACACATTGCAAAGTAGGTTTTCCATCCTGTTCAGCAGAATGCATTAAATCCTGTAATTCTTTATTTTCCACACAGTCAGGAAAAAAGTTATGTACCTACCATAACGTTCCATGTTGGTCTTCATCTTGCCTTCATTCTTGCTGGATGGGACAGCGTCCCTAGCACCTAAAATCCTGGGTGGCTCAGTAAAAGACTCTTCAGAACAGTGGAACCCAAGTTCGCTCTGCTCCTGGAGACCATACCCAATTTGTAATGAGAAATAAAAGTATGAGGGTTTGCCCACGTGCCAGCGGCATAGATGGAATCCATGGGCAACCTAGACTGGAAGGCTATGGAGGTGGCCAAGGCTCTAGTAGAATGACCCTTCGGTTTAATAGGTAACGGTTTCTTAACTTATAAATGAAAAATAGTGTGCGACAACCATCTGGACAAGGTTACCTTGGAAACTGGGAGACCTTGTTTGCCCAAGGCATAAGAAAGGAATAGCTGGTCCGACTTCCTTACTTTAGTTCTGTGCAGGTAAAAACGCAATTGCCTGTGAACGTCCAGTTGGTGCAGTTTGTACTCTGCCTTGTTGGTATGATTAGGGAAAAGCACAGGAAGATCTATAGATTGGTTTAAATTATTTTCTGAGCAGACTTTACGGAGAAACGAAGGATTAGTCCTCAGAGCAACTCTGTCCTTATGAAAACCAAGTACGAACACACAGCACCTGAAGTTCGGAGACTCATCTGGCTGAAGTAATAGCAATAGCTACCAGAAAGAGCGTCTTCCAAGATAGAAGCTTGATAGAGCAGGAAGCTGCTGGTTCAAAAAGGGGCAGAATTAAGGAGGTTAGGACTAAATTAAGGTCCCAAGGAGAAGGGGATCCCCTTACTGGAGGCCTAAGAAGAGTTGTCCCTCAAAAAAGCTTTACAGAAATTATGAGACATGTTAGAGTTCGAAAAACCAACATGAAAGTTAGAAATGGCCACCATTTAAACCCTGATCGTAGAAGAAGCTAACCCGGAGTGAAACAGTTGAGCTAGGAATTCCAGGATTTCGTGGACTGGAGCTGAAAAAGGATCCACATTCCTAGCCTTTGCCCAAGAAAATAAGAAGTTATGTACTCATCATAACGTTCCATCTGAGTAGGTAACTTCATTTGTCTGCAACCTTTGGGTCTTGGATCCGAGCCCGGATCAGAGCCGGCAACTTATACATAGCTTTAAGATCCGAGCTCCTAGCTCCTCCCCTTACCCATAATCCCCTGCCAACCCCGACTGACCTCAGATCAAGTTTGCCCTATATAAGCAGCTAAAGCTACATACGTCCCGAAGGGGACTAAGGACAAAGGACATACAGAGACTAATTTCTGAAGGCCAGGGGGAAGGAGGGGGGATGGTTGCAGACAAATGAAGTTACCTACTCAGATGGAACGTTATGGTGAGCACATAACTTCTTAATCAGAAGTAGGTACTTCATTTGTCAGCAACCTTTGGGACAGAGTCCCCAGCTACCTGAATCTTGGGCGGCCATCATGGAAGGATGTTCCGGAGCACTGCAAAGCCAAAGGATGCTCTCCCTCTGGAGATAATGTCCAGCTTATAATGGTTGATAAAGGTATGAGATGAGGCCCAAGTGGCCACAGAACAAATATCATCTACAGAGACTCTAGACCTAAAGGCAGCAGAAGTAGATAGAGTAGAATGCGCCCGGACTCCCTGAGGTGCAGGACTCCCAGAACTTTCATAGGCCAAAAGAATACACCGAGATCCATCGTGACGAAGTGGTCTTAGAGACAGATTTATCTAGGTTAAATTTGGTAAAGGAGATGAACAACTGGTCAGATTGTCTATGACCAGCAGTCCTATGAATGTAGAAGCGCAGCTGTCTATGCACATCTAACGAATTAAGCTTGTATTCTCCTTTATTCTGATACTTAGGGAAGAAGACTGGCAGGTTAATGGACTGATATTAGCCTCTGAAGCCACCTTAGGGAGAAAGGAGGGATTTGTCCTGAGGTACACTCTATCCTGGTGAAAGACCAAGTACGGGGGTTATACACAAAGGGCCTGAAGCTCGGAAACTCTTTTCGCTGAAGTAACCGCGACCAGGAACGCAGTTTTCCATGAGAGGTACTCAAGATCGACCGAAGCAGCAGGTTCAAAAGGGGGAGCTGTCAAGGCCTGTAGAACTAAAGATAAATCCCAAGGGGGTACAACTTCCTTGACAGGAGGTCTGAGCAGGAAAGTACCCTTGAGGAAGGTTTTGCACAACTTTGCTGTAATCAAAGGGCCTGACTCATGCCCCACATGGTAATGAGAAATAGCTGCTAGTTGAACCTTGACCATAGAGCAGCTAGCCCCCTGATGAAACAAGCTTGTAAGGAACTCTAGCACAGATGGCAATGGGGCTGTGAAGGGGTTTAAGTTATGATGTCCCGCCCAGATGGAGAAACGCTTCCACTTACTACGATAGACTTTCCTAGTGGAGGGTTTATGTGCTGCTACTAGGATGGCTTTAACTGGGGAAGAGATACCGGGAGTCCTGACTGAGTGGAACTGGAGCAACCAAGCTGTCAGCTTGAGGTTGTCCAGGTTCGGGATCGGGAGACCTAGGGGGCGAGATATTAGATCCGGAAGGGGATCCAGAATCCAGGGAGGATTTACCAGATGAGACCACAGGTAAGGGAACCACGTTTGACGAGGCCAGAATGGGGCAATGAGGATCACTCTGCTCCCCAAACGACTGGCTTTCTGTACGAGTTTCAGCATCAGGGGTAGAGGAGGGTAGGCATAAAGTAGACCGGGGGGCCAAGCATGCACCAGAGCATCTCTCGGGGATTCCCCGAAGGGGGGAATTAGAGAGAAGAAGCTGTTGAATTTTGTATTTGAGGGAGAGGCGAAGAGATCGCAACAGAGTTGCCCCCATACGGCAAAAATCCATTTCGCTACCTGGGGATTGAGAGACCACTCGTACGGGGAAAGGATGGTGCGGCTGAGTCTGTCCGCCAGTATGTTGGACCATCCCGGAATGTGTGTTGCAACAAGAAAGCGGTTGGTAGATATCTTCCCACACTCTCATGGCCTCTCGACAGAGAGGATAGGACCTGGTTCCTCCCTATTTGTTGATGTACCAGACCACTGACATGTCAGTCTGTATCGCAATAGTTCCTACAGGAAGAAGGTTCTGCAGTGCTTGCAACACCAACAGCACCACCCTCATCTCCAGGACATTGATATGCAAAGAGGTCTTGGCCGTTCCACGTGCCTTGGACCGTCTTGCCTGAGCAATGCCCCCCTCCCCCCACCGAGGCGAGAGGCGTCCGTGGTCACCGTGGCCAGGGGAGGGGGCGTGGAGAAGGGACATCCCGTATGGAGGTCTGGAGATTGGAGCCACCATAAGAGAGCCCTCCTGCACTCCCTGCTGATGGAAATAGGGTGGTTTAGGGAGTAATGTTGAAAATACCATTGGACTTGAAGGGTCCATTGCAGAACCCTCATATTCAGGCGAGCCAATGGCAAAAGAGTGATTGCCGTCGCCATGGAGCCTAGAGCCCTCAGGACCAATTCCGCCAGTGGAGCTTTTGACTGGAGAATGGCCAGCACATGAAGCCTCAGGTTTTGAAGTCGTTCCGTCATCAGGAATGCTAGGTTTCTTGTATCCAACTTAGCCCCTATAAACTATCACCCGAGTCGGAGCAAGAGGATTTGTCCATATTGATCGTGATGTCCAGCTGGGGAGCAAGCCAGAGGAAGTAGTCCCTGGCTGAGCAAAGTAGATGCCTTGGGGCGGTCAGGAGCCAGTCGTCCAGGTACGGAAAGACCTGCATTCCCTGGAGTCTCAGGTGGGCCGCTATCACTGCTAATACTTTGGTAAACACCCTGGGGGGATGTGGTGAGACCAAAGGGAAGGACCCTGAACTGGTAGTGAATGGCTCCCAGCTGGAAGAGGAGGAACCTCCTGGATAGTCTGTCCATTAGGATGTGGTAGTACGCATCCTTGAGGTCTATTGAGCACATCCAGTAGTTCTCCTGCAATAGGGGGAGGATGGATTGAAGAGTGACCATCCGGAATTTTTCTTTGGTTACTGACAGGTTCAAACAGGAGAGGTAGAGGATGGGCCTTAGGTCCCCCATCTTTTTTGGCACCAGAAAGAACCTGGAGTAAAAACCTAATCCGAACTGATCTGGGGGGACGGGTTGGATGGCTCTTTTTTTCTAGTAGCTGCTGGATCTCTGTAGCTGCAACCTCCCTCTGATCGGGTGGTACATCGGGGAGGTTTCTGACACTGGGGACGTGGAACAGGGGGATTTGGTAACCTCTGGATAGGATATGAAGCACCCAGCGATCTGATGTGATGGACTCCCAAGCTGCCAGGTGCCTCGAGAAACGCCCCCCGACTGCCTCCAGAGTGGAGCAGTCGGGCAACCCCTCAGGGTTGCTGCGTGGGTCGATCTGAGAAAGTTTCTCTGGACCCAAAATTCTTCGGGCCCCCTCTGCCTCTAGGGCGGCGTCCTCCCTGTCCTCCTCTGCCACAGAAGGACTGGTTGTCCGAAGCAGGCTGGGAATGTTGCGATTTCTGGAACCACATCTTTTTCTGTCCCTTTTGGTTCTTGGAGAAGGATCTCTGGGGAGCAGAAAAGCTGACTCAGACGGCAGACGTCTTCCCGTCATTTTCGCTCTGGACTAAAGTCTCGCGAAAGGTCTTGCCAAATAAGGCAGAAACATCAAAAGGGGCATTCGCAAATGTCGCCTTGAAGGGTTCTGCGAAGTCACAATAAGGGAGCCAGGCCTGGCGTCTCATGACTAGGCCTGCTCCGATGGCTCTAGCGGCTCCCTCTGTGGCATGGGACAAAAGCCGCATAGAGGTATTCGATATAGATGCTTGAGTGGCCATGCGAGTGGAGTACAATTGTTTGTCCTCCACCGACATGGACTCTGGGGGGGAAGCAGCGTACTCTTTGATAAGGTCTCGCTGCATCCTAATAATGTGTGCCATATAGTTCAGGGACCTTACTGAGAAGGTCACTGAACTAAAAACCCGCTTCCCCAGGCGATCCATCAAGCAGGATTCTTTGCTCTGTGGATGGACAGAGGGGCTCTCCTGAGCTAATTCTCTCTTGGTGGCTGCCGCCACCAACATGGCATCTATGGGGGGACCCTTGCTCCAGTGGGGTCTCTGAAGGGGGAGCTCAAAATCTTATCGGGGCGCTTGGGAACTGGCTCCACAGTGTCCAGCTCCTTCAACGCCCTGGTGGTAATAAGGTCCACCAGGGGGTTGGCCGGAGGGGACACCCAAGAGGTAGACGGGCCTGCTTCGAACGCCTCCAGGAACATGGACTCTGAGGAAGCCTTGGGGGCACACCCCCCCCTAATCCTGAGCATTTCCATGATGTCTCCGAAGGAGACATCCTCTGGGGGTGATCTTGGGGAGCCTTCCCCTTCATCCAAGTCCGTATCTTCTGTTAAGAACTCGGGGGAGTCCACATGCCCCCTTTTACACTTCCACTTATGAGGAAACTCCTTGGGGGGGGGCTGTCAGAGGAGGTCTCACCAGCGTCTCATTCCAGGGGAACGACCTGAGACATCGAAGCAGGCTGTCCCTGTAGCTGGGTGATGGAAGCCTGACTCAGCCGAGAGGGAGGGCAGGATGGAGCCGAAGCAAGGGCCAGGGGTCCGGATGCGCTCAACAGTGCCCTCTCCACCGCATCGAAGGCAGAGGGAGAGTTGCTCTCTCTGGGATCAGAGAGCCAACTCCCACTCTGATCCAATGGTGGGATCGCAACCAGCGCAGAGACCATCGGAACCGAAGGACACGTGTGGTCCGACCTGGATGGAGCCGAAGACACACTGAATCCCTCTGATCCAAAGCTTGGGCCACGGCTCCGAGAGCTTGGATCAGACAAGGATGGACCCGACAGGCTAGAGGGCAAAGTCTGCGCCGAAGCACCAAATACTGTCTGCGCCAACCCACCCCCGGCTCCAATGCTGCCCGGCTCCGGAAGCGGGTCGGAGAAGGAGCTATTGGGGCAAAAAAAGGTGTTGAGCTCCCCCCCCCCGAAGGGGGGGGGGGGGGGAGGAGCACTCCCATCTGCAGCTGGGCCTGGATGAACCTTCGCATCATCCAGTCCAAGTCTGCATCCGATAGGCTATAGGTAGATCTAGACGAGGCAGAGGCGGGCCGGGAGTGCCGCCTCGATGACCTCGACGGAGATCAGGTCTCCTCCTCTGGTCCTGGAGAGAAGCACGGGGATCGGATCCGAGGAGGAGGGAACCTGGAAGCCGTGGAGGGAGAAGCCCGCTTAGCCGGGGGGCCGAAGCAGAGGCCTCGGCCTGCCGTTTGTGGTGCATCTCCCTCCTTTTCTCCCTCCTGGCCTCCCTCTCCTCCGGCACCGTAGTGGGAGTTTGAGTCCCGGCCGGGGGGAGGGGGTCAGGAGCGGCAGCCACAGAGAACTGGGGTGGTAGCCACAGGAGTACCGGAGGCCGAATCCGGGGGCAAAAGTCCCGCCAGAATCAGCTTCGACCTACGGTCGTTTAGTGCCCTGGGGTTGAACGCCGCACAGATAGTACACCCAGAGGAGAGGTGTTCAACCCCAAGACACCAAACACCGAGTGTGGCCATCCGCCGGTGAAAGCTTATGGCCACACTCGGAGCATTAGGAAAAAATAGGTTTTGGGGCCTCCGACATGACACTATAAAAGAAATTAAACTCACTCACTCAAGGCCCCAAACACATAGCAACTCACATACACACCAGCAAAGGGGAGGAATTGCACTAAAACTAAACTAGAGAAGGACTAAAAGAGAACCTAACCACACTCAAACTTTTTAACAATAAATCTGTCAAGAAATTGCAGAAAGAGGAAAATACAAAGCACTTATCTGACCCAACTAGCTCAAGAATCTAGCAGCTTTCTCTAAGAGCGGCAAACTAGATCTGAGGTCAGTTAGGGTTGGCAGGGGATTATGGGTAAGGGGAGGAGCTAGGAGCTCAGATCTTAAAGCTATGTATAAGTTGCCGGCTTGGATCAGAGATCAGATCCAAGACCCAAAGGTTGCTGACAAACGAAGTACCTACTTCAGATAAAATGTTTCCATTTGCTAGCATAAGTTATCCTCGTTGTAGACTTGTGAAAGGAGACGATAATGTCACGGGACTGCTGGGGAAATGCTGGAAAGCCTGGCTAAGGTTGGAACTGGAGCAACCAAGCTATGCAGATGGTGGCACAGGCACTACAGGGAACGGAGCCGGTTGGGCTGATAGTGGAGCTGACTCAGGGGACAGCACACTCCACATGATATCGAAGGCGTCCCTGCACGATGCAGAGAAAGCTCCGGTTCCGAAGAAATAGGAATCCCTCTCCGCACAGAGGGAGACGGCTCAGAGGCCGATGTAGGAGCCGAGCTCTCCTGCGCCGAGGCAGATGTAGGAGCAGAGCTCACCTGCGCCGAAGCTCCAAGAGGGAGAACTGGGTCAGATAAGAGTCCCATGTCACTCGCCCCCTCGGAGCAGATGAGGGAGTCCCGGCGCCCAGATCCCTTGATGGAAGGTACCACCGAGGGAATCTGAGCCAACGTCGGAACTGGAGATGAGAGTTATCTGAGTCGACTGTTCCACTAATCAAACCCCAACGAACTCAAGCTCTGAAATCATTGGAGTCTGAGGAGGAACATCAGGAGAAGCGGACGGAGCAGATACCTGTTGAGGAGGGGTGGACAACAATTTGGCTAGTGCCTTCGACTTTAGCAACCTAATAAACACTCTCTCCACATCATGATCAGTCTAAAGGATCGAGAGGAGTGAGGATCGGTGACTACGCTCGCTCTGAAGTAAAGGAGACAGAGGAGCCGAATGCACAGACTAGTGAAGGGGACCTCAGCCTCTTGTGGGTCGACGACGGCTCCGAAGCCTCTGATGGAGCCGGAGAGAGATTGTCTTGTCGGTGCCCGCCAGAACAGACGTAGAAGGTAAATCCTGAACCGAAAACTGCTCCAAACTTGGAGCCGACTGCTTAGTGGATTCAGGGGATTTCACAGGCTGTGAGCTCTTGGCCGGTGAATCCTGGGGTTTTAAAAGACCCCTAAGAATAAGCTTATTCTTACGCTCCTGCAGGACTCTTGGACTAAACGCATAGCAAATAGAACAAGAGACCTGCAGGTGCACAGCGCCTAGACAATAGACGCAAGTGTGCCCATCTGTCAGAGATTTTCTGATAGCACAAGTCACACTTCTTGAACCCAGAAACCTTGGATTCCTTTGACATTAACAGTAGAAGGAAAAACCAATTACAACAGTAATAACAATAAGCAATATACACCTACAGGAAGACTATAGCTAAAGTTTTTTTTTTTTTTTTTTTTTTTAAGATAATAGGAAAGCCTCTAACTTAAAAGGCTAGCCTAAAAGAACAAAGTAGAAGGAAAGCCTCTAACTTAAACGGCTAACCTGACAATAAGAGGTAGGGGGAGGGGTGGGGCGAACTCTCTAAGTTAAATGAGCTACGAAAAAAGGGAGGGATACTATAAGCTAAACAATCTCAGAGACAAAGCTATCGCTAATAGTAAAAAACTAGAAAAAGTTAAATTCTAGTGAAAAAGTTACACAAAAAACTCTATACAAGCCTAAGCCAGAAAAAAAATGACACCTCACAGCTGAAGCAGCAAACGAGATCTGGGTAGCTATCGCTAGGCATTATAGGATAAGGGGTAGCCTTGAGCCAGTAAACAGCTCTCGAGCTATTGAAGATGGCAGAGTCAGAGCAGAAGATCGGCTCAGATCGCAACCAGCAAGAACGAAGGAGAGATGGACAACTTAACATTCAACATTATCTGTTTAAGCAATCCAGTGACATGCTGCTGATACTTTAACATATGAAACTGGCAGTTTAAAGCCCTAATGGCCAAGGTTGCAGAAGTGTAAACCTTCTTACCCATCTATTGAGCTCCCTGGAATCGCCATCAGAAGGGGTAGGATTTTTAGTAGTTGAAGCCTTAATGCCCTTGGGTCCCTGTGATAGTCTGTGGATCCGCAATAGGATTTTTAAAAAGGAACTTGTGTGAATCAGGAACCCTGTAATATCTGTCAGTTTTTCTGGGAGCAGGAGGCGAAGAATCAGGGGTCAAACTAGATTCCAAAAAAGCATTAACGATGTCTAGTACAGGAGGAATAGCTAAAGGCCTGTGCTGAGGGCAGGAGTAAGAAATCCCTAAGCCTCTTTTTCGAATCAGAAAAATTCTGGCGTTCCCAGTGGAAATGCTCCCTTAGTGTATGTAAGGTTTCACCAAAAGAAAAACCGTCTGGAGGGAAAGCAGAGGGAAATGAGCCCTCTGCATCAGAATCCTCATAAGGAGATAAGGGCAAATCCAGATCAGAAAAATCAGAATCCTGGTCAGAAGATTTATAAACAACTTCAGTCCTAGGTCTCTTAGAAAGGGGAGGCTGACTTCCCCTGATGGTTACAAGATCTTCAGCCATTCTTTGTTTTTTAGGCATGATTCTAGATTTAGGCCTAAATGAAGGAGGCGTCAGTTTAATATACTGGTCTGCAGGCTTGAATAAACCCTCCGAAGCCGGTGCCTGCACTGCAGCTCCGGACCCATCCAAGGTAGATACATCCGTAGGTTCCATAGTTTTAGCATCTCGTGGCATATCAGACTCCGAATGGGTCTCCGTAGAGGCCTGCAAATCAGAAGTGGTGGGTATCAGGGGCTGCAAAAGCACCTCACTGAGTACCGGCGAACTGACGACTGGCTTAGCAGAACAGTCATCGGCAGTTTTGGACCTGAGCGGCCTGTCTTCGTGTTTTTTCGGAAACCCGGTAGTAAGATGGCTAACCAGACAACATTTCTGGATAATTAAACAGAGAACCAAAACATTTAGAGGTGAAAATATACTGACAAAGGATAGTGCGCTGATTAAATAAAGCACAAAACCGACAGCAAGATACGTCATGGTAAGGGCCTACGCAAGGAATACAGTACTAATGAAAATCTTTGAGGTATTTGCTTTCCACAAGTAATGCAATTTTTAACTTTTACGGACATCAGTAAGGAGCAAGAAAAAGCTTCCCCAACGGGGTACTTGCTTTAGTTGAAGACTTCAGTTCTGAAACTCAAACGAAAATTTCAGGAGTCGGCTGACTGGCAATTGCGAACTGCTTCTACTTTGGGCACCGGACAGCAATAAAGACGGATGCAATGGCATCAGCTGCATATTTTATACCCCTGACGAACTGATGTCATGGGAGGGACAGCAACCTACAGGACCCAAGACAGTTAATCAGGCCAACTGAGGGCTACTGCAAGCAGATAACCCAAATGTAATGAATGCAACACAAACACAAAACACCTGAATGTGTCCAAAACTTGATGCTTTGTAGGGGCTGTGAGGAGCCAATTGTCTAGATAGGGAAACACCTGGAGTCCCTGCAGTTAGAGATTAGATGACACCACTGCCATGCATTTGGTGAACACCCGGAGGGCTGAGATGAGACCAAAAAGCAGGGCCCTAAACTGAAAATGACTGGCTCTTAAGGGAGAAGAGGATTCTCCTGGAAAGTCTGTCGATTTTGATATGATAGTACGCGTCCTGGAGATTTACTGGGCACATCCAGTCATTGCTGTGCAGAAGGGGCACCAGACTGCACAGTGACCATCCAAAACTGACTTCTGTACAAATAAATGTAGACAGCAGAGGTCCAGAATACGACGCAGGTCCCCAGATCTCTTTGGAACTAAAAAGTGGGAGTAGTTCTGGATCCTCTGCATCCGGTGGGGAACTCTTGGATCGCTCTAAGAAGGTTTGAGACCTCCTCCTGAGCCAATTCTTTCTGAACGGGTGCTACATAAGAGTTCTGGTCTTGGGGGGGTCATCCCAAAACAGAATGTAATAGTCCCTAGAAAGAATGGTTAGCACCCACTGATCGTTGGTAATATTTGCCCAGGTTGAAAGGTACAAGGACAACCGGACCCAGACTGTCTCCAGAGAAAGGCAGTCGAGGCAACACCTCAGAGACACTGAAAAGGTTTTAGAGAAGAGTTCAGTCCCCTGGTCTGGAAGAGGAATAGTCTAACGTTGTGGAACAACATTTTCTTACTCTTTTTTGGGACTTAGAAAAGGACCTTTGAGGGGTAGAAAACTTGAATTCTAACTGCAGTCTTCCCCTCCTTTTCACTGCGGGTCAATATCTCTGATGCTAGGTCCAAACAAAGTGGATCCGTCAAAGGGGCATTAAATGACATCTTGATGGCTTCTGAAAACCTGCTTAGGCACAGCCAAGCATGACGCCTGATGGCAATGCCTGAAGTGGCTGCCAGAGGAACCTTCCACCAAATTGGAGATAAACCTCACAGACGAATTAGTAATGGAATGAAGGGTAGCCAGCTTTGAAGAAACTGCCAAATTGCTCCTCAGATGTGCACCCCATGAGAGAAGTTGTCAACTTCTTAATCAAGTCCCTCTGGAGACGGGTGAAATGGGTAAAATAGCTTAATGTTAGTTTAATGCTAGCAGGCTAAAAGAAGCTGAAACGAACACCTGTTTCCTGAATCTGTCCAGAACTCTCAATTCGCGATTGGGAGGGTGGACGGAGGAAGTCTGCACTGCCAACTTCTTCATGGTGGCAGAGGTCATCACGGTTGCATCAACTGGGACTACCTTGGACCAGAATGGTTTCCTGCTGGGGGACTAAGGAATTTATCTTTCTGTGGCACTGACTCCATGGTATTCGGCTCCTTCCACGCCCTGCTGGCCAAAGTTGATAAGAGGATCTCTGCAGAAGAGGACACCCAAGAAGTAGATGGGCCCATACCAAAAGCCTCCAGGAATATGGTTTCCTCAGAGGATGGGGGTTGGGCCGACCAACTGCCTTTGGCTTTAAGGATTTAGAGTGCGTCTCAAAAGGAGATGTCCCCTAGCAGAGATAGAGGGGACCCATCCCCTTCATCGGCATCTGTATCTTCCATTAAAGACTCCATAGGGGTGTAGAGATCTCCTCTTGCATGTAATCTTCCTTGGAATATCCCCCAACAGAGGCTGAGGGGAAGACTCTGAAGAGGATGGGACCCCTAAGTGGGAGGCTTCCACCCTGGAGGCTAGATCAGTTGGGTTGACCTGAGACAGGATGAGAAGGTCTGCTCAAATACATGGGCTGGGTAGGATGACCACAAGCGGGGGAGGCAGCTCTGATAGCAAAGAAGAATCTTTTCACCACCTGTAAAGTGGTGGGGTTGGATGAGGTTCTGTCCCCCTCGCCCGCTTATAAGACTGCTGCCAAGGTGAGGCAGACCTCACCAGACCCCCCCGCATCTCCAGACAAGGGCCCAGAGCTGTCGAAAGCGCCAAGGGGCAGGGACCTGTCCGATAATCCTGGACCTGGCCTCCACTCACTAAAACTAACTAGTAACTTGTCCCGGTTGACCAGAGCTCTAGGGTTGAAGGAAACAAACACTGCACTCAACCTTGAGATGGTCGCCACAGACTATAGACACTCCTCATGCAAGTAGGAAATGGGCATTTTCCCGCCATATGAGGAGCATCTCTTAAACCTTAAGGGTTTCTCCAACATTACCACAACCAAAGGAAAACCCAACGCAAAAGTCCCGACAAGAAAAAAGTTCAAACACCAGAAAATCCAATCCGAAACGCTAGAACATGGAGAATTGACTAGCAAAAAACTCTACAATAATAAAAGTAGTTTCACTGGAAATGCGATAGTTTATAACCCACTAGCAGGTCTGCGAAAAAGGTGCCAAACAGCTACGTGGAAAAAACAATAGGGGAAGAGAAAAAGTGATTAACTACCAAGGAAAAAAATCCCAATAATGAATCACTATGAGGAGCTGAGCAATATGGAGTCTAACTTGATTAAGCGGCAAACAAGATCTGAGGGATTAGAGGCCAGCAGAGCATCTTGGGAGGGGAAGAGCTTGAGCTAAGTTGTTGTCTTAAGTATGCCAGCTCGAATCAGATATCAGATCCTATACCCTAATATGAGGAATGGTAACTAAGATATCATATAGGACATCCACATTATAAATGTTCTGTTATTACAGTACTGTGATTCAGTTTGTGACTTACTACTTCCATTCATTCTGTCCATTGCTTAAATTGCATATTGGCCTGGCACACTGCTGGGAAAGGTCTTTGCTGACCACTTTAACTGGACATCAACTTGCAATGAGCAAAAAAGCATGCTAGTTATTTGGGGTTATGCTCTTCTGCCAAACAGTAGAAGCAATGCCAGTGCATGTTTTGGGTTATAATCTGGTAAAAATTCAAAACTTCAAAATTTGTGAAATTAACATGGGTGAATCTTTCGAATATGAGCACTTGCACTCAAGATCACAACTGGCAGCAAAATCTCTCCTCAGCCTGTTCATTTTTAATTTTACACATTTAAGTATTTAATATGTTAAATACATATTGAATTACACAATTAAGATTTCCATAGAAAGCAGTTTAAAACAGGATTTACCATTTTTAGTTCTTCTTCAAGTGCACTAATTTTCTCAGTCAGTTCACTGATCTGATCTTCTTGCGACACAAGTTTACCTTGCATAACTCTAAAGCAAAGAAAGGAACATTTTAAAACCAGCTATTACATAACAGACGATACTATACTACATCTTCACAGAAACGTGACTAGAGGAAATAAATGAGTGCACTCCTATCAACTAGCCAACAGGAGAGACGCCTGCAGTGCAAAAATGTTCTCATACATAAAATTTCACTTCATGTCAAATACCAACACTTAGTGCATACTATGGCCAGTGTGAAGAGGGCCCCCCCATGCTGAACCTGAAGGCTGCTCAGATACAATACCCCTTGCTCTTCATTCACACGTGAATGAAAGAACAAAAAAATGTACACAAGGTAAACTGAAATCATCTTTAGTCCCCTAACTACATTAACTGCGGTGCTCCGCACACACACTCCACACACGCACACACACACGCACACACACACACGCACACACACACACGCACTCCACACACTGCACACTCCACACACTGCACACTCCACACACTGCACACACACACTCCACACACACTCCACACACACACTCACACACACTCCACACACACTCCACACACACTCACACACACACTCCACACACACTCCACACACACTCCACACTCCACACACACTCCACACACACTCCACACACACTCACACACACTCCACACTCCACACACTCCACACACACTCCACACACTCCACACACACTCCACACACACTCCACACACTCCACACACACTCCACACACACTCCACACACACACACACACACTCCACACACACACACTCCACACACTCCACACACACACACACACTCCACACACACACTCCACACACACTCCACACACACTCCACACACACTCCACACACACTCCACACACACTCCACACACACTCCACACACACACACACTCCACACACACTCCACACACACACTCCACACACACACACTCCACACACACTCCACACACACTCCACACACACTCCACACACACTCCACACACTCCACACACACACACACTCCACACACACACTCCACACACACACACACTCCACACACACACACACACACTCCACACACACACACACACACTCCACACACACACTCACACACACACACTCCACACACACACACACACACACACACACTCCACACACACACCACACACACACACTCCACACACACACTCCACACACACTCCACACACACACACACTCCACACACACACACACACTCCACACACACACACACACACACACACACTCACACACACACTCCACACACACACACACACACACACACACACACACACTCCACACACGCACACACACTCCACACACGCACACACACTCCACACACACACACACACTCCACACACGCACACACACACACTCCACACACGCACACACACACACTCCACACACGCACACACACACACTCCACACACGCACACACACACTCCCCTCGCCAAGTGCCCGTGCTTCTGTCGCAGTGTGCTGTCACACCCCCTCTGTCCCCCTCTCGCTATATATAGATATATATAAACTACCTAGCCTTCCAAGCAACACTTTTTAAAATCATTTTGGTAAACTGACCTGAAGCAGAGACAAGAACTTTTTTCTGCTAACTTGCTCCATACAGCCTTGTGGCTATATCAGTGTTCCCCTTCCCCTATTCCCAACCACCCCCACTTTCCTTGCACTTGTACTTTTGTTGCATTGAAACCGTAGTACGCCACCCAATACACACAAACCAACTCCATCCAACTATTACTGCCACCCACAAAACATCCTTAGCTACTTAAGTTGCATTAAAATACCCAACAAAACAGAAAAAAACATAAAAGTAGCCAACCCTCAAATTCTGGAACCAGCTATAATTACAACAAACCACTCTACTACTTTTAACATTAGCAGCTTATATAACCACTTACTGCAAGCTAAACAGACATTCACCCTCCTACTCCACCTCTAATTTCTATCCCCTAACATCCAAACCATTAATCTTCCCCATAAGTAGTTTCATCTTCAATATCACAACTCTACACCATGCACATCATAGCTGGCCTTAGGCATAGGCCAACTAGGCGGCTGCCTAGGGTGCCGTTCTAGCAGGGGTGCTTTTCTAGTATTTGGTAAAAGTAGACCAGAATGAGGGCACCACATGGTGTGGTAGGGGGCATCGTGGAGCCCTTTTGCCTAGGGCACCAGATGTCCTAAGCCTGCTCCCGATGCATATCATAACTTTTACCTGCAGTCTAACACATCTAGCATCTCAGAAATATGATAAACAATCAAATTCTTGAAAACTAGTCAGCATAGCATCCAAGCTAATACTTAGCGGTGACATACACCCAAACCCTGCCCCAACCTATGAATCACATCTCTGCCTCATAAAATGAACTACTCAATTTACAACCATTCCACCCAACAGCAAGCCTGCGTTACTATTAAATATAAAAAGTGTCAACAAATTCCATGAAAGCATGCTAGCCTCTCCCTATACTCCACTTCTCACCAAAACTCGACTAAAACCAAACATCCCCAGTAATGAAATTCTACCAGCAGGATATAATACGTAAAGACAAATACTAAAAGAGGAGCAGCAGCAATATTCTTTAAAAGCCAGCTATCTGTTCAAACGTTAGATGAAAGCTCTAAACCTTAATGCTGCAACAGTATTTGCTAAACATAAACCTCAAGAAATATCCAAATACCAAAGGATAACATCCAAAC
The DNA here is from genome assembly GCF_019279795.1 of Protopterus annectens. Taxonomy (NCBI): domain Eukaryota; kingdom Metazoa; phylum Chordata; order Ceratodontiformes; family Protopteridae; genus Protopterus; species Protopterus annectens. The sequence continues at coordinate 900,949,878 of NC_056748.1, forward strand.
TCTAGAAAATATATTGCACTGTTGTAGCAAGATATTACCTCAGGAAAAAAATCACTGGAGACCAATGTAGACTGGTTAGACTGCAACTCCCCAAACCCCAAAAACTGCATCTGCACAGTTTCACACAGCTATTGCAGTCACCCACTAGGATTAAGACATCCAACACACTCCTCTCTAGACTGGATATTTACTAACAGGCCATCCTTCTACTCCCAACTTTGCATACCAGATATTCTCAGTGACCATTTCCAAACCTTTTACTTAAACAAGCTAACCCATCTAAACTAAAATTTAAACACCTTATCCTGGACTATCTTACTGATATACTCAAACATTGTAATTGCACACCACTGAATATTCTACCTCTAGGAAAGCAGTAGACTACTTTTCTACATTCCTATGTATACGAAAGTCTCAGGCTCCTGGTAGAAACATTCAAGCTAAATCTAACTATGCTCCATGGTTAACTAAACAAACCCATTCACTATTAAAATGAAGAGACAAGGCTTAGTCAATTTGAAACAAAGTACCAACCTGCTCTACAAAACTAGCAGGAACTTAGAAATAAAGTGAAGCAGCAAATTATGCAAGAGAAAATTACTACTCAGAAATCTAACCAAAGCACCAAAATAAATTCTGGAAGGCTATAAATATAACTACCAGGCAATGTCAGTACTCTGCCTACTACTACTACTGAGTTACTCAATTTAATACTTTACAAAAACTCTCTCATCACTGTCCAGTAATCAAACCCACTCACCTATCTGTACTACTGCCTCCAATAACAAACTCGCCTACCTGTACCTACAGAGAATCAAAAAAATAAGTAGGCCACATTAGCTGCAGATAATCTACTGGAAGACTTCCTAAAACTAACAGCTAATGGAATAGCCTATCCCATATCAATTTTGATACAGATCCATAGCAGAACAGATTCCTCCCATTTATAGTGCATCTCACATCATACCTCTGCATAAAGGTGGCTCTTCAAAAGATCTCTACTGCCCAATTGCATTATCTCCACTGTAAAAGAGACAGTCATTCACACAAATTAGAGTACCTGCACACTATCAGACTTCTAACCAACACTCAACATGGCTTTCGATCATTGTGTAGATCAACAGTGCGAATATCATTAACCAATACTGCCAACTATCACAGGAATAGTAATAGTGTATCCTATAACTTCCTTAACCTATCAAAAGCTTTACACAGGATTTTTTTTTATCATAGTAAATTTCTAAACATTCCCTCAACTAAATTTTTACCATTCTACCCTGGCCTGGTTAAAGGATTACAGTATACAGTTGTGTACACTTACCATAAATGTACATGTTCTAGTGTATTCACTGTTGCAGTCATTACATTTGGGTAATCCTGCTGGCAGGTTGCCCTCAGTTAGCCTGAACTCCTCCCTGACGTCAGGGGTATAAAAGATGCGTCAGACGCCATTTTCTTTCGTTTTTCTTGCCCCAGGTGCCCCCTAAAAGGGAAGCCAAAATTTATATAGACACATACATGCACCAATATAAACTTTACCTTCATCTACCAGCAAATACACCGCATAGGTTGTATAAATCAAAGGAGGAAAGATAGGTTCCCATCAGAAGAAAAGGGGGATGGTGGGTAACCTGGACTGCAACAGTGAATACACTAACATCTACATTCATGGTGTACACAACTGTACTATGCTCTTCGTGTTTCACTGTTGCAGTCATTATATTTGGGTAGAGTCCCAAACCTATGGATGGGAGGCTGGAGCTAAACAGCATTAGGAGTTGCTAGGAGGCCCTGCAGAACTGCAGTGGCAAAGCCTGTCCTGGATTTAGAGTAGAGTGGCAGATGATAGTGCTTAGTAAAGGTGTGCACTGAACTCCAAGTAGCAGCCTCTAAAATGTCCTTGGCTGGTACTCCCCTGAGAAAAGCTGCTGAAGTGGCAGCAGCTCTGGTTGAATGTGGCCTAATGCCCTTAGGCACTGGCTTGCCATGGTGTAAGTAGCAGAAACTAATGCAGTGGCCTATCCACTTTGAAATAGTCTGCTTTGAGATGGCCTTTCCTTGTGATCCTGCAGCATATTGCCACTAGTAATTGCTCTCTTTTTGAAAACTGATTCTGTCCAAGCAGAATCTAAGCTGTCTGTGTACATCCAAAGAATGGAGAATTCTCTCCCCCTTGTTCTGTGGATTTGGATAAAAAGTTGGCAGATGAATAGTTTGGTTAAGAGCCACACTGGACACCACCTTAGGCATAAATGTTGGGTTTATCCTCAGAGACCCTGTCTGGATAAAAAATGATAAAAGGTTCCACAGCCATGAGTGCCTGTAGCTCTGAAACTCATCTTGCAGAAGTTATTGCTAGGAGCAGAGCTGATTTCCAAGATAACTTTATATCAGCAGTAGCAGCTGGCTCAAAAGGAGGCAGGGTGAGTTTATCAAAGACATAGTTGAGGTCCCATGCAGGCATTGGTGATCTCCTTGCAGGCCTTAATTTTTGGCTCCTCTGAGGTACTGTTTTAATAAGATGAGAAAAGATTGGTGGCTCTGTATTGTAATGAGCCGAAATGGCAGAGGCATGAATTTTAATAGATGAAAAAGAAAGGCCTTTGTCCAGCATCTCAGTTAAGTATTGCAAAATCTGAGGAATATTTGGCACAGCTGTATCAATTCCTTGGTACCTGGTCCCAAGCACAGAATCACTTCAATTTTCCAGCATAAGATTTTCTAGTACTAGGCTTTCTGGCCTCCAAGAGGACAGCCATCACAGCTTTACTGAGAGGTGTGTTTTGTATGACTACCTTATCAGCCATGCTGCCAGGTTTAAAGTCCCGGGTTGGCTGTGCAGGATCTGATTGTTTTGCTGAGGCAGTAGATAAGGTATTTGAGGTAAGGTCCAAGCTGGACATTGAGAAGTTCTTTAGGATTGGGGGCCAGTCTGGGGCAATCAGTACCATCTTTGACTTCTGCTGTCTGACCTTTAGGAGTACCTTGGGGAGGAGAGGCAGTGAGGGAAAGGCATATACTGATGGGGTTTTCCAGCGGAAAGGTAGGGCGTCCACTTACCATGCTTGTCTGTGGTAAGTCCTTGTGCAGAATCTTTTTATTTGGTAGTTGTGACGGGAGGCAAATATATCTATGTCCGGGCATCCCCATTTCCTTGTTATGCTGAAGACTTGTGGATCCAGCTACCACTTGTGAGGATCCATGAGGTTGCTGCTTAGTCTGCCAGAGTATTTTTCCTTCCTGGCAAGAATTGTGCCTGTAGATGTACTTGGTAAGTTAGTGTCCCACAAAGTAATGGCTAGTCTGCAAAGGGGTAAGAATGTGTGCCCCCCTGCTTGTTTATATACCACATGACTGTGGTGTTGTCTATCAGTAGTTGTCCCGGATGAAGTAGGTCCTTGAAGGCTGTCAGGGCATTCTGAACAGCTAGCATCTTTTTGATTGATATGTAGATGCATTTGGGTTGAGGACCATGTCCCCTGAATGCATCTTCCTGCCATGTGGGCCCCCCAGGGATAATCTGATGCATCCGTTGTGTCTGCCTGGCTGGGGGTAATGTGAATGGCTGTACCTTGTTTTGGTGACAAGCCTTTGCCCACCATTGAAACTCCTGTTGTAGGCAGGGAATGAGAGTAGCCATTGTTTCCAGGCTTTGGCAATGTTGAGTCCAAACACTTTTTGGGTACCACTGAAGTTTCCTCATATGCAGTCCTGCATATGGAATTAGTAGGATGCAGGACGCCATGAAGCTCAAAGTCTGCAGGATTTTTCTTGCAGAAAACTGGGCCCTTGTTGCTGACATTTTGAAATAGGTAGTCAGTTGCCTTTGTCTGGCATGAGATAAGCCATCTGGGCAGTTATATATAAGCTTGCACCCAGGAATATCATCTCTTGAGAGGGTATTGGCTTTGATTTCTTTTCGCTAACTGTGTACCCTAGGCATGTTAGAAGTCTTTTCACAAACGCCAGATGCTGCAGAAGAATGTCCTTGTTCTCTGCTTGAATTACACAGTCCAAGTAAGGATAAATTTGGATTCCTCTGTCTGCAGAACGCAATTACTGGTGCCAAGCACTTTGTAAAGACCCTGGGCGCAGTAGATAAGCCAAAGGGCAGTGCAGAGAATTGGTAGTGCATTGAGCCAGCCTTGAATCTGAGGTATCTTCTGCATGATTGTCTGATTGGGACATGCAGGTATGCCTCTTTTAGGTCTAGAGTCACCAGCCAAGCGTTCTTGCCCATCATGGGTAGACGCTGCTGCAAAATCATCTTGAATTTTGGTATATCCAGGAATGTGTTCAGAATAGATAGGTCCAGTACTGGTCTCCAGGTCTTGTCCTTTCTGGGTACCAGAAACAGTCTTGAGTAAAATCCTTGTCCCTGGTCTTGCTCTGGTACTTCTTGAATGGCCCCCATGTCCATGAGGGATGAGACTTTTTTGTGCCTCTGCCCACTGATTTGATCTGGCCAACCATTTTGCCTTTGGCAGGGTATGGAAATGGAACTTGTACTCTTGAGATACGATATTTAGAACCCACTTGTGAAGCACTAATTTTCCCCCTAAGGGTGCTGCCAGGAGATAAGTGCTTGGTGCAGGCAGGGGGAAGTCATTGGGACTGTTTCCTGTATGGTTGTGATTTGTCTTCTCCAACTTTGGAGGTAGAAGCACCCCATTGCTTTGACCTGTAGGAAACTTGCACCTGGGATCTGCCTCTAGGGCGTCTGGATCTGCCCTTTTGAGGTCTGACACAGGAAAGGACTAATCCTTTGTAGGCCAGTGTCTACTAAACCGAGGTGGCTATACTTGTAAAAAATCTTTGACAGTTTGCATAGATTTAGCTTTGTCCTCCATTTTCTTTAACACCTCCTCTGCCTTAACACCAAACAAAGTATCATGCTGTAAAGGTGCATCTAATAATTAACTTGGACATGATCAGGCAGATTTTGTTCCTTTAACAAAGCATGCCTCCTTCAGAACCCGTAACTGCGGCCCTGCAGGAGGCCTCCAAAGAATCAAAACCACATTGCAAAGTATGCTTTCCAACTTGCTCAGCTGCATGCAATAAATCCTGCATTTTCTTGTTTTCTGCACATTGAGAGTTTCTGTTTAAGCAATGCCATGACATGTTGCTGATATTTGAGCATATGAAACTGACAGTTTAAGGCCCTTATATAGCCAAGGTAGCAGATGTGTAAACCTTTTTTCCCCCCATCTGTCCAGTGCCCTAGAATCTCTGTCAGAGGGGGTAGGGTTTTTTGCAGCGGAAGCCTTAACTCCTTTGGGACCCTGTGAAATAGTTTCTGGGTCTGCAGCAGGGTTTTTAAAAAGAAATTTATGAGAGTCAGGAAAGTACAGTTGTGTACACCTACCATAAATGTAGATGTTAGAGTGTCTTCACTGTTGCAATCATAACTGTAGGGTGTTCCTGTCAGCAGGCAGCCCAAGGTCGGCCAGAATTCCAAAGTCTGGGTCCGGCATCGGCTGTACCAGCAAGTACCCTGACGTCAGAACGCAGAGGTATAAAGCTGACAGCCAACGCCATCTTCTCCAGCCTTTCTTGCCCCAGATGTCAGAAGTCCCCCAAAGTAACCAAAAGGTGTCCAAAAAGGAAACACAAATACACCACAAAAGAAGAGGAAGATAGAACAAGCAAAAAATAAGAGGGGATTGGTGGGAGGGAAACACCGACTGCAACAGTGAAGACACTCGAACATCTAACATTTATGGTAGGTATACACAACTATGTTCTTCGTGTTTCACTGTTGCAGTCATAACTGTAGGGTGGAATCCCAAAGCTGTGAAGAGGGAGGAGGTTATGCAGAAGGGGCAGCCAGAAGACCCTGCAAGAAAGCAGAGGCAAAACCTGCCCTAGACTTAGAATACAAAGGGAGATTATAGTGCTTAGAAAAAGTATGCACTGAACTCCAAGTGGCAGCTTCCAAAATGTCCTTGGTAGGAACTCCTCTGAGAAAAGCTGCTGAAGTGGCAGCTGCTCTAGTAGAATGACTTCTAACAGTACCTGGAATCTGCTTCCCAAAGTGAGAGTAACAAAACCTTATCCCATGAGCAATCCATTTGGAAATAGTTTGTTTAGAAATAGCCTTGCCTAGAGAACTGGAGGCATAAGAGATAAGCAACTGATCAGATTTTCTGAAATCTTTAGTTCTGTCCATGTAAAACCGTAGTGGTCTGTGTACGTCCAATGAATGTAAAATCCTTTCCCTTTTGTTTTGAGTTTTTGGAAAGAAAGTAGGAAGGTGAATAGTCTGATTTAAAGCAACTTTAGAAGTCACCTTAGGCATAAATGTAGGATTGGTCCTCAAGGCAACTCTGTCTTGGTGGAAAATAAGGTATGGTTCCACAGACATGAGAGCTTGCAACTCTGACACCCTTCTGGCAGAAATCAAAGCTAATAAAATAGCTGTCTTCCAGGATAAGAACTTGATATCCGAAGCAGCAGCAGGCTCAAAGGGAGGTAAAATTAGTTTTTCCAAAACATAATTAAGATCCCAAGCAGGAACAGGAGGAGTTCTGGGAGGTCTTAAATTCTTAGCCCCTCTCAAGATTTCTCACCAGCTGGTGAGAAGATGGGGGGGATCAGTGTTGTAATGAGCCGAGATAGCAGAAGCATGGATTTTAATGGAAGAAAAGGAGAGGCCTTTAAGCAAAAGGTCTGACAGGTAAAGTAAAATGGAAGAAATGTCAGGCAAAAGAGGATCAGAACCTCGATCCCGCATCCAAATACAAAATCTTTTCCATTTAGAAGCATAAGATTTTCTAGTGCTAGGGCGCCTAGCTTCTAAGAGAACATCCAAAACTTGTTTGGGAAAAGCAGAATGAATCAAAGGCCCTTGTAGAGCCAAGCTGCCAGGCAAAGAGTCTTGATTTGTGTGTAGCAGCTGACCCTAATGCTGGGACAGAAGAGAAGGAAACAGAGGCAGAATCCATGGAGGTTCCAAGAACAGGTGTCTTAAGTTGGATACCAAAACTGCCGAGGCCAATTTGGAGCTATCAAAATGATAATTTTGGGTTTGTCCTGTTTTATTTTCAGTAACACCCGAGGCAGAAGAGGGAAGGCATATCCCGAAAGATTCCTCCAGCTGAAAGACAGGGCATCCACTTTCCAAGCTGTTTTGTGGAAGGACCTGGTGCAGAAGAGAGGCAGCTGATTGAGATGGGATGCAAACAGATCTATCCGAGGGCAACCCCAAACTGCCGTAATCCTGCTGAATAAGTTGGGGTCCAGCATCCATTCGTGAGGATCCAAAAGATTTCTGCTTAGGCTGTCTGCTAAGAGATTCTGTTTTCCTGGAATGAATTGCGCTTGAAGATGCAGATTCAGATTTAGAGCAGTCTCCCATAAACTCATGGCTAGTCTGCAAAGGGGTATGAGTGAGAGCCCCCCTGCTTGTTTATATACCACATGACTGTGGTATTGTCAGTGCGAATCAGAAGATGGCCTGGTTGCAAAAGATTCTGGAAGGCTAGAAGAGCATTTTGGACTGCCAACATTTCCTTCAAGTTGATGTGCCAAGGAAGATGCTTCTTTGTCCAATAGCCCTGTTGGCAATTGCTTAGGTAATGAGTTCCCCAAGCATAATCCGAGGCGTCTGTGGTTATGATCTGAGCAGGATGAGGTGGACGAAAGGGATTCCCCTTGTTTAAAGCCCAAGCCCTGGACCATCAGAGGAACTCTTTTTGGAGGCATGGAATCAGAGGTATCATTGTTTCCAGGCTGTGGTAATGCTGAGACCATACACTTTTTAGGTACCATTGAAGTTCTCATATCAAAGCCTTGCATTTGGGATCAACAGGATGCAAGAAGCCATGTAGCCCAATGTCTGCAGGAATTTCCTTGCAGTGAGCTGAGTTAAAGTAGCCAAGGTCTTGAAAATTGATGCCAGCTGTACTTGCTTTTCTGGAGTAAGGAAGGCCCTTTGTAAGCTTGTGTTTAGAAGAGCTCCCAAAAAGATCATTTGTTGAGAGGGGATCAAATGTGACTTTTTTGTGGTGACTGAAAATCCCAGTAGTAGGAGAAAACGCTGAACAAACTGCAGATGTTGAAGTAAAAGATCCTTGCTGTCCGCCTGAATAAGGCAGTCGTCCAGATAGGGGTAAATTTGAATCCCTTGGAGTCTGCAATAAGCTACTTCTGGAGCCAGACACTTGGTAAAGACTCTGGGCGCAGTAGATAAGCCAAAGGGCAGTACAGAGAATTTAAAGTGTCTCGAACCTGCCTTGAATTTGAGGTATTTTCTGCGTTCCTTTCAGATGGGAATGTGTAAATAGGCTTCCTTCAAGTCCAATGTCACCATCCAAGCATCCTGGGAGAGCATGGGAAGAAGTTGTTGCAGAGTAAACATCTTGAATTTTGGAATCTCCAGAAAAGTAATTTAATACTGAGAGGTCCATAATAGGTCTCCATGAGTTTTGTTTCCTTGGGACCAGAAATAGTCTTGAGTAAAAACCTTTTCCCATCTCTGGAAGTGGAACAGGTTCTATGGCTCTCATGGCCAATAAAGTGTCCACTTGATTTAAAGCCTCTGACCATTGATGTTTTGGCAGATCCGGCCAACCCGAAGACCTTGGCAGAGTATGAAAGTGGAATTTGTAGTCTCTTAAAATCATGTCTAAAACCCATTTGTCCTGGGTAATATGAGTCCAATTTTGGTAGAAAAGAGAAAGTTTTCCTCAGAGAGGGGCTTCCAGGCAAGGAGGACCTGTAGCCCAACGGAGAGAGTCATTGGGTCTGCTTTTGTGATTGAGGTCTGTCTTCTCCCCTTCTAGATGAAAAAGCAGTCCATTGTCTGGACCTGTAAGAGGCCTGCGCCAGACCTCTGGAGCGTCTATATCTTCCCCTTTGAGACCTGTCAGACGTGGGAAAGGACCAATTTTTGGAAGGCCAATTTCTAGAAAATCTAGGAGGCTGAACTTGTAAAAAATCTTTACCAGTCTGCATAGATTTTGCTTTTTCTTCCATCTTTTTAATAACCTCCTCAGCCTTGGATCCAAATAAAACCTCATGCTGAACAGCGGCATCTAACAGTTTAGCCTTAACCTGCTCAGGTAAATTCTGCTCACGAAGCCAAGCATGTCTCCTGATAACAGTACCAGAGGCTGCGGCCCTGCAAGAAGCTTCCAAGGCATCAAAACCACAATGTAAACTATGTTTGCTAACTTGTTCAGCTGCATGCAATACATCCTGTAATTCCTTGTCCTCTGTACATGCAGGAAAGTTAGAGAGCCTTTGCTTTAAAACAGACAAAAGAAATTGCTGATACTTGAACATGTGAAACTGGCAATTTAAAGCTCTAATAGAAAGAGTAGCAGAAGTGTAAACCTTTTTGCCCCACCTGTCCAAGGCACGAGGATCCTTTTCAGAGGGAATAGGATTTTTAGATGAAGCGGCCTTAGCAGCCCTAGAACCCTGAGAAATGGTTTCAGGATCAGCAGAAGGGTTCTTAAATAAGAATTGATGGGAGTCAGGGACTCTGTAAAATCTATCAGGCTTAGAAGGAGCAGGCGGCAAGGAATCAGGATTCAGGTTAGCTTCAGAAAAAGCATCATCCACAATATCAAGTACAGGAAGAATAGCCAAAGGTCTGTGTTGAGGGAGAAGGAGAAATTCCCTAAGTCTCTTCTTGGAAGCAGAATAATCCTGACCTTCCCAATGAAATAGCCAAAGGTCTGTGTTGAGGGAGAAGGAGAAATTCCCTAAGTCTCTTCTTGGAAGCAGAATAATCCTGACCTTCCCAATGAAAATGCTCCCTCATCTCATGTAAGGTTTCCCCAAAAGAGAAATCTTCAGGGGGAGAAGAGTCCTCTGCATCAGAATCCTCATAAGGAGGAAAAGAATAATCCTGGTCAGAGGAAGAGACACATGACACAGAAGCCTGATCAGATGAATCATAAGGAATATCCTGTCTAGGCCTTTTTTCTGGAGGGTGAGAACCCCTAATCATTGTAAGTAAATCTTCAGCCATCCGTAGTAATTGCTTCTGGGACTTGGGAGCTGTATCAGAGGAAGCTTGAGAAGAAACCCTTGGTTTAACAGGAGTCTTTGACTTTGCCTTTGTAGAAATAGTGATATGAGAAGGCCTGAAAACCCCCTCAGAAGCCGGTACCTGCACAGCGGTTCCGGACCCATCTGAAGGAGCGACGTCCGAAGGTCCTGCAGCAGATAAAATACTAGGCCTAGAAGGTTCCCCATGGAAGTCCGTGTCGGCCATCGGTTCCGAAGTGGCGGACGAGAGGGGCTGCAAAAGCGCCTCACTGACTTACCACCGAACTCTAAGCTAGTTCCGGCTGCAAAGTATCTTGTTTGGACCTCGGAGGCCTATCCTTGTCCTTGCGTTTCTTTTGAATTCCGGTTGTCGGTAAAGTATCCAACGACATCCTATAATTGAATAGTCTACCGAAATAATTCAAGGCCCAATCGTACCTACGCTTGATAGTGCGAGAAATAAACCTGGCACAGAACAGACAGCAAGAAACATCGCGGTCAGGGCCTAAGCAAGGTAGACAGTAAGAGTGGAAATCTTTATGAGGTATTTGTTTTCCACACGATAAACAATTGTTAACTTTTTCTGACATCGGAGGAGCAAGAAAAAAGTTTCCCCAACGGGGTACTTAGCTTGAGAAGAGAAGTAGAAAACTTCGGACCGACTACAATCAAAGCACGTTGTCCTGAATGCGCCAACCAACGACTTGCAAGCTGCTTTCCACCGCACGGCAAGAAAGACTGGAGAAAATGGCGTCGGCTGTCAGCTTTATACCTCTGAGTTCTGACGTCAGGGTACTTGCTGGTACAGCCGACGCTGGACCCAGACTTTGGAATTCTGGCCGACCTCGGGCTGCCTGCCGGCAGGAACACCCTACAGTTATGACTGCAACAGTGAAACACGAACATAATCTTGTAATCTCCGTCAGGCTTAACAGGAGCTGGAGTTAAGGAGTAAGGGGTAAGACTAGACTCCAAAAACACATCTACAATATCTAAGTGGAATGGCTAGTGGCCTGTGTTGAGGTAGTAAAAAGGAAATCCCTGAGCCTCCTTTTAGATTAAGAAATATCTTGGCTCTCCCAGTGGAAATTCTCCCTCATGGTATGCAAGGTTTCCCCAAATGAATAGTCTTTCTGGAGGAGAAGCTGAAGGTATAGATTCTTCAGAATCTTCATAGGGGGAAGAGAATATTCCTGATCAGAAGAGGAATCAGAAATAGAAACCTGATCTGAAGATTCATAGTCAGTCTCTTGCCTAGGCCTCTTATCAGGAGGGGGATGGGAACTCCTGATCAAGGTAATTAAGTCGTCGGCCATTTTGAGCATCTGTTATTTGGGCAGAGGCCTGTCCACATGGCTCTTGAGTTTCTTTACTTTAAAAAGTGCTTTAGTCTGCCTTTGAAGCGGAGGATGGTTTAATGTTAAGATGCTTAGGTCTGAATACACCCTCAGAAGCCGGTGCCTGCGCAGCGGCTCCGGACCCATCTGAAGGAATAGTATCAGAGGCCCCAATACCTTGAGTTTCCAGTGGCATAGCCAACTCCATGTGGGAGTCGGTAGCGGCCTGCGACTCTAAAGTAAAGGGCGTCAGGGGCTGCGAAAGCGCCTCACTGAGAACCAGCGACTGGCTTAGAAGCCTCGGTTTTAGGCCTCTGTTGTCGCTCCTTTTCTTTGCGTTCTTTTGTGAGCTATCAGACATTTCTGGATAATTAAACTGGCATCCATAATAGTTTAAAGCAAAATCATACTGACGCTTAGTGTGTTGGTTAAATCTAGCACAAAACAGACAATCAGCAACGTTGTGATCAGGGCCTAGGCAAGGAATACAGTAAGAATGAAAGTCCTTATGAGGTATTTGCTTTCCACAAGAAATACAGTTATTAACCTTTTCTGACATCGGTCTGGAGCAAGAAAAAAAAAAAAAGTTTCCCCAACAGGGTACTTGGCTTTATTGAAGACTTCTGATCTGAAACTCGAACACGAAAATCTCAAGAGTCGGCCGACCGGCACTTGCGAGCTGCTTCTACTTCGGGCACCACGCATCAAGAAAGACTAAAGAAAATGGCGTCTGCCGCATCTTTTATACCCAGACGACCTGACGTCAGTGAAGGGGCGACAGCAGCCAACACAGAACTCAGGACTTTGGAATTCAGGCCGACTGAGGGCAACCTGCCAAGCAGGATTACCCAAATGTAATGACTGCAACAGTGAAACACGAAGAACATCTTACTGGACGTCAGCAAGCAGTTTCTTGGCAAAAGATGTTATCACCCCTTCTACCAGTGACTCGAGGTGTCCCCAAAAGCTCAATCATAGGCCCACTACTATTTTCGATGTTAAAATAACCTTCACACGTCAACCCCACAAGCCTCTCACCCAATACGCAGATTCAGTGATGTGCGCTGCTTCCTCAATGCAAGAATTTCAACCTTAACACAACAATCCTTTATAGCAATTGAGACTGTTTACAAACTCAACTAATTCTAACCCCACCCCAAAAAAATAAACTTATGATTTTCTATCCCACCAAATCTGCCCTCCTCCCTTTAACACTTATCATAACTCTAATCCTCCACACCACCACACAAACTTTTAGGAGTTGAAATAGATTGCAGCTTAAAATTTGATATTCACATTTCCCAAACATTAACACAAATGCAGAACCTTGTACAGAAATAAAAAGGACTTCACTACAAATACTAACTCTACCATTGCTCAATCTCATTTCATCTCCTCACTACTGTAAGCAGCTCCTGTACTCACTTATCTAAAGAAATCAGAACTAGCTAAACTTGAAACCTGTTGCAGTAAAATTACCAGGTATGCTACAAACTTACCAACCAGAATGTACAGTTCTGTACCTACCATAAATGTAGATGTTAGAGAGTTGACACTGCTGCAGTCATTACACGTGGGTTATCCTGCCGTCAAGCGGTCCCACAGTCTGCCAGAGTTCCAAAGTCTTAGTCTGGCGTCTGTTGCTGTCGCCTCTGTCCTGATGTCAGTGCGACAGGGGTATACAAGATGCAGCAAACACCATTTTCTTCAGTTTTTCTTGCCCCAGATGTCAGGTGCACCCAAATAGGTAGGCATTTCAAATTGCTAGTAAACAATACAAAAGAAAAGCAAACAACCATTTTTAGTTACCAGCAAATACTCCCCATAGGTAATAAAGGGTAGATGCCCTAGGTAAATACCAGAAAGTAAGAGGGAAAGTAGGGAGGGTAACTGACTGCAGCAGTGCCACTCAAATATCTACATTTATGGTAAGTACAAAACTGTACTATGTTCGTATTACACTGCTGCAGTCATTACACTTGGGTGGAATCCCAAAGCGGAGGTAGGGAGGTTGGATCTATAAGGCATTAGGGGTGGCTATAAGGCCCTGAAGTACAGCAGTGGTGAAGCCAGCTCTGGATTTGGAGTATAAAGGCAAATGGTAATGTTTGGTGAAGGTATGCACAGAACTCCATAGGTTAATAGGTTCATACTAGGCTATCTGCCCTAGGGCATTTATAAGCCTAGCCAGAGTGTGTTTGGCTTTAGCCACCCATTTTAAATTAATTTTGCTATGCCCTTTTTCAAAATTAGCATACCGTGCCTCTGTCCAAAAGTGACACAGAAGTGATACCCGGGGTAAATCTATTATCTCCCATCCACTCAAGATTCCGCTTGAAGAGAGTCAATGAGGGACTGCCTAACCTGGACTGGGATTTTATTCCAGAGTGAAGGGAGCCTCTGGGTTATGAATCTGTCCCTCCAGCATGTCCTATTTATTTCAGTGCTGAGGTTCAAGTCTCTCGAGCGCATAGCTCAATGGGATTTGGATTTTCTGAGGTGCAGCATGTCCATTAATTCTGGGTTGGACATGGCTTTATACGTCAAACACAGATCGCCTCTGAGCAGGCGGTATGCCACTGAGTAGAGCTGGAGTTTCTTTAACCGGGCAGCATATGGAATCTGTTTGAGCCCTTTGATCCTCTTGGTGAGGTACTTTTGGGGTCTTTCCAGTTGCTGCAGGTGTCTGGTAAGGTACATCCCAAAAGGGGCATTGCACTCAATTATGGGCCTGATGAGGGATGAGTAAAGAGGCACGATGACCTCCCCTGATCTAGATGTGAATCCCTTCATGATTAGGTGGGCTATACAACATATTTTTCTGACCACTTTGGCCACGTGGTTGTCAAATGAGAGATTGCCATCAGCTTCGGTCCCCAGGTCCCCAATTACTACTTCTGTACTTAATGGATTACCACCTATGAGGTAATTTGTGGGCACTTTGTTTTTGGCAAAGGGGATGACTATACACTTTTTGACATTTAGCTTGAGGCCATGGCTCTGGCACCAGTTTCTATGAGGCCCTTTTGGAGGATGCTTGTGTCAGCTGGAGAGTAGATTATGGCGCCCAGTTTGCAGTCATCTGCAAACTTGGTCAGCCACGGTCCTTCCGTGTTGGCCTGTACCTCCGAGAAATATATACCGAACAAGAGAGGTCCAGGACTGAGCCTTGTGGGATGCCACTTGTAACTGGTTTGGAGTCTGACATGGCTCTAGCAATTCTAACCATGTGGGTTCTGTCCTTGAGCCAGTTTGCAACCCATCTAGTGACATAGGGGTTTATATTTAAGCTGGTGAGCTTATCTATAATGCCAGAGTGGGGTATTGTAGATAAGGCTTTTGCGAGGTCCAGGTAGGCTGTGTGGACCACCTTCCCCTCAATGGCCTTGGTGACTGTTTCAAAGAAAGCGACCAGGTTTAAGAGGCAGGATCTGCCCTTAAAGCCGAACTGGGTAGGATCCAGTGTCTGTAGGTCCCCAATATCTTTATGTGGTCCATGATGATCCTTTCCATAGCTTTGCAGACCAAGCTAGTCAGGCTTATGGGGCGATAGTTTCTAGGATCCATTGAGGCACCACCTTTGTGGAGAGGGACCACTGTTGCTGTACACCACTCTTTGGGTACATATCCTGTAGTTAAGGCTGAGATTGAACAGTAGTTTTATGTTTGGGTTTAGCTCTTCTTGGAGTTCATGTAGGACGCAGCCCGGGACACCGTCTGGTCCTATTGATGCGTTTTTTTTTTTTGCTTTGGAGAGGGCGGCTCTTACCTGAGCATCTGAGATGTCAGGGGGGCAGCACTCTGCTGGGATAGATATTTGCCGTTTTGGTGGGGGTGGGGGTTTGTGCTGAACTGGTCAGCTAGGATGTTGGCAATGTCTGTGGGTTCAGTGTATTTTGTGTCATTTTGGACCAATTCTGAGCATATCTGGGAATTCCCACCCAGGTTCCTAACATAACTAAAGAAAGCCTTGCGATTTATCCTTAGTGTCCTGTGCAATTTTTCTCTTGAAGGTGGCCTTAAACGATTTTATGAGTGCCCATAGTTTTTTTGCTAACACTGATCAGAGATGCCTTCCCTTTTTGGGATTTTGCTCTATCATGTAGTAGCTTCCTCCTATTGTATAGAATATGGCTGAGGTCCACCAGACAGGACGTCTGCCTTTGGAGGATTGGGTCTTAGTTTTATTTGGGATTGCATGATCCATGCATTCTTGAAGGTGTTCATACAATGCGTTTATAAAGGATTCTGTGGTCTGGGCTGTATTTTCCACAGGCCCGGGGGCTTTGAAGGATTCCACCTCGGTTTTGAGGAGTGTGAAATTTGCTTTAGAGAAGTTTTTCACTGTGGTTTTCTGAGCAGGGGGTGGGGTCAGGATGTGAATATCCAGTGACAGTTTATGGGTCTGATCTTAACAGTGAGGGATACACTTCTGGTCTGGAGCATAGAGTCCCCATGTTGGTGATTATCAATTCCAGTATGTTTTCCCCTCTTGTGGGAGTGGTAACAAGTTGTTCCATAGCATTTGAGTTTATAAATTCCAGGAACCTTTGGGCTAGGGTGTTGGAGCTAGAGTAATGCTCCCAGTCTATGTTTGTGTAGTTGAAGTCGCCCAATATAATGGTGTTTGGAGACACCTTCATATTTTCCAGTGTTCTCAGGAAGGCAGAGTAAGGTTCCTGGGTTTGGGAGGGTGGTCTGTAGCAGGCTATAAACTGGAAGGCAGTTTTACCCACTGTTAATTGCACAGGGATAGTCTCTGATGCTTTGCGCTGTGCCACCAAACTGGAGGTGTGGGTATCTGACGAATATTGATACTCCCCCCTCCTTTTGTGGTTCGGTCCAAGTTTTGCGGCCGAAAAGCATGGTATAAGGTATAACCTGGTAGTGTTGGGGTGCTCTCGCGAGCCTTGAGCCAGGTTTCTGTTACTGCACAGATATCTATGTTCTCCATGCTAAGGAGAGTTTCGAGTGCATGCATCTGGAGGTTTTGACTTCTGGCATTGAGTAACATTACTTAGTTTCTTATCCCTTGTGATACCTATGGAGATGGATTTGTCTTTTGAGCCTTGCCTAAAAAAGGCAAATATGGGGGGGGGAGCAAGAACCTTTGCCAATATCCGAAAGCCCAGGGTGACCAGTGGTGCAAGCCGTCCCTAGCGAAGCATCGTGGCTTGTCGAGCATGTCATCCCAGGCTGACAGGCATTGGATCCCCTTTTGCTGCTGTTGCTGCTTCCAAAATATCCTTGGTAAGTACTCCTCGGAGGTAGGCATTTGAAGTGGCTGTTGCCGTGGAGTGAGATCTAATGCTGCTAGGTACAGGCTTCCCATGGTGGGTATAGCAGAAACGTATACAGTGTCCTATCCATTTAGAAATAGTCTGCTTTGAAATGGCTTTTTCCTGTGCTCCTGCAGCGTATGCTACCAATAATTGCTCGGACTTTCTGAAAGCTTTGGTTTTGTCCTAGTTGAAGCGTAACTGTGTGAATGTCCGAAGACTGTAGAAGTCTCTCCCCTTTGTTCTGTGGTTTTGGATAAAAAGTTGGCAAGTGAATAGTTTGGTTTAGATCCACACTTGATACCACCTTTGCCATAAATGTAGGATTAGTTCTTAAAGACACCCTGTCCTGGTGGAAGATGAGGAAAGGTTCCACTGCCATTAGTGCCTGTAATTCTGAAACTCTTCGTGCTGATGTTATTGCCAGTAGCAGAGCAGTTTTCCAAGAGATGAATTTTAATTCTGCTGTGTTAGCTGGCTCAAAAGGAGGTAGAGTTAATTTTTCCAAATCAAAGTTGAGTTCCCAAGTTGGTATAGGTGCTCTACGGGGCGGTCTTATGTTTTTAGCCCGTGGTATTGTTTGAGCAAAGGATTGGAAAAAAATGGTGGATCCGTGTTGTAATGAGCAGGGATAGCCGAGGCGTGGATCTTGATGGATGAAAAAGAGAGGCCCTTGTCCAGCATCTCAGTTAAGTATAGCAGTATCTGAGGAATGTTTGGGACAAGAGGGTCCAGGTTGTGCTCTTGGTTCCAGGCACAGAATCTCTTCCATATCAGAGTATGCTTTCCTGGTGTTCGGCCTTTTGGCCTCCAGAATGACATCCATAACAGCTTTGGAGAGAGGCATTGCTTGCTTGACTACGGAATTTTCCATGCAGCTAGGTTTAAGGTCTTTAGCTGGCTGTGAAGTATCTGATTATTGTGCTGTCAGCAACTCTGGGATTTGAGGCAAAATCCAGGGTGATTCTTGTGCTAAGTTCTTTAAGATTGGGTACCAGTGCTGGCGTGGCCAGTCTGGTGCAATCAGTATCATTTTTGGCTCTTCCTGCCTGGCTTTTATGAGTACCTTTGGAAGGAGAGGTAAAGGAAGGAAAGCGTATACTTGCAGTTTTTTCCCACTGAATGAGAGGGCATCCACTTTCCATGCTTGTGGATGGTAGCTCCTTGTGCAGAATTTCTGTAATTGGCAGTTCTTTGGGGAAGCAAAGAAATCTATGTTCGGGCTCCACCATTTTTGTGTTATTATTCTGAATTTGTGGATTCAGTTCCCATTCGTGTAGGTCCATAATGTTTCTGCTTAGGTCATCTGCCAGTGTGTTTTTCTCTCGTGGCAGGAATTGTGCTTGCAGATGAACTTGGTAGTTTAGAGCTGTGTTCCACAAGGTCCTGGCTTGTCTGCAGAGGGGGTAGGTGTGCGCGCCCCCTTGCTTGTTGATGTGCCACAAAACTGTGGTGTTGTCCGTCTTTAGTAGTAATTATCCTGGATGCAGTAGGTCCTTGAAAGCTATAATAGCATTTTGTACAGCTAGCATCTCTTTTTGATTGATGTGGAGATGTTTTAGCAGTGTGGGCCACTAGCCCTGCATACATTTTCCTGCCATGTGTGCTCCCCAGGCGTAATCAGATGCATCTGTTGTCAGTGTTTGCCTGGCTGTGGGTAGAGTGAAAGGCTGTCCCTTGCTGAGGTGACAAGCTTGCGCCCATCAAAACTCCTGTTGTAGGCAAGGAATTAGTGGTATAACGGCTTCCAAACTTTGACAGTGTTGAGACCATACGCTCTTTAGGCACCATCGTAGTTTCCTCATATGCAGTCTGGCATATGGAATTAGTAGTATGCAAGATGCCATGTAGCCCAAGGCCTGCAGAATTTTTCTTGCAGGGAGTTGGGGTCTTTGTTGCCATTAATTGAAAATATTGAGTCCGTTGTCCTTACCTGGCTGGCGTGAGATAAGCCATCTGGGCCATTGTGTTCAAGCTGGCACCCAGGAATATCTCTTGTGAGGGCACTAGTTTTGATTTCTTTTCATTTGGGTACCCCAGGCAACTTAACGTTTTTACGTATGCCAGATGCTTTAGCAGAATGTCCTTGCTCTCTGCTTGAATCAGGCAGTCATCCAGGTATGGATAAATGTGAATTCCTTTTTGCCTGCAAAATGCAATTACTGGTACCAGGCACTTTGTGAAGACCCTGGGCGCAGTAGATAAGCCAAAGGGCAGTGCAGAGAATTGATAGTGCATTGAACCAGCTAGAAATCTGAGGTATCTTCTGCAGTTTTGTCTGACAGGGCCATGCAGGTATGCCTCCTTGAGGTCCAAAATCACAAGCCAAGCTTTCTTACCCAGCATGGGAAGAAGCTGCTGTAGTGTCAACATCTTGAATTTCGGAACATCCAGGTAAGTGTTTACTGTAGAAAGGTCCAGGATAGATCTCCAGACTTTTTCCTTTCTGGGTACCAGAAAGTAGAGTAAAATCCTTGTCCCTGTGGTGGCACCTTTTGAATAGCTCTCATGTCCAAGAGTGCTGTAATTTGTTTTTGAGCCTCTGCCCAGTGATTTGGTGGTAGATTTGGCATTCCTTTTAGCCTTGGCAGGGTGTGAAAATGGAACCTGTAACCTTGAGATACAATGCTGAGAACCCATTTGGTCTTTGGTGATGCAATGCCAGTTGATAGAAAAGTGCCAGTTTTCCTCCTAAGGGGGCTGCCAAGAGAGAACTGTTTAGTAGCTGTAGTGGAAAGTCATTGAGTGTTTTTTTATAAGGTTGAGGCCTGTCTTCCCTTTCTTTCTGGCCTGGTGTGCCCCATTGTCGTGACCTATAAGGGCCTTGGGTCTGACCTCTACCTCTTGGACGTCTGTATCTGCCCCTTTGAGGTCTGTGATTGGAAAGAACCAATTCTTTGTTGGCCAATTTCTGCTAAAACGAGGAGGCTGAACCTGTAAGAAATCTTTCACCGTTTGCATAGATTTTGCCTTATCCTCCTTTAATACCTCCTCTGCCTTAACTCCAAACACATCACGCTGCAAAGGTGCATCCAATAATTTGACCTTAACATGGTCTGGTAAAGTATGTTCTTTTAAACAAGCATGCCTTCTAATGACAGAGCCTGTAACTGCTGCTCTACAGGCGGCCTCCAAGGAATCAAACCCACATTGCAAAGTAAGTTTTCCCACTTGTTCTGCTGCATGCAATAAATACTGCATTTCTTTTAAGTTAGGAGGATCTGGAAGCATCTTTTGTTTCAACTGAGACATCAAAAATTGCTGATATTTTAGCATGTGAAAATGGCAATTCATGGCTCTCATTGCTGAAGTTGCAGACGTATATACATTCTTTCTCCATCTGTCTAATGCTCTGGAATCTGTCAGAGGGAACTGGGTTTTTTTTTGCTGATGAGGCCTTAATCCCTTTGGGTCCCTGAGAAATAGTTTCAGGGTCAGCAACAGGGCTTTTGTACAGGAAGTTGTGAGAGTCAGGGACTCTAATATCTATCAGGTTTCACTGTGGCTGGGGGTAAGCAGTCAGGGATCAAACTGGATTCAGTGTACACATCATCCACAATGTCTAAAACTGGTGGGATAAGCAAGGGGTCTGTGTTAACAATAAAAGGAAGTCTGAGCCTTTTCTTGGCTTCTAAGTAATCCTGACCTTCCTAATGGAAATGCTCCCTCTTGGTATGTAAGGTCTCCCCCAAAGGAGTAATCCTCAGGCGGAGAGGATGATTGAATAGATTCCTCAGCATCAGAATCCTCATAAGGGGGTAAAGAATATCCTAGGTCCGAGGAAGAGTGAGGAAATGGACACCTGGTCAGAAGATTCATAGTCTGCATCCTGTCTGGGCTTTTTATCAGGAGGGGGATGGGACTCCCTGATCAGGGTGATTAGGTCCTCGGCCATTTTAGCATTTGTTTCTTAGGCATGGAAGCCTGTCCTGGAGAGAGTTGTGTCTGTTTCTTTGCTTTTAAGGGGAGCTTAGACTTAAAAGAGGGTTTTAATGGTTAACTGGGGAGATCTGTAAACACCCTCTCTAACTGTGGATTGCTCAGCTACTTCGGTTCCCTCTGTAGGTTTAGTATCGGTAAGCTGAAGACCTAGTGCGTCCGAAGGCCCAGTCAGCTCCACGTGGGAGTCTGACTGTGGTTCTGCAGAAGCGGTCAGGGGCTGCGTAGGCACCTCGCTGAAAACCGGAGAACCGGCAACCAGCCTAGAAGAGGCCTAGTTCTGATGCCTGTCCTTGCGTTTTTTATGCATTGTGGTCATCGGAATTTCCGACGGCATGGTGTAATTGATTTTTCTACCAAAATATTGTTGGACAAAATCAAACCGACATTTAATAGTGCGCTTGTTAAACCTAGCACAAAACCTACAACCAATGATGTCATGGTCAAGGCCTAGGCATGGAATACAATAGGAGTGGAAATCCTTGAGGTATTTGCTTCCCACAAGAAATGCAGTTAACTTTTACTGACATCAGCCTGAGGTAATAAGTTTCCCCAACGGGGTACTTAGCTCTTTTAGAAGACTTCGGTTCTGGATTCGGAATGAAAATCTCAGGAGTCGGCCGACCGGCACTTGTGAACTGCTTCGGGCACTGCTCAGCAAGAAAAACTGAAAAAAATGGCGTTGGCTGCATCTTATATACCCCTGTCGCACTGACGTCACGGCAGAGGCAACAGCAACAGACGCCGGACCAAGACTTTGGAACTTTGGCAGACTGCGGGACTGCCTGATGGCAGGATAACCCAAGTGTAATGACTGCAGCAGTGTAACACTATTAACATCTCACCATTGTATAGCACTTAAACAATTCAATTGACTAGAGCTCCCCCACCTCCTTCACCACAGCCTGCCATGACCCACAATATCCTCCATGAACCTGAGAAAACACCTGCCGCCCTACAATTACTTCAACCATATGCAAACAGAAACCTACCCTCAAGTAACTAATGGCTCAAAAATAAACCAAAAATCAAGCAGGAGATTCTCTTTTCTCAAAATATACTGGAAAAATACTAGAATTTTCTACCGGAAAACATTAGAACTATTACATAAAGCTCAGTTTGAAACGGCTCTAAAACCAACTTAACAAATGGCTGTGTCCTTGCTCTCCTCTAGAATAACCCCTCCCCCTGACTCTGCTACTCCCTTGATTCACTTATGGACCAAATCTTTCCATCTCTTCTATGTTTCTTTGCATACTAATAACCATAGTACTATACTAATGTAGAGCTGATGAGATATCATAAGAGGTAATTCCTTCTGTAATTAACATTCAGAAAAGGTGTAAATTCATTAAGATATTCAGAAATGTGCAATGCGACTCCCATCTCTCAGGTACTTTCAAAGGAATGTACAATTGCCGGAATCTCAGCTTATTTGCTAAACTTTAGACTCCAGTAATGTCACATTAATATCTTATGTATTCACACAGAAATATATAACTGCTCTCTGCTTACTGTGCAAAATTTAGACTAGACGAATTATGCATAGTTGCTTGTGAATAAGCTACCGTTTTTAACTAACTTTTGTGCTATGGATACTACTGACATTTGTATTTTAGATGTTCATTGTGGAGCTTTTCTCCCCAGGCCTCTGCTGAAAAAGGACATGTCCAGCAGGGCTTACCCAGTAAAAAAAAATGTAAAATAAAATTCTGACATTGTACACTATTTACAAGATGCCCTAATGCCAGTAACTGTCTGCACAGAACAAAGATGAGTTATTGCAACTACTGAGCACACAGGCAACTATAAAATCTTAAACTGAGTGGTCTTCAACAAGTGTGGAGCACTTGGAAAGAATTCCAAATATTGTTACAACAAAAGCTTTAAAGTCAGAACAAAGAAAGCTCTTCTGAGATAGAGCTCAAACTTTAGTGTTTGGCAGAAGTGTAAACACGAATTAACAAGCACCAAAACAGCATGAAAAAAATCTTCAAGATTAACTAATCTTATCTTCCAGAATGTCTTGTTCAACATACTCTTTATGGTTTTATTGCACAAACACACACAACAGCTGATAACTCCAAATTTATCAGGTTTGCTCAAAGGAAAAACTCCATCCCAAACTAAATGAAGCGGTGCAAGCTCAAAGCATACAAAATAATGCCCCATTTCCAGCACCACAAAAATGCAAAGTGGTGCTGAAAACTGGCTGAAAAATAGTTAAGAATCAACTTCAGGAGGAAAAAACACAAACTAGCTGTGAAAGTGGAGATAAAATGTATTATACATACCCTAAAACAGAGTGAAAATCCAATGGAAAGTTTCAAGGAGCCTCAACTCAGCAGTTTCAAAGCCAGATACAGAACAGCTCATGAAGTTCAGGTCCCAAGCAGATGGACTTCAGTATGGACCAGATGACAGTGCATTTAACAATTGCTTCATCGGTTAATATTAGGCCACAGTTATGACACCACATCACACATAACTGATACACATGACCGAACACAGCTAAATTAAGATGCAGTAATTAAGGCAAGCAAGAAAGGCTTAGCTTGGCATGCAACAGCTAGGGAAAAAAGACTGAATACAGAACTCATGGAACTCAAAGACATTGGTAACCTCCAAACTCTGGATCCCACCCAGTTTGTAAAGGGCAGATCATGCCTCCTGAACCTAATAGACTTCTTTGAGGCAGTCACCAAAGCCGTAGATGAGGATAAGGTGGTTCACACAGCCTATCCTGACCTTGCCAAGGCTTTCAACACCATCCCCCATTATGGAATTATACCTAAACTCACTAAGCTAGGTATAAATCCCTACGTCACAAGATGGGTTGCCAACTGGCTCACTGACAGAACCCACACTGCAAAAATTGCAGACTCCAAATCTGACCTCAAAGCAGTGACAAGTGGAGTACCAGCATCTACTTCTCTGAAGTACAGGCTAACACAGAAGGCCTCTAAGTTTGCAGATGACTGCAAACTAGGAGCCATAGTCAAGCCCCCAAATGATGTGGACATCTTACAGAAGGGCCTTGCTGAGACAGATGCCTGGTGTCAGAGCCATGGCCTTAAGCTCAATGCCAAAATGTGCAGGGTCATCCCCTTTGGTAACAACTCTGTACCCATGAACTACCACACAGGCAGCAATCTACTTAACACCAAATGTGCGATGAGACCTTGGGACCTAGGTGGACAGTAGTGTCTCTTTTGATAGTCACATCGCCACAGTAGTCAGGAAGTCGTCCTACGTGGCACACCTCATCGTAAAAGGGTTCTCATTCAAGAAAAAGAGGTCATTGTTACCCTCTACTCGACACTCATTAGACCCATTATAGAGTACAACACCCCTTTTGGAATGTACCACCTCAAGACATCTGCAGCAGCTGGAAATGCCACAGAAGTATCTCACAAAGTGGATTACTGGCCTCAAACAGATGTCCTACACTGACCACCTCAAAAAACTCCAACTTTACTCCACAGCATATCGCCTACTCAGAGGTGATCTCTGCCCAACATATAAAGCTATGCCAAACCCAGAGCTGTTGGACATGCTACACCTAAAGAAATCCCAATCCCTCAGAGCTACACGCTCCAGGCACCTAAACCTTGTCACCACAATAAACAGAACATGCTGGAGGGATAGATTCCTGTCCCAGAGAGTTCCCACACTCTGAAACAGACTACCCATCTATATCAAGCAAAGTTCATTAGCACTCAAGAAAAATCTTGATGAGTGCATGGGAAATAGGAAATACACCCCAGGGATCACTTTCGTCTCTGCTCGACAGTGGCACAGGAAAATAAGTGGCGTAAGCCAGGGAACCTTGTTGGCTAGGCTTAAGTAGGCCCTTGGGCCGATAGCCTAGTACCCACCTATGAACCTATGAAAACAGGATCAGTCCAGATGGAGCAGTTTTTAGAGACTTTTCAGGTGTCCAAATCAAAAAGCTTTATAGCAACTTAAAGCTCAGCTACCATGCTACAGAAATCTGTGGTTGAAATGGAACTACTGCAGCAGCTGCACTTAAAATCATAGGCATCAGCCTTAATATACAGCATAAGCAGAATATTCAGACTAACATTCCTAGAGATGAGGTAGCTTGACTTACCTGCATGAAAATTAGTCAGGCGGCAAGGTATTTGGACAAGTGACAGGAATCAATCACTTTCAGTCCTTGTTCTAGAGAAAAGCAAATCCCTAACCCATTCCCTGAAGGCCATTTGAGGGCAGAATGGTGGTAATGTTCTAAAGACTGAACACAAGTTTTTCAAACTACTTGTTGGCCTTTGGAATAGAAGCTTAAATAATGCTCTTTTAAATACAGAAGTTCCAGAAATGGTGACAGAGCTTGAAGTCTTTGAATGAGCAGTTTTTTTAGTGACCATATAAATATGGTTAAGACATGAGCCAACTACACGTTGGAAGTGAGTGGACAGAAAGGACCATACAACGCCTACAAATAACTTATTTTTCAGGCACCAGGCCACTCCTTGGTTGCCAGGTCTCACAGATGCACTTCATTTAGAAGGGTTTTCAAAGTCCAAGCCAAGAAATAACAGCTCAGCTCAAAGTTGGCACAGATAATTCAGTAGGCCTGTTAACTGGCATCGCTGAAAGCAGTTTTCTACTTTGCCAAGGACTTGTGGGACAAAGGACTGCAGAACTGCCTAATGGAGTAGGGAATAAATAAATCAGCAAGTCTTCAGTTAAAAGACAAGGAGCAACCTACAAAAATGTTTGCAACACAAACAAGTACAGAAAGATGGGGAGACCAAATTTGTCAGTTTTTAATCTTAAACAGCTAGAACCCCACCATGAGAAAAAAAATCACTACTTCAAGCATATTAATGTACAGCCCCGAAGTTGAAATGCCTGGGAAAGTTAAACAGGACTAGTGACTGCTCCCAGACTTGTTTGGGAGGAAATTCAAATCTGAGGTGACAGTAGTTGTACTGGAATGCACTCTGATGTGGCCTGTAACTTGTTTCCCAAGGTGCTGATATCAAAAAAGTTTTGTTAACAGGCTTATCCCCTTCCCTTTTCCAAAGCAGAAACAGATGGTCAGTTTTTCTAGTGCAAGTAAAATCATCTGTCTGTATACATCAAGGGAATGCTGCCTTTCTCCAAAATTTTTAGGTGTAAAAGCATAAAGGACTGGTATACATGTAGATCTGAAACACATTTAGCACTGGTGATTACTACCAAGAAGAGCTCTTCCAAGAAAATTTTCAAGGTCAAGAGGCTGCTGGTTCAAAGGGAATACCAAATTCTCTAACATGTAAGCAAGGACCCATGGTGCAGTTGTCTTTTAGGTGCTCTAAAGTGACTTTCAACCCTAATGAATCGCTTAAATGAAGGTTTGGAATACAGGTGTTTACGTGGGAAAATAAGCTGAATCATCAGGAGCATCAATTTCTACAGGTGTAGAAGCCAATCCAGATTTCTAAAGGTTTAACAGGTATTCCAGTACCAATGCTGCATTATCCTTTCTGAATGATTTCAAATATGGCTTCACCCTGAAAAAACTGCTTCATCTTCAGTTCTGCCTCTATGGAAAAAAGAAATAAGCTAGAAAGTCATCCAGCTTGAGAAATTCAGCTACTGGCTAGTTAAGCACACCGCCTGGATGCCAGCAAACGAGACATTTAGAGAACCTGAAAGTAAAACTAGAAAAAGTGAAGAGAACACTGACTGGAAGAACTCTGCAGCTGTTCAGCAAAATGCAGTTCATGCATCAGTACAAGAGACAGCGTACAGCAATTCTGAGGGGGGAAAAATCAAAACGTACTCAGAGGTGATTTTAATTTAACATTGGTGTATATCAAATACAATAACAAAAGGCTGTAAAAAACAAAGCCTTAACTAGCTATTCAGAACCGAATCAAAATTTTGATTGGTAACTGAAAAATCGGACATTGAAATAAAGAAAAGGCTGGCTAAGTATGCGACCTCAAGAAGAGCAGTTTAAAAAAAGGCCAAATTAGAATACGGTGTAGAGAAAACTTAAGATTTTCTGCTGTACCAGAAACTGGGAGGAACAAGACCTTAAGAAAGCACAGATAACCAACTGGACTGGTATTCCACAGCAGAATTTATTAATTGAAAGGCACATAGAACGTACGCTCCAAACCTGGCCATGAGAAGGCAAAGACCTGTATTAGGAAAGATGCAATCAGAAAAGCAGAAAGTTAACCCTGACAAAACTGTGGCAGAAGGGAAAAGTAACAAATGCAGATAGTATTTGAAGAAAATGAGTATTCACTGTACAACAAGCAAAGAAGCAAATTTACCCCAGCAATCAGAGAATGTAAAGAAGTTTGAGATTTAAGTGGTTATACCCACCTGTCTGCAGAATGCATCTTCCTAGAGGAAGACATTTTTGATGCAGGACAGGCTAAAAGGAAATGCAAAAAAAATATCCAACAAACAATTCAAACAGAAGGAGTGCTGCTTCTCATTCTTCTGACAAAGCACAAAGAAACCCCAGTGAAACCTTTTCTGATACAAAAAATGCTCGAGACAGGAAAAAAGCACAAGATTTGACAAGGAGAATCAGGAGTACATTGGACTAGAACCAATGTCTTGTGTGGATAGAGATGAATACTGAAATTAGAATAAATCTGAAATAAAGCAATCACATTTGTGAAATATAGATTTGCAAGAAAAAGCGGATAGGAAATATTGGTCTTTTGCTGACCTTATAAAGCTGGTGGGTGGACTGTAAAGAATAAACCACACAATGTTTAAGACACTAGAGAGAAAAAACTAAAACTTCTGTTTTAATAGTAATTATATTAACTGCACGTTATGCAGTAAACTGGTTTTGTGTAGTATGTGGTCAGGGCTAAAAGGTTGGGGAGTCTTTTCAGTGACTGTTGTATGTGAAAGATGAAGTACTTTAGTTGAAAGAAATATAAGCTTTGTAAAGCAAAAATGGCAGAAAGGCAAGAGTAAAGCCATTTTAAGCTAATATGCTGTAATCTTGGGATGTTGGAGTGTAAAAGTGCACAGATATGTTCAGGTGATTTTTGTCTTATTTTTCCAAAGCTGAAAGTCTCTTAAAAGTACAGTTGCATAAATTATTACTTTAACAGTAGATAAGGACATCTTCGTTGATGCAGTATACTTCACTAAAGGGATTCCCGGTCTGGGGAAGCTCAAATTGTGGCCAGTGTACACACTACTTAGGATTTTAAGGACATTGTATGTCACATATACGCACTCTGCTCACTGCATAGGGTACAAAGGAGATACATGGACACATTCTTCAGAACTGAATAGCGCCCCAGCAGGAACATCAGTCCAAGGAGAGGCAAAGGATCACATGCATCCAGAAGGAAGAGGAGAGAGGAAAACAGGTAAGAAAGAGGGAGTGAAGAGGAGAGAGGAAAACAGGTAAGAAAGAGGGAGTGGATACTGCAAGAGGACTGTGAAGGCTGCCAACTTAGCCAGATAGTATTTGAGTTAATTTTGTCATCTGTAAATATTAATGCAAACCACAGGCTTGTGTTTTAAATGGCAAAAATAGTGTTACATGTGGAACTGGAAAAAATGTAACAGTACACTCTACTGACCAAGCAAAGCATGTTGTGACCCTTTGATGTAAACACTGCTCTGGCCAGTCTAGATGAAGGAATTCTTGCTATTCTTTTAAAGTCAGAGTTAATGGCTAGAATTTGCATGCATAAATGTCCTTTATTGCTCTGGTTTCTGCCCAGAGGTGAAGAACGTAAATGTAGTTTGTTAGCCTGGGAAACCAGGGAAGTGTGAAGAATGATGTAATGTGAATCCAGGGAAGTGTGATGTAATGTGACTAAGGAATGTGATTTTAAAAACAGAATCAGAGCATTAAACATTTTTTGTCTTGACCATCCAACTCATCAACACTCTGCCTGTGTTCTATATGCAAGTTTATCTTAAACTTGTGTTTTCTCTTAGAAATAGCTAGAATCTAGAAAGATTAGACCAAGTTTTTCTGTGATGTCAGAAATGTACTACTGAATTATTAAATATTTCTCTGCGATCTCTGAACTCTTGACTAGCACTGTGTAGTAAAAAGCATTGTCTTGTGTTATGACTATTAAACATTTTTAAATCCTTTTAACTGTGGCTATTTTTGTAGAAATAATTTAAGCTCTTCAGAGTACTTACATGGCTTGGGTAAAATTGTACAAAGCCACTCCCAATAGCTTTAGCCATGGGCTATACTACCAATTGGATAATCTTGCACAGTAATAATTGGACACCTTTTTAAGGGCCTTTTAGTAGCTGATAAATATTAACTGGGTGGGGGCAGTGATTTCTACCGTATAGTCTGGGAAAAAGGGGCACAGCTGGAGAGCCTGCGCGTGTCTGGTTGTATGCACCCTTCTCGAAGTGCCTGCGCGCGTGCGTCTGAGCGCGTCTGTGCTCTCGTGTCAACTACTTGGGCAGGGACATTAAGCAATGGTTGGACAGAGTGTGCTGGAGGTTTTAGCTTGCCCACTAGGCTGAGATCTGGACCTTAGAGCTGTGCCAGTGGGGAGTCTTATTGGGGACCTGGAGAGCAAGGGAGCGATCACCCCTGGACTGACTGATCTCTGTGTGATCTTAAGGGAAATTGCACTTAACTGTATTTGTTATCCTTTCCTCCAATATGAGATGCCCCTCACTGGTGTTAGTGGTGAGGACTGAGGCTCCTTAATTGCAGAGCAAAGGCACAAGCATCACATATTGTTTGGCAGTGGTGGGATACCCACACCACATATTAATTGGTTGGCAAATACTTACTGGCTTGTAGTAGTGTGGGTAGAGTGAGCTCATGTAGCTTTTGTACAGTGAGTTTTTTGTATTCTAAAATCAGCCAGGCAGTGAATACTCTAAGTTCAGATCACAATTGTTTTATTTCTTTTGTTAGCTTAGTCAAGGTGAGCAGGCAGCATATCAGCAGAGTATGGAAAGCAGACGGACTGGTGCATGGAAACCTGACAAAGGCAGACCTGATTGCAGCCTTGGTTTACACTGCATCATCAAAAAAAAACAGAGGGGAGGACAGACAGGTGGATATGATATGATACCCTCGGAGAAGAGACAGCTCAACCTTTCTGCAGAGGACTTAAATCCACCTGGATAATTTTGATAGTTTCATTTATATGTTTGAGAAAAGTCTGACATTGCATGTTTTGATTATACTGCTGTTAAAAAAAAATCACTTGCTAGAATGGTTTAAGCTAACACCTGAAATGTATAGGAAAAAGTTCTGTAAGCATAGATGCAAGGCAGATGAAAGTGTGGGTGAATATGTTGCTGAACTGAGTACTTATTTCCATAGGTGGGTGAGTGGATGTCAAGTCACCACTTTTGAAGGGCTGGCAGACATTTTGGTGAGGGAACAAGATCTTAGCACTTTGTCTCAGCTAACCAGATCCTCATGTCCTCAGGCAATATGCTACTTCAGATGAGTTGGGAAGGGGAACCTATACCTGGCAAACAAGGCAGCCTTGCACAGGAACGGGACCGCCAGTACTGACCATGGGTCTAAAGAAACCCATGGTGGGCAGCACAGAATGGCCCAACAGAACCTGCCAGCAGCAGGGGAAGCCACTAGCCCAGCTACATGTCCAGAAGCTAGGGTTAAATCTTTTGAATGCAACAAGTGCGGCCATGTGGCATACAGGTGTCCATGGAGGCAAGGTGCAGAACAAAGGGTGAAGGGAGCCAGTAAGTGGGAAAGAAAATGCCAACAGTAGGTTGCCTTGAGACAACAGGGGTACCAAACTACCATCCTGCAGATGTCCTGATAAGTAGCCTGGGGAGACCCAGACTGCATACTTACAGCCAGGACTGTGAGGTGGTTGTTTCAGGGAGGCTACCCACCCTGAAGTGAGACTGAGAAGCCCAACACAGCAGCTTGGGGTACTGATGGGTTCCTTTGACAGTGATGAAAGGTAGAGGTGAGCAGTAGTACCCAGGCTGACAGTGAGGCACCACTGTCCGAAGATGCTAAACTTCCACCCTACATTGCAAGGCCTGAGGCAGGTAGGCTAGGGAGGCACCCGATTCTCGGGGGAAAGGGGAATCTGGATGGAAGGATTACTATACACACAGGACCCTGAGGGAGGGAGGGAGGGCGTACAGGAAGAGAGCGTGTGCCACAGAGCTAGCCATCTGGCACCATCTGGCCCATCTATGATATATTACCTTTGCAGGTCATGCGGGCATAAAAGGCATAAAAGGCGTAAAAGAAAAAGAGTAAGTACAGAAATGTAGATGTTCGAGTGTACACCCCCTGCTGCATCATCATTTGGGTTATCCTGTCGAGTTGGCCGGATTCCAAAGTCTTTCTTCCCTGACGCCAGTGTGCCAGGGTATAAATAATGCATCCGATGCCCATTTTCTTCAGTTTTCTTTGCCCCCAGATGTCAGTGCCCCCAAAGGTGGTCAGAAATTAGTACCAAACTAAGAAAATTTTGCATAAACACAAAATCCCTCCAGCTATAAGCAAATACATCAGAAAGGTATTTTAGAGATTTAGCCAATTAGATCAGAGGTGTACACCAACATCTACATTTATGGTAGGTACAAAACTGTACCATGCGGAAGAATCCCAAAGCTAAGGATGGGTGGAGGAGTCAGAGGGTTAGAGGAGGCTAGAAGGCCCTGCAGAACTGCAGTGGGCCAGCCCCCCTAGTCTTAGAGTAAAGAGGTAAGTGATCGTGTTTGGTAAAGGTGTGTACTGAACTCCAAGTTGCAGCTTCAAAATCTCTTGGTTGGAAACCCCTGAGGAAGCTGTTAGTGTAGCTGTTGCCCTGGTAGAGTGGGGCCTAATGGTAGCAGGAACTGGTTTTTCATGATGGGTATAGCAAAAACGAATGCAATGTCCTATCCATTTGGAAATGGTTTGTTTTGATATAGCCTTCATAGGATACAAAGAGCTGATCAGATTTTCAAAGCCTTAGTTTTATCCAAATAGTGTTGCCTGTGAATGTCCAAGGAATGCAGGAGTCTTTCTCCTTTGTTCTGTGGATTTGGGAAGAAGGTGGGTAAGTGGATGGTTTGATTTAAAGCCACACTGGAAACCACCTTAGGCATGAGGGAAGGATTAGTTCGTAGAGAAACTCTGTCTTGATGGAAAATGATGAACGGTTCCACTGCCATTAGTGCCTGCAGCTCTGAGACTCTAGCTGAAGTTATTGCTAGCAGCAGGGCAGTCTTCCATGATAGGAATTGTAGATCTGCAGAGAAAGCTGGTTCAAAGGGAGGTAGCGTGAGTTTTTCCAGAACAAAGTTGAGGTCTCCCTCTGAGGAACTGCCTTAGAAGTGGATGAGAAAATAATGGCGGATCCGTGTTGTAGTGGGCTGAAATAGCTGATGCATGGATTTTAATGGAAGAAAAAGACAGTCCTTTGTGCAACATCTCAGTTAAATACTGTAGTATGTGAGGGATGTGAGGGTGAATTCTTCTTTTGCTTTTTTTGGTTCCAGGGGGCAAAACCTTTCCATTTGTCCGAATAAGCCTTCCTGGTGCTGGGCCTCCTAGCTTCCAGAATAACATCCATAACTGCTTGGGAAAGAGGAGCTGGCTGGATGCTTAGTTGATTTGCCATGCAGCCAGGTTTAAGGTTTTGAGCTGGCTGTGAAGAATCTGATTGTTTTGCTGTGTGAGCAAATGGGTAATTTGTGGTAAAATCCAACGTGGGCCCTGGGCCATAATCCTCAATAGCGGGTACCAGTGCTGGCGTGGCCAGTCTGGGGCTATGAGCATCAGTCGTGGTCTCTTCTTCCTGACTTTTAGAAGCACCCTTGTGAAGAGAGGCAATGGAGGGAAGGCATATAATGTCAGGTTTTTCCAGATGAAAGAGTGCGTCCACTTTCCAAGCTTGATGGTGAAGTGTCCTTGTACAAAATTTTGTTAGTTGATAGTTTTGAGGGCTGGCAAACAGGTCTATGTCTGGAAGGCCCCATTTTTGAGTTATCATTGAAAATACTTGTGGATCCAGTTTCCACTCGTGGGGATCCATGATGTTTCTGCTGAGGTCATCTGCCAATGTGTTCTTCTTTCCTGGCAGGAATTGAGCTTGTAACTGAACTTGGTAAGCCAGAGCTGTGTTCCACAAGGTCATTGCTTGACTGCATAGAGGGTAGGAGTTTGTACCCCCTTGTTTGTATACCACATTACTGTGGTATTGTCAGTCCTTAATTGTAAGTTGTCCTGGATGTAATAGATTCTTGAAAGCTGTCAGCATTCTGTACAGCTAGCATCTTTTTGACTGATGCGCAGATTCCTTTGATTTGCAGTCCATACGCCTTGAATGCACTGTCCTGCCATGTGTGCCCCCCCAGGCATAGTCCGAAGCATCTGTTGTCATAGTTTGCCTGGCTGGGGGCAAGGTGAAAGGCTGACCCTTGTTGAGGTGACATGCCTGTGAACACCATAGAAACTCCTGTTGTAGGCAGGGAATGAGAGCTATCATTGTGTCCAAGCTGTGGCTGTGTTGAGACCATACGCTTTTTAGGTACCACTGTAATTTCCTCAAATGCAGCTTTGCAAATGGTATTAGTAGTATACATGATGCCATGAAGCCCAAGGCCTGCAGAATTTTTCTTGCAGGTAGTTGGGTCTTTGTTGCCATTGTTTTGAAATATTGAGTCAGTTGTATTTGTTTGTCTGGCGTCAGATAAGCCTTCCGGGCTGTTGTATTCAAACTGGCACCCAGGAATGTCATTTTGTGAGGGTACTAGTTTTGATTTCTTTTCGTTTACTGTGTACCCCAGGCAACTTGGAAGTTGTTTTACAAAAGCCAGATGTTGTAAGAGGATGGCCTTGCTTTCTGCTTGGATGAGGCAGTCGTCCAGGTATGGGTATATTTGAATTCCTCTGTCTGCAGTATGCAATTACTGGCGCCAGGCATTTTGTGAAGACACTGGGCGCAGTAGATAAGCCAAAGGGCAGTGCAGAGAATTGGTAATGGGTTGAACCTGCAATGAAACAGAGGTATCTTCTGCAATTATGTCTGATAGGGACATGCAGGCATGCCTCCTTGAGGTCCAACGTAACTAGCCATGCTTCCTTGCCCAACATGGGAAGTAGCTGCTGTAGTGTTAGCATCTTGAATTTGGGTACTTGTAAGAAGGTGTTTAGAATTGAAAGGTCCAGAATTGGTCTCCAGGCATTGTCCTTCCTGGGAACTAGAAAGAGTAGAGTAAAATCCTTGGCCTTGCTCTCGAGTAGGTACCAGCTGAATGGCTCATGTCCATGAGAGCTGTAATTTGTTTTTGTGCCTCTGCCCATTGATTTTGTGGCAGGTTTGGCATTCCTCTTTTCATTGGCAAGGTGTGAACATGGAATCTGTATCCTCGTGAAATTATGTCTAGGACCCATTTGTCCTTTGTGACAATGTGCCAGTTGTCCGAAAAAAGTGTGAGTCTTCCTCCCAAGGGGGCTAAGAGATTGTTGCTTGGCCAGATGAGGTGCAAGTCATTGAGTTTGCCTTCTGGTAGTTTGGGACCGGTCTTCTCCTCCCTTCTGTGTTGCAGTGCCCCATTGGCGCGGTTTGTACTGGGCTTGAGATTGCCCCTCTGCCTCTTGGACGTCTGTATTTACCCCTCTGTGGTCTGTCAGTAGCTGGAAAGGACCAATTTTTTGTTGGCCAATTTCTGCTGAAGCGAGGGGGCTGTACCTGTAGGAAATCTTTGACTGTCTGCATGGATTTAGCCTTATCCTCCGTTTTCTTTAAGACTTCTTCTGCTTTAACTCCAAAAAGCACATCCTGTTGTAAGGGAGCATCTAGAAGCTTTGCTTTAACATGATCAGGCAGAGTTTGTTCCTTTAACCAAGCATGCCTATGTATAACAGACCCAGTGACAGCTGCTCTGCAAGAAGCTTCTAAAGAATCAAACCAACATTGTAAAGTATGTTTGCCCACCTGTTCAGTTGCGTGCAACAGATCCTGCATTTCTTTCAATTAAGACTGTTGAGGGAGTGTGCTCATTCTTTGTTTTAACTGAGATATAAGAAATTGCTGATACTTTAACATGTGAAATTGGCAATTTAGTGCCCTCATAGCTAAAGTGGCTGAGGTGTAAACCTTTTTCCCCCACCTGTCTAGTGCTCTGGAGTCCCTTTCAGAGGATACAGGATTTTTTGCCAGAGAAGCATTAGCCCCTTTGGGACCCTGGGAGATGGTCTCTGGATCAGCAACAGGGCTTTTATAAAGAAATTTGTGGGAATCAGGCACTCTATAGTATCTGTCAGGTTTGGCCGGAGCAGGAGGCAGAGAGTCTGGGTTCAAACTGGATTCTATGTAAACATCATCCACAATGTCTAAAACTGTGTGTGGGGGGGGGGATGGTCTGTGTTGGGGGAGGAAAAGAAACTCAGCCTTTTCTTTGTGTCAGAGTACCCTAAGCTTCCCAGTGAAAGTGTTCCCTCATAGTGTGCAAAGTTTCCCCAAAGGAGTAGTCTTCAGGAGGAGAAGCTAAGGGAATGGAATCCTCAACATAAGAATCTTCGTAAGGGGAGAAGGAGTAATCCTGGTCCTCTGAGGAGCCTGAGGAAATGGACACTTGTGCAGAGGATGCATAATCTTCCTCTTGTCTAGGCCTTTTGTCAGGAGGGGGTTGGGAACCCCTGATTAAAGAAATCAAATCTTCAGCCATTTTGAGCATCTGCTTCTTAGGCATGGGGCCTTGAAGAGGGGACTGAAGTGCAGTCTTTTTAAGTTTAATAGGAGTCTTCGTCTTAAGGTACGTTTTAATGGCGAGTGTAGTCGGTCTGAAGTCGCTTCAGAAACCGACGGAGTTAATGCAGCACCAATATCTTTTTCAGCGGTGCCTGTAGGGGCTGTACAAAATAGCTGCGTCGGCCTGGTACTTTCCGCCAAAAGTTCCGAAGTGGTCTCTGGTTCCAGATCTGCGGTAGTCAGGGGCTGTATCGGAGCCTCACTGAAGACCGGTGAACTGGAGACCATACCAGCCGAGGCCTCTGAGTCTGGCTTGGGTCTAGGCTGCCTGTCCTTAACCTTGCGTTGTGTGCACGCCGGTAGTCAGTTGCTCCGACGGCATGGTGTAGTTAAATTTTCTACCGAAGTAGTGTCGTGCGAAATCAAAGCGTCTTTATAGTACGCTTATTAAACCTAGCACATAAACAACAACTAGTGACGTCGTGGTCTGGGCCTAGGCAAGGTATGCAGTAAGAAAGAAAATCCTTATGAGGTACTTGCTTCCCACAAGAAATACAATTGTTAACTTTTCTGACATCTGTCAGAGGCAATAAAAGTTTCCCCAATGGGGTACTTAGTTTTATTGAAGACTTCGGTCTGAAATTAGAGTTCGAAAATCTCAGGAGTTGGCCGACCAGCACTTGCGAACTGCTTCTGCTTTGGGCACCGTGCGGCAAGAAAGACTGGGGAAAAAGGTGGACGCATTTATACCCCTGGCGCACTGACGTCAGGGAAGAAGCGACAGCAACCGACGCCGGACCAAGACTTTGGAATTCCAGCTGACTGCGGGACCGCCTGACGACAGGATAACCCAAGTGTGATGACTGCAGCAGGGTAACACGATGAACATCTTCTATTGGCCTGGGATTTCCAGAGACGTAACAGGGTACTGCAGGACCTGTGAGTAGTGCCAAAAGGTAGGCAAGGCAGGAGACAAGGTGAGAGCTGCTCTGATGCCTTTGCCTGTGACTGAGGAGCCATTTCAAAGGGTAGCTATAGATAGTGGGTCCTCTGAGAACCCCAAATTCCACAGGGAAAAACTATATCCTAGTGGTAGTGGATTATGCTACACTATACCCTGAGGTAGTGGCTTTGTCCTCCATTGAAGCAGAGAAGGTGGCAAATGCTCTGTTAGAGATTTTCAGCAGGGTAGGTTTCCCAAATTAAATACTGACAGAGGTGCCAATTTCAAGACAGACCTGCTGGCTCGTCTGTGGAAGTCCTGTGGGGTGAAGCACAAGACAACCAACCCCTACCATCCCCAGACTAATGGTCTTGTTGAAAGGTTAAACTCTACAATCAAGTCCATGCCATAAGCATTTGCAGATCAGTTTAAGAAGGAGTGGGACAAATATTTGCCCCATCTGTTTGCTTACAGAGAAGTTCCCCAGAAATCCACAGGTTTTTCACCATTTAAGTTGCTTTATGGGCATAGGGTGAGGGAACCTCTAGATTTAATTTGAGATGAGTGGGAAGGTGAGCGATTCTCACTAGGCGTCTGTTGTAGCACACGTCTTAAAACTCAGGAAACTCATGGGTGTAGGCCTAAGAGAACCTGGCAGAAGCTAAATTGCAAAAGGTGCGTTATGACAGGAATGCTTGAGCTAGAGATAGTACGCTGTGGGGCAGCAGGTAATTGTTCTCATTCCTGTCAGAAGCTGGAAGCAGCTTGGGAGGGTATCTACAAGGTGGTAAGAAGGTTAAGTGATGTTAATTACATGGTGCAACTGCTAGGCAGAAGGCAGGGGCACAGACTGTACCATGTTAACATGATTAAACCTTACCATGATAGGGAGGGCCTTGTGCTGAGCATTTACAGCGGATTGCAAGAGGAATCTGAGGGAGAATCTGGGGACTGATCTCCACAGTGAGACTCTGGTTGACACCTCAGTGGAAGGGGTAGCAATGTCCCAGCAGCTATCTCCTACCCAGGTTTGAGAAATCCAAGCAGAGTTGCAGGAATTTGGTGACATGTTCACTGTGAAACCCGTGTGCACCCACCTAGGGCAGCACCAGGTGGATACAGGACCCCAAATGCCTATTAGGCAGGCCCCTTATAGTGTGTCAGAGTCAGACTCTGAGGGAGGAGGTACAGGAGATGATGGAACCAAGGGTGATTTAAGAGTCCAACCAGTCCCCTGGGCCTCCCCAGTGGTGTTGGTGCCAAAGAAAGATGGCAGCACCAGGTTCTGTGTGGACTACAGGAAGTTAGTTGCACAGTCAGATGCTTAACCTCATGCCGAGGACAGATGAGGCCCTAGAGCAGCTGGATGGGGCAAGTATCTTACAACCATTGATCTTACCAAGGGTTACTAGCAGGTGCCCTTCACTCTCAGTGCAAGACAGACGTCAGCTTTTGTGAATCCTTTTGGCTTGTACGAGTTTACAAAGATGCCCTTTGGGATGAAGAATGCCCCAGCAACTTTCAAGAGGCTGGTAGATCATATCCTGGCAGAGGCATGAGGGGGTTTGCCCTTGCTTACCTAGATATTGCCATCTACAGCCTTTCCTGGCCAAAGCACCTTCAGCATGTCAGGGAGGTGCTGGGCAGACTGCAAGGGGCAGAGCTGACCATTACGCCGAGCAAATGCCAGGTGGGTATGGCAGAGGTCTCCTTCCTAAAACAGAGTGGGGAGTGTTAAGAAGGCCAGAATCTGCCAAAGTGGAAGCCCATTCAGGCATGCCCTGCACCTGTTACCAAAAAGCAGGTGAGGGCATTTTTATGGACACAGGGTACTACAGAAAGTTCGTCCCCAGTTATAGTAACATAGCTGCTCCCATCACAGACCGGAAAAGGAAAAACAGGCCAGATAAGGTAGTGTGGACTCCAACATATGAGCAGAAGTTCCATAAACTTAAAGAAGTTTTGGGAGGACCCCCTTGTGTTAGTCAGTCCAGATGACAGCAAAGAATTTGTGAAGGTGGATGCTTCGATCCATGGGAAGGAGGCTGTACTTAGCCAGATTTCTTCAGAGGGAGAAGAGCACCCAGTATTTATTTCAGTCATAGGCTCCAACCCAGGGAGGAATGCTATGCAGCTGCAGAAAAGGAACGTCTAGCCATAATGTGGGCACTGCAGAAACTTCAGCTTTATCAGCATGGAAAGAAATTCACTGTTATGACAGATCACAACCACCTACCATGGTTAAACAGAGCCAGCAAAAGGCTAAGATGGAACCTAGGGTTGCAAGCATGTGTGTCAAGTGCAGCACCGCAGTGGGATTAGCAATGCCAATGCAGATGGGCTCTCAAGACAGGGAATGGGGTAAGTTATACTCAGAACTAAGCTTCTCAAGCAGCGTTTCTCAATGGTCATTTGAAAAACTAGCTTGAGTTCTCCAGGGGGGTAGAAATGTGAAAGCTGCCAGCCTAGCCAGATAGAATTTTGCAAATAATTCTGTTATTTGTATAAATGTAAACCACAGATTTGTGTTTTAAATGGTAAAATTAGTGTTACATGTGGAACTGGAAAAATCTAACAGTGCACTCTACTGACCAAGTAAAGCATGTTGTGACCCTTTAATGTTAACACAGCTCCAACCAGTCTAGATGAAGGAATTCTTGCTATTGTTTTAAAGCCAGAGTTAATGACCAGAATTTGCATGCATAAATGTCCTTTATTGCTCTGGTTTCTGCCCAGAGGTGAATAATGTAAATGTAGTTTGTTAACCTGGGAACACAATGAAGTGTGAAGAATGATGTAATGTGAACCAGTAGTATGTTAGCCTGGGAACCTAGGGAAGTGTGAAGAATGATGTAATGTGAACCAGGAATGTTATTTTAAAAACAGACTCTGAACATTAAGCATTTCTGTCTTGACCATCCAATTCATCAGCACTCTGCCTGCGTTTTATATGCAAGTTTCTTAGACCTGTGTTTTCTCTTAGAAATAGCTAGAAACTAGAAATATTAGACCAAGTGTTTTTCTGTGATGTCAAAACTGTACTACTGATGTATTTTAAGTATGTCTCTGATTTCTGAACTCTTGACTAGCACTGTAATAAACCCTTTTAACCTGTGGTTGCTTTTGTAGAGATAATTTAAGCTTTTTAGAGTACTTGCACACCTTGGGTAAATTTGTACAAAGCCACTCCAATAACTTTAGACATGGGCTATACTAACAATTGGATAATATTGCACGGAATAATGAAACACCCTTTTAAGGGCCTTTTAGTAGCTGATAAATATTAGTGGGTGGTGGCAGTGATTTCGACCATATAGTCTGGGAAAAAAGGGCACAGCTGGAGAGCCTGTGACAGCCTTCCCCAGGAGAGTGTGTGGTTGTATAAACTCTTAATGTGTGTGTCTCAGCTACTTGGGCAGGGACACAAAGTACTGGATGGTCAGAGGGTGATGGAGGTTTTAGCTTGCCCACTAGGCTGAGATATGGACCCTATAGCTGTGCCAGTGGGGAGTCTTATTGGGGACCTGGAGAGCACGAGAGCGACCAGCCCAAGACTGACCATGATCTGTGTGCTCTTAAGGGAAATTGCACTTTACTGTGTTTGTTCATCCTTTCCTCCTGTACGAGATGGCCCTCACTGGTGTTAGTGGACAGGATTGAGGCTCCTGAATTGCTGGGCCAGAGCACGGGCATCACAAGGACATCCACTTATGTTAAGATTTTACACAACTGTACTATGTCCTTCCATATCATTGCTGTGGTAATCTTCACTGAAGGGAAAGTACAAAACCTTAAAAGGAAACTAGGGAAGAGGAAGGCCCAGCAGAGCCTGTAAGAAACCCATGCTGGATAGCCCTGGCAAAGCCAGCTCTTGCTCTGAAAACATTTCATTTATAATGCTTAGTAAAGCTATGGATAAAAGACCAAAAAGCAGTTAAGGTTGGAATTGGCATGCAATCCTTGAAAAAAGCACCAGAGGAAGCCACAGCCCTAAGTAGGAGCAGCCTTTACAGAGGCAGAAAGACATTTCCCATGGAGAGAGTAACAAAAATAAACTGCCTTACAGATCGAAGAAATGATTTGCTGAAAACAGGATGAAAAAGAAAGCTACCGACTTGTAAATGGCCTTAGTCTTGTCCAAATAGTTGCCTGTGCAAAACCAAGGTATGAAAGACCACAGAGAATGAAAAAACGTGGGCAAATTTGAGAGACTTCATTAACCACCTTGGACATAAGAGGACAAGAACGAAGAGGCACCCTGACCATATGAAAAAAGTAGTTGTGTAACACTTGCCATAAATGTAGATGTTAAAGTGCATTCACTGTTGCAGTCATTACATTTGGGTAATCTGCTGGCAGGTTGCCCTCAGTCAGCCTGAATATCAAAGTCTTGGGTCCTGCGTCAGCTGCTGTCTACTCATCCATGACGTCAGGTCGTCGGGTGTATAGAACAAGCAGCAGACGCCATTTTTTTTAATTTTTCTTGCCCCAGATGTCAGGTGCACCCCCAAATGGGGTGGATAGAGACAGAGACAGAGATATATATAAATAAAACTATAAAAACATGCAATTGTCACAACAAACTTTACCTTCATCAAAAAGCAAATACACCACAAAGGCTGTAGTATATAGTGAAGGAAAGAAAAGCTGTAGAATAAAGGGGGATGGTGGGTGACAGTGAATACACTAACATCTATATTTATGTTAAGTGTATACAACTATACTATGTTCATGTTTCACTGTTGCAGTCATTACATTTGGGTAGAATCCCAAAGCTATGGATGGGAGGCTGGAACTAAAGAGCATTAGGAGTGGCTATAAGGCCCTGCAGAACTGCAGTGGCAAAGCCTACCCTGGACTTAAACAGAGGCACATGATAATGCTTTGTACAAGTATGAACAGAACTCCAAGTAGCAGCTTCTAGAATGTCTTTGGTTGGTGCCCCTCTGAGAAACGCTGCTGATGTAGATGCAGACCTGGTGGAATGCGACCTAATGCCCTTGGGCACCTGTTTACCATGATGCAAATAGCAGAAACGAATGCAGTGGCTTATCCACTTAGAAATTGTCTACTTTGAAATAGCCTTTCCCTCTGATCCTGCAGCAAATGCTACCAGTAGCTGCTCAGACTTTCAGATTTGGTCCTGTTCAAGTAGAATCTTGTTTGTCTCTGCACATCCAAGGAATGCAAAATCCGCTCCCCCTTGTTCTGCAGATTTGGGTAAAAGGTTGGCAGGTGAAGAGTTTGGTTAAGAGCCACACTGAATACCACCTTAGGCATAAAGGATTGGTCCTGAGACACCCTGTCTGGGTAAAAAAACAATAAAAGGCTCCACAGCCATGAGGACCTGTAGCTCTGAAACCCTTTCTTGCTGAAGTGATTGCCAGGAGTAAAGCTGTTTTCCAGGATAAAAAACTTTATATCTGCAGTAGCAGCTGGTTCAAAAGGAGGCAGGGTGAGCTTTTCCAACAAAACTGAGGTCCCATGCAGGAACTGGTGATCTTCTGGGAGGCCTTAAATTTTTGGCCCCTCCAAGATACTGTTTTAGCAAAGGATGAGAAAAGATTGGTAGCTCTGTGTTGTAATGAGCTGAGATGGCAGAGGCATGGATTTTTGATTAAAAAAATAGGCCCTTGTCAAGCATCTCAGTCAAGTATTGTAAAATGTGAGGAATATTTGGCTTTGCTGTGTCAGTTCCTTGTGCTTGGTTCCAAGCACTGAATCTCTTCCATTTATCAGTATAAGATTTTCTAGTACTAGGCCTTCTGGCTTCCAAAATGACATCCATCACAGATTTGTGAAGAGGCGTTGTTTGAATAACTACATGATCAGCCATGCTGCCAGGTTCAGAGTTTGAAGCTGATTGTGCAGGATTTGATTGTTCTCCTGAGACAGTAGACGTGGTATTTGAGGCAATTACCAAGGAGAGAGTTGAGACATTTAGGATTTGGGTATCGGTGTTGGCAAGGCCAGTCCGGGGCAATTAGAATCATTTTTGTTTTTTCTTGTCTGACCTTTAGTAGGACCTTGGGAAGAAGAGGCAGAGGAGGAAAGGTGTAGACTGATAGGTTTTTCCAACTGAAGGATAGGGCATCCACTTTCCATACTTGTCTGTTGATAAATCCTTGTGCAGAATTTGTCCAGTTGATAATTCTGGGAAGAGGCAAATAGATCTATGGCCGGGCTCCCCCATGTCTTTGCTATCATGCTGAAGACTTGTGGATCCAGTTTCCACTAGTGAGGGTCCATAAGGTTTCTGCTTAGGTCTGCCAGAGTATTTTGTTTTCCTGGCAGGAATTGAGCTTGAAGATGTACTCGTTAAGTCAAGGCTGTGTTCCACAATGCCATGGCTAGTCTGCAAAGGGGGTAGGAGAGTGCGCCCCCCTGCTTGTTTATGCATCACATAACCGTGGCGTTGCCAGTCTATCAGTAGTTGTCCTGGATGAAGCAAGTCCTTGAATGCTGTCAGGCCATTCTGAACAGCTAACCTCTCTTTCTGGTTGATATGCAGATGCATATGTTTTGGGCTCCATATGCCCTGAATGCATCTCCCCACCAGGTGGGCCCCAAAGTATAGTCTGATGCATCTGTAGTTGGGGTTTGGTTGGCCGGGGTAGAGTGAAAGACCATCCCATGTTCTGGTGACATGTCTCTGCCCACCTAAGAAACTCCTGTTGTAGGCAGGGAATGAGAGGAATCATTGTTTCCAGACTGTGAAAATGTCGACTCCATAAACCTTTTAGGTACCACTGTAGTTTCCTCATATGCAGTCTTGCATATGGAATTAGTAGAATGCATGCCATGAACCGCAAAGCCTGCAGAATTTGTCTTGCAGATAACTAGGTTTTTGTTGCCATCTGTTTGAAGTAAATATTCAGTTGCCTTTGTCTGGTGTAAGGTAACCATCTGGGCAGTTTGTATTCAAGCTTGCACCCAGGAATGTTCTCTTTTGAGAGGGTACCAGTTGTGATTTCTTGTGTATCCTAGGCATGTCAGAAGCCTTTTCACAAACACCAGATGTTGAAGAATGTCCTCGCTTTCTGCTTGAATGAGACAGTCCAAATAAGGATAGATTTGTATACTTTTGTCTGCAAATTGCAATTACTGGTGCCAGGCACTTTTGTAAAGACCCTGGGGGCAGTAGATAAGCCAAAGGGCAGTGCAGAGAATTGGTAATTTATAAAAACCAGCCTTGAAGTGGAGGTATCTTCTGCATGATTCCCTTATTGGGATATGCAGGTATGCCTCAGTCTAGAGTCACTAGCCAAGCGTTCTTGCCCAGCATGGGCAGAAGCTGCAAAGTTAGCAATTTGAATTTTGGTATGTCCCAGAATGTTCAAAATTGATAAATCCAGTATTGGGCGCCAAGCATAGTCTTTTCTGGGTACCAAGAACAGTCTTGAGTAAAACCCTTGTCCTTTTTCCTGTTCTGGCACTGGCTGAATAGCCCCCATATCCATGAGGGACATAACTTGTTTCTGTGCCTCTGCCCATTGATTTTGTGGCAGATCTGGCCAACCGTTTGGAATTAACAAGAGTATGGAAATGAAATCTGTATCCTTGGGATACTATGTTTAATACCCACTTGTCCTGGGTTAACTGCCAATTTTGAGCATGAAGTGCTAGTTTTCCCCCTAAGGGGGCTGACAAAAGATAAGTGCTTGATGATGGCAGAGGGAAATCATTGAGACTGCTTTCTGTAGGGTTGCGCTTTATTTCCTCCAGATTTATAGGTAGAGGCACCCCATTGCTTTGACCTGTAAGAATCCTGTGATTGGTATCTAGAGCCCTGGATTTGCCCTGTGAAGCTCTGTCGGACACAGGAAAGGACTAATTTTTTGTAGGCCAGTGTCTACTGAATCTTGGTGGCTGCACTTGTAAAAAGTCTTTTACAGTTTGCATAGACTTAGCTTTGTCTTCCATTTTCTTTAAAACCTCTTCTGCCTTATTACTAAAACAGAGTATCAAGCTGTAAAGGTGCATCCAACAATTTAGCTTTAACATGATCAGGCACATTTTGCTCCTTTAGCCAGGCATGCCTCCTAATCACAGATCCAGTAACTGCAGCCCTGCAGGAGGCCTCCAAGAAATCAAAACCACATTGCAAAGAATGCTTTCCAACCTGTTCTGGT
Source organism: Protopterus annectens (assembly GCF_019279795.1). Lineage (NCBI taxonomy): Eukaryota > Metazoa > Chordata > Ceratodontiformes > Protopteridae > Protopterus > Protopterus annectens. Next base: position 900,994,176 of record NC_056748.1, read on the forward strand.
GCACGCAATAATTCCTGTAATACTTTATTTTCCACACATTCAGAAATCAATTCTGCTTCAATAATCCCATAACATGCTGTTGATATTTAAGCATACGAAACTGGCAGTTTAAGGCCCTAATTGCCAAGGTTGCAGACGTATAAAACTTTTCCCCATCTATCCAGCACCCTGGAATCTCTATCAGAGAGGGTAGGATTCTTAGCTGAGGCCTTTACACCTTTGGGACCCTGTGAAATAGTTTCAGGCTCAGCAGCAGGGTTTTTGAATAAAAATTTGGGAGTCAGGAACCCTGTAATATCTGTCTGGCTTGCTAGGAGCCGGAGGTAAGGAATCTGGAGTCATGCTTGATTCCGAAAACACATCAACAATGTCTAATACGGGTGGTATAGCTAAAAGCCAATGCTGAGGGAGAAAAAGGAAATCTCCAAGCCTCTTTTGATTGAGAAATCTTGGCTCTCCCAATGAAAATGTTCCCTCAAAGTATGCAAGGTTTCTCCAAAGGAATAATCTTCAGGAGGAGATGCAGATAGGATGGATTCCTCTGCATCTGAATCCTCAGGGTGGAATAGAAAATTCCTTAGAAGAATCAGAAGAAATAGAAACCTGATCTGAAGATTCATAAGTGTCTTGCCTAGGCCTCTTACCAGGAGGGGGTTGTGAACCCCTGATCAAGGTAATTAGGTCTTCAGCCAATTTGATCTGCTTTTTGAGCATAGAGCCCAGAGCACATGGCTCATGCGTTGGTTTTTTTAGTCTTGGAAGTTGCTTTTGTCTGTTTTTGAAGCTGGCGTCTGTTTTATATATAAATGCAGAGGCCTGAAGACACCCTCAGAAGCCAGTGCCTGCTCAGCAGCTCCAGACCCATCCGAGGGAGAGACATCCGCGGGTACAATACTTTGAGAATCTCGTGGCGTGCCGGACTACACATGGGTCTCTGAGGCCTGCGACTCGAAAGTAGTGGGCATCAGTGGCTGTGAATGCGCCTCACTGAGTACCGTCGACTGGCTTAGGGGAAGCTTCGTCGCTGGTTTTGGAACTAGATGGTCTGTCCTTTTCTTTGCGTTGTGAACTCTGGTAGTCGGATTGCTATCAGATGACATTTCAGGGTAGTTAAACCGGTTTCCAAAATATTTTGAAGCAAAGATATACAGAAGCTTAGTAGTGTTTTGGTTAAATCTAGCACAAAATCAACAGCAAGGCACGTTACGATCTGGGCCTAGGCAAGGAATACAGTACAAATGAAAATCCTTGAGGTATTTGCTTCCCACAAATAATGCAATTATTAACTTTTACTGACATTGGTATGGAGCAAGAAAACGTTTCCCCAACAAGGTACTTAGCTTTAAAGACTTCGGTTCTGAAACTCTAATTCGAAAATTTCAGGAGTCGGCTGACTGGCACTTGAACTGCTTTTGCTTCGGGCACCGCACGGCAAGAGAGACTAAAGAAAATGGTGCCAGCTGCCTGTTATACCCCTGATGTCATGGATGAGGAGGCAGCAACCGACGCAGGACCCAAGACTTTGATATTCAGGCCGACTGAGGGCAACCTGCCAGCAGATTACCCAAATGTAATCAACTGCAACAGTGACACACTAAGAATATCTAAAAAGAAGGAACAGCCAAAAGGGCCCGAACCTCAGATGCACTACACACACTTACCTGAAAGGACAAAAGAACGGTCTTCCATGTACAATGCTGCATGGAAGTTGAAGCCACAGGTTCAAAACAAGCCAGACAATTTTTCAAGAACAAAATTAAAGGTCCCAGGAATTAGGAATAGGCCTCCTGGTGTATCTAATATGAAGGGCACCTTTAAGAAATTAATTGACCTCAAATTTAGAGGCCAGGAAGAAGATAAAGGAAGAGACATCCAAAAGGTAGCTTTAACTAAAAAATATGCCAAGCCAGCATGAAGCAATTCAGACAGAACTCAAGGAATCCCCACAGAAATTGGATCCTGGTTATGAGTAAGTCACCAAAGTCTTCATCTGGACACAGGATTACCTGGCCTCTTGCAGAAATCGAAGCATGTCCTCAGAAAAACGTGCCTAAGAGAAAAAAAAAAAACTATCACCCACAGTGTCAGTTGAGTGGACAAGTGAGAATGGGTAAGAGACTCCTTGTCTTGTGAGAGTAGGTCCACTTTGGAGGCATTTTCCATTGGCTAGGTGGAGGATGGGGAATCAATACTATCTAGGCCAAAAAGTGAGTCACCAGCAAGATTATGGGAGAATATCTACCTTGAGCAGGTCCCTCGGAATGACAGGCAGCAGAGGGAAGGTAAAGAAACATCCCCTTCTAAGAAAGACAGGTTGTCCACCATCCAGGCTAGAGGAATTTGAACTCTAGTGTAAAACAGAGGGAAGTTGTCTTTTCAGAGGAGAGGCAAAAAATATCTACCTGAGGACTACCCCACTTGCGGACAATGTCATAAAACATCTCTGTGAAGCATCCATTCATGAACCTGTTATGGACCTGCTCAGAGTCTGCTACAATGTTTTATTCCAATGAAATATAAACAGCCTGAAGTGATACTTGGCATTGGTCAGCTAAACCCAAACCTGCTGGTCTGCACAAGAGGAAGGACAGCGTCTTCCCCCCTTGCTCAACATACCACATCTCTGACATTTAGATTTTGAGAGGACCTAAAAGAAAAAGGGCATGAAAAGCTTGAAGAGCCAGAGAGGTCATCTCCTGATGTTGATGTGGTCTGACCTCTGATGAATGGGCTACAGACCCTGCACCTTAAGAGCCAAAAAAAGCAACCCACCCCATATCCGAGACATCTGAACGAAGTTCGAAGGGGGACTGGGTGCTGGAAAAGAAGTCCTTCGTTAACAGACAGCTGATGAATCCACAAAGGAAACTCTCGTTTGAGGCATGGAGTAAGAAAGACTAAGAAGTCTTAAGGATGACAGTGTTGGAGCCAAACTGACTTTAGGAACCACTGCAGCTTCTCATATGGAGTCTGGTTACAGATAACATAGGAATGGTGGAAGTCATGAATCAGACAGCAGTTGAACACTGGCTATAACAGACAGAAAGGAAAGGGGACTGAAAAAAGGCAGAATAAGCACTTTGGGAGGTGGCAGGGAAGCCAGCAACTAAGAAAAACATAACCCTGATGCGGAGTTAAAGGACTTCTGGAAGTTGATCATAAACCTTAGGCTTTGCAAGAGTCAAACAGCATACTGAAGGTGATTAAGTAAGATTTCTGAGAAGGAACCCTGAATGAGCAAGTTGTCCGTGATAAGTAAAGATTTGTTTACCCTTCATCCTGCAAAAGTCCATCACAGGAGCAAGGCATGTCAGGAAGACCCTTGGGGCAGTAGAGAGGCCAAAGGACAATGCAAAGAACTGAAAATGCAAGGAAAACAAATATTTCCTGAAATTGGGATGAAAAGGGATAAGACAGACATCCTTGAGATTCAGAGAAACCAAGAAAGCAGAGAATGAAGGGACAGCAATCGAAAGGAAGGGATCCTCAGGAAGGTGTTGAGCTGAGAAAGGTCCAAAATAGCTCTCCAGGTGCCTTTATCCTGGGAATCAAAACCAAACATTCGGGAATAACCCCCCCCCCCCTTTGAAGAACGGAAACTGCTTAAGATGGTGCTTTGAGACAAAAGGCCCTGAAGTAAACGTGGAAAAAAATGCAGCTGTTCCTGACTAGGTTGCGGAATGCCTAGAAAAGGAGGAAGAGATATCCACATCATGAAGTATCCCTGACGAATAGACAAGAACCCAAGACTCCCGAGTGATCCTTAACTGGAAAGAGACAGGGATAGGAAAAAAAACAAAGGAACCTCACTTAGGATAGAGATCAGAAAAACAGCCCAGCTGGTATGGAAAATTAAGTTTGAGTAGTGGGAGTTTGAGTAGACTTAGTATGAGATGTTCTTGAACCCTTTTTAGCTTTGGAAGGAGGGTGAGACTATGTAAAATGGCAGGCTTAGTGATATAATTCTGCTGAAATCTTAGAAATGAAAAATCGCTTCTCTACCCCATGACCCAAGTGTAGCCCTCTCCATCCAGCCACTTCACTTAACAGCAAGCATACCAAGCACACAGTAAGTCTGTTTACTTTTCAGCAGCAGTTGTCAATCTCACTACCTAAAGAATTTGTACAGCTGAATTTCACCTCCAATTGCAAACGTTCAAAAGAAACAATACCTTCGGTTAAAACTATACAAAGCAATTTTCAAGACTCAAACTAATCTTAATGGTTTTCCCTAATTTACACATTAGTGCACGCTTTGTAGTGTTGAATTTGCTAGAGGGACATCCCCAAGCTCCTTTTACAGCTGAACGTGAGGTAAAATTAACATTTTAGCATATTTTACTCTAGCAGTGTAATAACATCCCTAGAAAAGCAATAAAAGCCCATCATAAAATTAAATACTGCAACTCATGTCAAGTATTTACAGAGATCAAAGACATTGTCTATAAGCATCCTACCTCACCAACTGTTTTTTTGTGGTAAACCATATGTGGGGTGGGGGAAAGAGGAGTAACTGCATTCCATTTGACTATCCGATTGGTCCTCCCCTCATCTCATTTGTTCTACTACAGCATTATTTCAAGCCAAAGTCACTGCAATACTGCCCTTCTGAAGTTAACTTCGGTGCATGTTAACAGCTAGTCTTACTGTCATCTTACCTCACGTTTTGCTGCAGTTTGAGATAGTTTTACTGGTGCGTACTCCAATGTGGAACAACCTGCTCCATTCAGCCTTCACAGCGCTCTGGCTTCACTCTGCTTCCCCTGCCCTACTCCTACTACATATACACGTGCAACTCACTCCACCTTCTCTACTCAACCCCTATCCTGTATCTAACATTCTATCCAAACTGTTCTCTGTATAAACTTCTCAACCCACTTCTGTTCTGAATTCCTTCACAAATCTCACTCTGCTCTTTCCCAGATTAAAATTTACCTATACTCCACACAGTCACTGCTCATAACCTCATCTAACCATACTGCAAGATATTTACAGCACTAACCATGCTATGTCCTTTCTGTATTACCTTATTCATCCCCTCTCCCATTCTTACCACCACCAGCACTAATAAGCACACCTCAACCATTACTTCATCCTCGCCTATCAGTCTCCCCACCAACTACTCAAATCTCTTCAAGCTTATTTGTTATAACTCCATTCCACTGTTGTAACCCCAACATACTAAAATGTCAATTCCAATGTAGAGGTAATGCTTCTACCTGTCTCTGCTAAAGAAAAAAACACCTTTCTCCACTATACATCATTGTGGTGACATCCACCCCAACACAAGTCTTAATCAAACCCCAAACCATAAATTACATCCTGAAAGCTTAACAACCACTCTAATTACAAGGATATGTAACTAAATCAGACATGGATGACCTAGCACAACCCAGAGATCCTAGCCACAAATGAGACCTGCCTAAAGCCTGTAATAAAAGAAGCTATAATACTACCCCTTGATTATAATTAGGGTTGGGAAGGTGACTTAATGGCTAAGGTGTTTGCCTTACAAACACAAGGTGCAGGGTTCGAGTCTCAAGGGATAACTAGCTAAGCTTAAAATGGCTCACAAGGGCAGTTAGCCTAGTACTAAACTATGAACCTATTAGGCCAGATAGAAAACGTAATGAAGTGGAAAAGCTATTTTTCCAAAAACGCTAACACTAACTCCCTATACAGCCACAATCCCAGCTTTTGGAAAAGCAGAACATTCTAATATCATTCCTAAAACCTAATACAGCCAAGAGTATATAAACTGCTGTGCTATACCCCCCCCCCCCCAGGTGACTAGTCTTTTATCCACAAATTCAGTAATCAACAGCATAAACCGCTTTGGATTCACTCAACATTTTAATACAAGTCATGGCAAAAATAACTTCAACCTATCCTGGATTGGATTCTGGTTACCAGCCCATCTAAAATGTTACCCCCTCAGATAACTTCCATGACAGCAACCACTTGTCAGCTAATACCCACAGGAGTATTATACAACTAAAAGGAACACAAGCTCAAAACTACATGTAATCTCTCCAAATTCTCCATGGAGGCTTACTTAATCTCTGAAGGCAGTTTACCAGTCCATCCTTAAAAAAAAACGACTCCCCTTAAATGATGCAGTTGAATACTTTAATGCATTTATAAATATTCTGAACATCTCAACTCCACAGTGTACAAAATAACTAGCAATATCCCATGGCTCACCAACCAATTTAAACTTCCATAAAAGACAAAGCACTGACTAACTGGAAAAAAAAAAAAAAAAGAAAATTGGCAACTACTCACACAATTATGAAACAAAGTAAAAAAAAGTTGGGGGCAAGTCTACTCAGCTACAAGTGTGCCATAACCTTAAAAGAATTCTGCTCCTCCATATCCTCTCTCATCAGCCCAAGTACAAAAAGAATCCCAACAGATACCCAGATATTCCCACTCTTGAAAATAGCTACTTTTTTCGATACATATTTCATGGAATTTATAGCCAACTTAACCTCAAACTCACCTGACACCCCCTTCCACACAGCCAACTTCCCTTAGCTTAAATCCTACCACAGGTCCTCCCACATTTCCTTCACAAAACTCACCTATCTACGACCTCTCCAATACACATGCAGGCAACACAACCCACTTTATCTTTCAGTTTCTACAACTCTCAAAAATGCTTTCACATAAACTAAAACTTTGTTCCTTTTCAGCCAACAACCCTCCACTGGAATACTTAAATCTAGCTGCAGATGCAATAGCATATCCAATCAGCATTCTTAAAAAAACAGAATGCTTTGGTCCCCAACTTGTGAAAAATGGCACACTTTACCCCCACAAAGGAAGTAAATCCACTAACATTAAATTTTCATCCTATAGCCAAATCCTGCCTCCCTTTCTCTAAAATCCTTGAAAGATGTATTAATCAGTTTTTCCACACACTCTTACAAGACAATCAACAATACATATGGATTTCAGCCAGACCACAGCACCTGTCCTGCATTACACTGTCGAAGCTCACAACTATAAAACTTGTATCTGCAGTATTTCTAGATCAAAAGCCTTTGACATGATCTCTCATACAAAACTCCTCGATTTTCCACTCTGGGTCTAGCATCTCTCCATCTATTCAATGGTTCTCTAGCTAACTTGCCAACAAGAAACTAGCTGTAAATTGGCAAGGCTACATCTCCACATACCTTCTAACTTTCACAAGAGATCAAAAGATCCATCCTTGGCCCTCTACTTTTGAATACTTTTATCAATAAGCTACATTGATCTTGTGAATGCACCTTGATTTAATATGCAGATGACTACCATCATCTGCTCTTCAAACACCTTAACTCACCTCCAAGAAACACTCAAGCTGTCATCTCCACTAAAACCTGGCTTACAGCACAACTCATACTCACCCCCCCCAAAAAAAAACTTCCTTACCCCAAAATCTCACACCCCTAACAAAGCATCTTTCAAAAATCTTTTCAGCAAATGGTACCAAAATAGTCAACCATACCAAACTATTAGTAGTTATAATAGATCTTAAATTTCACCTCCACATCCAAAGCAATTAAGAAAACTTAACAAAAATTAGGCATGCTAAATCACTCAGTACACAAAAATTACTCTTCAAAACTTACCCTCACCATTTCAGAACACCAATTCTAACCAAATTACAATCATCCATAAAAAAACCTTGAAAGCTCCTACAACAAAATTACAAATTCATCCTCCTTTTCCCACCACTGCAAAGCTCTACACACCCTTACCTGCCTGCAACTCCCCCCACCACCTCTTACATTCAACTTAAATGCATAAAATCATACGCAAACCATTAGCCTGCCTAGCTTTTGCCCCCTTTTAATAAATATGCATTTTCCAAAAACTCTTAAATCAGAAGACAAGTCTCCATAAATAAAACCAAGCAAGTCCCCTAGACAAAGACTATACTCAGTAGCAAAAAAATGGAACTCCTTAACTCTAACAGAACTATTTCTAATCTACCCACCTGTAAATGCTCCCTAAAAGAACACCTTACAAAAATGTTGGAACTGCTCCTGTGCCAATCCTGAACTTGCTAGAAGTCACTCATTTCAACCTAGATCATAATCCAAATTCTCTCCAGCCTCCTACTCCACTTTGTTTTCCCCACTACCTTACCTTATTTCATCTCTGCACACATTTCCTCTACCTCTTTCTTCCTTACTTGCCTAAACTACCCGAAGGTACCTTTACAGTACACATCTCCATCCATCCTTCGATAATCATAAAATGAACACCTATCTGATACCAAGACAATGAATTCCAACTTACTGTCTCTAATTGTGTTCTCAAGATCTCTAAATATCTTGGCATGATGGCCTCAGATCTCATTTACCATACACTAATCAATTTAAGGACTACTGAACTTTTTTCCTTGTATTCTCCAACTCGTTATTTTTTTTCATTACACTACTATGAAATACATGGTGTTTTTCCAATTACATTTTTCTCATTTTGTGGTGGAACATACTTGATTTAAGGTATCTACTTGATTTCTGAAATAGTGATTTTGAAGCTTTTCTCCCGGGGCCTCTGCAGAAAATAGGCACCTTCTGGCCCAGTCTGACTTAGCCTCATCAGGCAAATGCTGTAGATGAAGCCAAGAGTAATGCCTGAACACAGAACCAAAAGCAGCAGCTCTAGAAACAAACTGCATCATAATTACATTTGATAGAATGGCGAGTCACTTGAGAAAATCCCAACAAAGTGCTGAAACCTTCCCCTTAGAATCAGAAAGGTCAGAAATAACTTGCTAGACCTGAGAAAGAAGAGCAAGACATGCCTGGTTATATGGGTCTGATAATTATAGCTCAAAAACCCAAGGTAGCAGCAGAATACATCTTTTTGCCAAAGCATTCCATAGCACTACTTTCCTTGTCAGAAGGAAGCAATTCAGTTGAAGCCAAGACCTTAGAAGGTTTGTCCAAAGTGACTGATACCAAAGGTCAGCAGGACATTTGCAAGTAGAGAATCATGAGGCACCTTATAAAACCAGCCAGGCTTTTTAGGGGCTGGATATAGGAAATCTGGAACCAAAGCAGCAGCTAAAAAATGTCCAACAGGGGTGCTTGGACAGGAAGGACAGCAGAGGAGGTGCAGGATTCCATCTGGGAGAGCTCATACTACCTCTTCGGGATGTCAGAAAACTGAGCACAGTCCAATTTACAGAATTCCATCATACGAGATATAGTATCCCTGAAAGAAAGTTCCTCAAAAGCAGAACCTGGACTAATGGAATCCTCCTCTTCAGAAGAATACTCCAAGAGAGAAAAAATGAGTAAGGCAAGGACTGTTCCCCAGAGTCCAAGTCCTCATCAGAAGAGTTCTGCTCCCTAGGCCTCTTAAGTGGAGTAGAAGACCAAGGGGGGCAGGAACTGAAACACCCTGGAGAGGCTTCAAAGCCATGCGTGCATTCAACAACCCGTGTAATCCTGCCATTCACACTGGGGATCTTTAGGAACAGGGTAAATGTGATTAGTTTTTGGCTTTTTCTTTAAAGGGATGTCAGCCCTAAAGACATTAGGAGGTGCGGACCCTTTCCGATACTCAATATAATGGGTGAATCTCCTCCAGAACAAGGATCTGCAGAACTCCACTCTGTCCGTCTGATATCAGCAGAGATCCCCCTCACATCCATAACAAAAGTCTGCAGAGCTTCAGAGAACGAGAGAGAAATTCAACCATGATGTCCTCTGACACTATTGCAGCTGCGTAATCAGAAAGAAACAGACAATCCTCCATGTTTGCACCAGCCTTGGGACAGACATCCAGAGAGGCAGTACAGCAACCAAATCAAACCTTTGTTGGTCTTTCTTGGCAAATTGCTGAAAGTCAGGATGGGACGATTCTGCCATGACCCCCTGCACTAATAAGTTAAGATGTTGGTTCTCCAAGTAGATAGACAAGGAAGAGACCACTACAAAGTCTTACGGCCAAAGCTCGACAAATCAAGCAAATAGTATGGTCGTGAGATGCACCAAAACAAACACTGCTGGTGATGGGTCCTTATAGGGAATCACTTCTCCATGGACTTTCTCCTTCTGAATGACATACAACGTTGCAAACAAAAGAAATCCCCAACGGGGCACTAATCTGAAAATGGCTTGGTAACCAGCACAAAAGGAGCTTTCAGACGGATCAAAGATGGCATTCGGATACAAGTCACTTTTACGCCCTACACCTTCAGCAGGAAGTGTGTGCGAGAAGCAAGTCATCCTTAAAATTCTAAGGCTTTGGTATACTGGCCATATGTTGGGCTACCCTAGGTAAGGAACACCTTTAGTGAATACAACAGTGATATAGAAGGAAAATGTTTTCTGTAAGTAGGCAGGCTTGCAAAATGATAAAGTGATGAAGGTCATGCTTGCATGTGCAATATTAGCTTTTTCCCCCCTTGGCAAATGTTCAGTAGCAGTCAAGAAGTCTGCAGTTGAACATTTTATTCAGAACAGATTCCTTCATGCATCTGCAGTTTTTCATTGCTGTTTCCATAAGGTATCTGCAGGTTCAAGCAATTACTGTTGAGAGTTTACACAGCTTCTTACCTTAATCTTGAGAATTCTGAGCATTCTTTGCTAAGGGAAATGCAAAATTTTATTGTACAAGGACATACAATTCAATAAAAAATATAGTTGGAAATTATTGGAAGGGAACAGATAACCGCTTTCCCAGCAGCTTTAATACATTTAACAGAACAGTGTATAATTAAATTTTAACGGCAGCCAGTGCACATTTCTTTGAGGCTAAAAATGTTTTCTGAACGCATGCAAGATATTTTTCACATATGGGAGTAACGGAAGATAAGAGAAACAGACATCAATGCAAGTGGGAGCATAGGCTGCAACATGTGCTTAAGACTAACCTTAACTTTATGTTAAGTAATAACCAAGGATGCAGCTGGCAATATGGGGCAATTTTTCCTAATTGGAGGGTTAAGCAATTTTCTGAAGATGCACATAATGGTGTGCTTGTCCGACTAATCAGTTATGGGGGTGTTCTGAACATGTATTTCGTTTCAAGATTTTCATTAAAAACAAGAGTCTTGAAAACTGCCACAGGTACAAATGGAGATGAAAAAACTGTATAAGAGAACAACCTGCAAACAGTGCGTGCATGCAACACAAGTTGGGAATACGCATTCAAAACACTGTCTCATAATAGGTGTGAACTTATCACAACAGCTAACCTACCCTTATTGTCTTGGAAGATAAATGGCCTTACAGGTACGGACAAAAAGGTAAGAATATTAAAATGCATGAAGAAATAGACGGTGGAAATAAAATTGCTGCAGGAGACATTTGGGAAGAAATGAACATTTGAGATTGACAGAGTGTTTCATGATGGGTATTCATCAGAATAACCGGGACAAAGGAAAAAGGGACCAATTATGATTGCAGACGCGCTCCAATAATGACAGACGAGGAAAAAACCAATGATACATTTGTGGCAGTAAGAGGCTATGGACAAGGAAGGAGATTTATATTCCACAAAAAAAAAATGCTAAGAAAGTTTGGGGAAAATGAACAGCTTTCACCAGGGAATATAACTTGCAGGTGGGGGGCGTGAATTTGATTTGTAATAGTGAGGACTCATCCGAGTGGACCTAGAAAGGAAAATATAACAGAGGGCAAAGTTCTGAATTTATGACAATAATTTAAATCATGCACCAATAAAATGAAAAAGCAGACTAATGAAGTAAAACGAAGTCATTGGCGCTTTCCAACCTACCTGTTAGAGGAGTTTAAAGAATGGGTAGTGCAAAATGAAAGCCATTGGGGAATATACTAGCTATAACTTCTGAAGAAATTGTGAGTGGGATAAAAATGGAATTTAAAATAGGGTAGAAAAAAATATGGTTAAAAATTAACAGGAATTATAGAGGCTGACAAATGGTAAAGTACTGCAAAATGAGAAATCTCAAAAAATAGGCAACTGCAGAGTGCTAGAGAGAAATAAGGGATAAGATGGACGAGTTGCTGCTAAGCAACATTTTTTTATTTTGGTAACTCAACAGCACAAAATCTTTTAACATAATGACTTGGGCAAAAAAGTAGAAAGGGTTGTCACCACACTTTGGGAGCCTGCAAGAAAAATAACCATAGATCCTGTAGAGATATTTAGAGATTATGAAATTAGGATATTAGATTACAGGATTTTAGAGATTTATAGAAATTTTCATAAAATTTCCTAAACAGATGTGGAAATTAGTAAAGCACAAATGGCAATATTTATGGAAGACTTGCACATGTCAATGCTAGAGGTAGAGAAGCCTCAATTAGCAGGCAAGATCGGAGGAAACCAGATTAAAAAAAGTGAAGTATAATCTGCAGGAATATATCCAAGAACAGATGGCATATTCTTGTGAAAGTTTGTAAAGAGGCTCAGATATGGAAGGTTAACAATATTTCAAAAGGAGGGGAATCACCAGCATCTTGGAAAAAAAGTCTGCAATACCCAAAGATGGCAAAGACCCATCAAACCTAGCTTCATACAGACCCATTTCAATTTTAAACTGAAGTGTTTGTCTATACTAACAAAAAAATTGCAAAGGAGTTAACAGAATTAATGTATATGGATCAATGTGTTTTGTGGAAAGGATACAAACATTTGAAGATCAGTAGAAAAATAATTCAGGGGGCAGCAAAAATATGCCTCTAATTGGTGGGGGGTTTTGATGTAGACAAATCATTCCACAAAGTTGGGATTACAGAAGTAGGGCACTGGAAGCATTTACATTCCCCAATACAATAGGGTTTAATTATGAGGATATGTGAAGGATTGTTGGCAAGATTTAGAAAGGATTCCTCTCTGATGAGCTGTTTCCAAACAGAAGAATCAAACAGGGGTGTCATTCCCTGTATTTACTTTATTTAGAGCCACTGGCAAAGAAAATAAGGGACTCTAAGATCAAAGGACAAAACAGATATGGTGATAAAGTTGCCTTTACTTGCAGATATTTTATAACTGATAAAACCAGAGAAGGACCTCTCTGTGTTGCGGAACAGAGTTGAGTCTTTTCGGAATATAAAGTTAAGATAAAATAAAGGTGATAGCTATAAATTACGTACCCACACATGAACTGGTTCTGCAATACTCAATTATGAGGACACTACAAGATGAACTATTTAGGGGCATGGATTAAAAATGCTTCTGTCAGCTAAGGATAGGCTGAAAGAAGCTAAATTAAAAGTTATGCACTCACCATAACTAAGCATGTGGTGTTCATTTTCATTCTTCCACACACAAGTTCGGATTCAATCCTTGGATTCAACTCTGCCACATACTTCAGACTTCGAATCCAACTCTCAAGCTTCTCTCTCTATCCATAATGCGTTAGTGCAGCCCCATTACCTCAAAGTTTGTTGCCATAAACCAACTTTGAACCAAATCCAACATACAAAAGAAAAAGCAGCTGGAGAACAGCAGACCAGTCCACACTAATAGTAATGACAATGAATCCAACTGAATTGTTAACCTAGGTTTTGTCCACACCGTCAGGACCTAATCAGAACATCTTTACAAAAACTCCTTTTTAAATACCCACCCAGTTCTGCAATTCATTCAACAATACTCTATTTAAGAGACATGACTAAATTACACCCATACATATTAAAACACAATCTATACATACCAATTATCTTACATTTTATAAAAAGTTTGTAAAATTTCTCATTTATTTCATAAATATATACACAAAAAAAATGAATGAAAATAAAATGAAATAAGGTAAAATAACCATATTAAACTGATGTAATGCTAACTTAAGCAGCCTACCTTCCCAGAATATTTTTAATTTTAATAGGGGCAATGCTGACACTGTTTATACCTGGGTGGTTCTGAGCATCCAACCTGCCATTTTAATTTGCATATATTTAGATGGACATCCAAAGCCTTGCCCCGAATGTCATTTTTGATTTGTTGCATTACACAAAACTTGAATGTATGCTCTAAGTGTCCAGCAATATGCCTAGCAAGGGAATTGGTGGACTTAAAATGCCTAATGTCCAACGTATGTTCATTTACTCTTTCCCTAAAGTGTCTAGAAGTTTTTCCCACATAAAACAAGGGATCTAACTCACATTTAGCTAAATACACCACACTGAGTAACTATCAATGCCCCAATATGGGAATAAAATTGTTCACTGATGTTTTTACCCGTTTCCACAATGTAGTTGCATGTGATGAATATCTCCCACATTTAAAATTACCTAAAGCTCTCCCAGCACTTATTTGCTGTTGGTGGGACCTCTTCTCCAAGATCTCGATTAATGGACCCATTTCTTACCACCTCTGCTTCCTGGAGAAGGCTTTTTGACTTCATCCAAGGCAGACAATTGTCTTCCCCTTCTTGTTTGCTGAGAGAAAGCGTTTCACCAACGGCCCAATTAAGGATGAGCTAAGGGTGCACTGATGGACATCTTAAAGTGCTCCACAGTCACACAGCTGCATCCATGCCTGTCTTCTTAAGGCAAAGCCTGAACCAGCAGCTCGTGAGATGCATTCAGCTGCATGAGAAATAAACCTTACTGAAGCATTTGAGATGGAGTAGCCGGTTGAGGACATTCTTTTGAAGTCCTCTGCAGACATGGACTCTTGAGCATTTGAAAGTTCCTTAGTCAAATCTCTGAAAGTCTTGTGAAGTGTGCCAGGTAAATTAGAGACCTCAGAGCAAAGGTCACCAAGGCAAAGACTCTTTCCAAATCTTTCCAGCACCCTAAATGCCCTGTTAAATGGATGGACAAATGTCTGTTCTGCTAGCTTTCTCAGTGGCTGTCACTACCACCATAGAATCTACCAGGAATCCTTTACTCCAGTGGGGTCTGTCTGAGGGCCTAGAAATACAAGGTCTCCAAGATGGGATTGAAAGAAGCCCAATACACACTAACCTATCAGGAAACTAAATCAATGAGTTAATCGGGGGGGGGGGGGGGTGAGACAAATGGGCCAAAACCAAAGGTTTCCAAAATTACAAATTTTACTGTAGAGGGTTTTTTTTTTGAAGACCAACCAACTTTTTATCTGAGGATCGCCAATTTGTCTCCAAAGGAGATATCATCCGGTGGTGATCTCGTGGAACCTTCTCCAAAATGTATATCCTCCATGTGAGACTCCAGCAGGAGTCTATGCACCTCCTCTTGCATGTTCCCTTATGATGCATCTCCTCTGTAGGATGTTCATGGGAGGTACTAGGAGAGGGGAAGCTCCTCTACAGGACCTGTCTGGAAACTTGCTGGAACAGGCTGTCCCTGTGGAGCAGGTCTGATCGATTCCGAAGACAAGGGAATACAGGCTGAACCCAAAGAATGAGAAGCGGATTCTCCAGAGAGAAAAAAGCCTTTCTATAACCTCGAAGGCAGAGACACCCAGAGAAGCCATGAACAACTTGAACTGGAGAAGACACTCCAAACAGACAAATCCCAACCAAATGCTTTTGGATCTGTGCCTCAGGGATGTAACTGGATCAGAACTGTCCAAAACAGAGGCTCCGAGGGACAGGGATGGAATAAACAGTGCCGATCTCAGCCCCATGGATCTGATGCCAACATTTCGGCTTCGGGACATGTTGCGATCCAAGGGTATCAAAGCAGAGCTAGTCAGGAATAACGGAGTCAAAGAAATCTTTGGATTAAACTCTGGGCCTCTACAGATTTCTGATCCTGGGACTCAAACTGGACAGATCACAGAGACAGAAAAGTGTTGGATGTCACAGTAAGGCTCTCGGATCTGGTACAGAATAGAGGCAATAGGAGCCCCATCTGGATCTGAGATCAGAATTTTTCATACCATATCCACATCTGCTTCGGAAACTTCTGGAGATGTAGTGGATTGTGGCCTTGAGTGGTTTTAGGGGTTTATAACAAATGGAGATAGTGGAGTAGGAGAAATAAATTTAATGGTATACTCTGGTGTAGAACATCAAGTGCCAGGCTTGGATCGGATGAGCAGGGGAGACTACTCTGGTAGACAAATATTTCTATCACCCAGAATGTGGAGGGACTGGACAAAGCCCCCTCTCCCTCCCCCACTGACAACACAACGGAGGAAGGAGCAGACCCCACGAGAAACTCCAACCATCCGGAGAAGGCCGACCTGGAGCCATCAAGAGCCAATGCACTGAGGGGCAAAGAACGGTCCGAAAGACCTAGATCCAGACAAGCCCCCATGGACTCCACAGTGACAACCCAGACAGGTGGCCCCGCTTGACCTGGGGAAGAGGAACAGAACTGGCCCCGCTTGACCTGGGGAAGAGGAACAGAATTGGCCATAAACTGATGGGGTTGGGACAGAAGTCCGGGCAACCCCCACTGCCCTCCATGCTGTGGACCACCTCCCCTAGGTCCAATCCCTGAGAAGTCAGACAAGGAGAAAGTCAGGGAGTGGGACAGGCCTCCCAATCTTGTGGGCTGGGGGAAGCCAAAAGCCCCAGTTAGATTTGAGCCCTCAAAAAGAACTGCATCATCCTGTCCATATCAGAGGGAAGGATGCTCCTGGAGGATCAGGAGCAGAGGACCTAGCTGGAGACTCAGGCCACTCTGGGGCCTTCTCAGATGGTCTGGGGAGAACTGGTCCTAACACAGAGGATTAAACCACCCCCTCCCACAGGATCAGAGGCAAAATCTGCAACGAGAATAGGATCAGACATGGGTCTCTGATTTGACCGTATTGGATCCAAGGAAACATGAGTCCGAAAAATAGTTTTCAAACCAGTCTCATCTGAAGGGATCAGACTTGAGAGTCTGCTCTGGCTTGGATCTGGAGACCTTGGATCCGGGAGTCGAACCCAAAACCCTCTGATACAAAGGGCCAGGACTGGAGGGCCCTGAATCCAGGAGTCGACTCTCGAAGTCCTCAGACACTTGGATTGACATCACTAAGGCTGGAGTCTGATCCATGGATCTGGTAGCCTAGCTTTCTTGGAGGAAACCTCCCCTGAAGATGAAGGCTTTCGTTTATGGCCAGAGAGCCCAGACTTGGTTGAGGACTCCTTGACCAAGGGACCCCCCTGAAACATACCTTTTAAAAGGTTATTCCAGAGGTCGACCAGAAACATGGGGTTGAATGCAGCACAAATGCTGCATTCAACCCCCAGGGGGCCAGTGCCGAGAGTAGAGGCTCTCCTTGTGCGAGTCGGAAATGGGCATCTTCAGACTGTACGAGGAGCACCTCAAACCAGAGAGGCTTCTCAGACAAGCAACAAAAAGCCTAAGGGAAAAATGAGGAGTCTGACATCCAGGTAAGAGGTCTAAACACTGAAGGTCTGTCCTACACAGAAAACACACTAAGACCACTAAATTAATAAAAAATTAAAACAGAAACCAAGTAGATTAAGGGAAAATATTTACACTACCACACTTCCCAACCAAAAAAGGGAGCCAAAAAAACCAAACCAACCAAAATGGCCAAGGGTTGGGGGTGGGGGGCACTACTGTAGACTTAATGGAGTACACTACAAATAAAAACTTATTGGAAAGGCAAAGTAGTATTCAAAAACAAAACCTACTTGCTAAGTATGGAAAACCTGAGGAGCTAAGCAATCTGCATCTGACAGATAAAGTGGCAAATGAGACCGGAGGGTAGAAGACAGCACAGCATTATGGGAGGGGAGAAACTTAAGTTAAGCTGTTGTCCAAGTGAGCTGGCTCAGACCAAATATCAAATAATGGACCCACACGTGATGGATTGAGACAAGGTAACATCAGATCCAAGAGGAATGAAGATCAAAAATAAAATTTCAGAATAAAACTTTTAAAGGATTAACTCACAATAAATAGTTAACCCTCTTTCGAGAAAGGGGGGGGGGCTCCTCAGGGCACAATGGACTAAGGCAGGAGCTCAAGAGTTGGATCTGAAGTCTGGTGTATGCAATGTCTCAGATCCCAGGATCCGATCCGAACCCATGTTTTGAGGAAAAATGAAAAGGACATCAGCTCAAAAGATGCAAAAAAATGAGAAATTGGAAGCTTGTGTTTATGAATACTGGTAAAATTTGGTTCTTTAGTTTTATATATAGGCCAGACTTTTTGATCAACCAGAGTTAAAAATTAAGAAATTAAATTTATCTGGGAGGGAAAGAGGGGAAGGGTTAAATGGGATAGGTCGATCCTTTCAACAAAACAAGGTGGTTTAGCATTACCTGATTTAAAGGGCTATTTTAGAGCTCCACAATTAAGGTTCAAATGAGTAAAGCAAGTAGAAAGTTATAATTCAAAGTGGAAAGGATGGGGGGTGATTAAGCAGGAGGAATTCAAGAAATAAAGTGCTTAGGTTTTTGGACGCTGTTCCTTCACCACCACCACACAGATTAGTATTTTAAGCAGCAGACTTCAAAAAATTCTCTACAGAGTACTTTATCAGAAACACTGGGTGGGCAAATGGGTGTAATCAAGGAAATGATTCTTTTGAGCTGGACACTGGATCTGAACTGCAAAGACATGATAGGAATTAAAGTCTAGTTCTGGTGGCTGTCAAAAAAAGCAATTACAAGAAAATGGAAATCAAAGTCTAAACCAACTGTATTTAAAGTTTTCAACATTGTAACAGATGCAAGAACAAATAGGATCTTTAGAAAAAAGAGCAAGTTGCACAAAAATGGAGATTGTAGGAACAATACACGCAGGATAATGTTCAGCAGGAAAGGTTTAAGGGAAGGCAGGAATCCAGCAATTTATGTAATGTTGGACTGAGAAAAGTTATAAAGGACATATGATGTATTATGCATGTAAATATAAACATGCAAATAGAAATATGGTTTCCATTCTGTTAATGTACGTGTCCATGTCTTAAGTGATTGGTAGCGTTGTCACCTGTTAGACGTTGCCCGTTAGATTCTTAGAGCGTCTTCTGTGTAGCGACATGCGTGAATGGGTGTTACTTCGTTGAAGGTTGTGCATTAGGCCCTGCAAGCCAGTACGTAAAAATCTACTGCCAATCATTAGCGGACCGGAGTTCCGCTGTGGCGACCCCCAACCAGGAAAAGCCGAAAGACACAAACATTAAAAGATCCCTGGAGTGGTACAAGGAGAAAAGTACTCTATTTTGACAAATCTGGTTTATTTTTCGTGCTGGGTTGCCTAGCCTTCTTTACATCATTTATGTCTCCAGAATATTTAAGCCTGCTCGAGAATTACTGCAAGATCACTCAGGCTGTCAGCACGACTCTAGACTTGGGTGTTAGAGAGACCCCTTGTTTTGAACTACAAGAGTCGCTCACTGAGAAAAAAAAACAGTTATGTACTAACCATCACGATCGATGTGGTCCATCTTGCCTACATTCATTACTGATGGGTTCGGAGCAGATAATCGGCTCGGACTCAGCCGACCATTTTCTACATGAAGTCTCCAATTGGCTGGGCTAACCGGTATCCCAGGATGCACCTCTCAAACCCCCAGATCTTGTTTGCATACATCCGAGTCACTCCACATACACCAACCTCAGTAAGAGGAATATCATCCACCAGGAAAAAGGAATAAACAGATTCAAAGGGTCTCAGAGCAATTATCCTCCAAATCCTTCAGGCAGGGGGAAGGTGGGAGGATACGTAAGAATGTAGGTGAGATGGACCACATACATCGATCGTTATGGTGAGTACATAACTGATGTTATGTGGTCCTATCTCTCCTACATTCATTACTGATGGGACAGCGTCCCTAGCACCTCTAACCCGGGAGGCTCATAGGAAAATACTCCTGAGAACCGTGGAACCAAAGGAAGCCCGGCCTCTAGATGCCACGTCCAGCTTGTAATGAGAGATAAAGTTGTGATGAGAAGCCCAGGTAGCCGCTTCACAAATGTCGTCCAAGGAAAGCCTGGCATGATATGCTATTGAAGTAGAGTGCTCTAGTGGAATGAGCATCGACTGGGAATGGTAAGTTTGTCTGCAGAGTAAATAAAGGTAAGGCAATCCTTAATCCACTTGGAAATTGCGCACTTGGAAACAGAACTACCCGTTCTATTCTCGGAAAGAGAGAAACAATTGATCTGATTTTCTTGCGTGTTTTGTCCTGTGTAAATAGAATCTCAGTTGTCTAGGCACATCCAATTGATGAAATTTGAACACCGGCTTGTTGGAGAAGTTGAGAAAAAACACAGGTAACTCAATGGATTGGTGGAGGTTAAATGTAGACGACACCTTAGGGAGAAAGGACAGATTAAGTCTTAAGGATACCCTGTCCTTATGGAATATCAAATACGGGGACCTAATGGACAATGCTTGAAGTTCTGATACTTTTAGCCGAAGTGATGGCCACTAAGAAAGCAGTCTTCCAGGATAAGAATTTCAGTTCGCAAGGGGCAGCCAGCTCAAAGGGCGGAGAAGTGATGGCTTGCAATGCCAGATTTAAATCCCATGGCATGACGGGTTCTGACACAGGAGGATGCAGTAACCAGGCTCCTTTCAAAAAGGCCTTGCAAAGGATATGGCCCATAAGAGCTGGCTCATAGGATACATGGAAGTTAGAAATGGCTGCCAGCTGCACTTTAATGGTCAAGGGAGCAGAGCCCTGTCGGAAGAGCAAAGCTAAAAAGTCTAAGACAGTCTATATACGGGCTGTGAAAGGTTCCAGATCTTGTGCCTGAGCCCAGATGGAAAATCTCTTCATTTGCTTGAAAAAAATTCTTCTGGTGGAGGACTTGTGAGACGACGAAAGAATATGCACCACCTCAGGTGAAAAGGAATGTAGTCTATCGACGGAAGTGGAGCAGCCAGGCTGTCAACCTGAGGGACTGTAGGGAGGGGTGGAGCTGTGCCGACATACGAGTCAAAAGGTCTGGTACTGGATCCAGAGTCCAAGGACCGTCCACAGTGAACTGCTGAAGGAAGGGGAACCAGACCTAGCAGGGCCAATGTGGAGCAATTAGAATCTTGCTTCCCAAGTGAATGGCTTTCTAAATCACTCTTGGTAACAGAGGAAACTGAGGAAAGGCATAGAGCAGACCGAAAGGCCAACCATGGACTAGAGAGTCCCTGGGTGACTCCCCCGGTGGGGGGATCAGAGTGAAGTAGTTGCTGCATTTGGCATTGAGGGGACTGGCAAAGAGATCGCAGCAAAGGTGATCCCACCTGCTGAAGATCAGAGTTGCAATTCTGTTGTTCAGGGACCACTCGTAAGGCATCAGAATAGCTCTGCTTAGCCTGTCTATCACGTTGGATTTTCCCGGAATGTGCATTGCCACTAGAAACCGTTGGGAAGACACTGCCTAATTCCACACTCTCATGGCTTCTCTGCAAAAGGGGTAAGACTTGGTCCCCTCTTGCTTGTTCAGGTACCAAACTGACATGCTATCTGAGTGAACAACAATTGTTCCCCGGGGAAGAGAGCTCTGAAGTGCTTGCAACGCTAACAGCACTGCTCTCATCTCCAGGACATTGATGTGCAAGTGTACCTCATAATCCTGCCACATGCCTTGGACCGTTCTGCCCAGATAATGCCCACCCCCACCCTATCAGGGAAGCGTCTGTGGTCACTGTGGCAGCAGGAGAGAGGGGAACTAGATTCCTCCCCTTGTCCACGTTGGAGGAACATAGCCACCAACGGAGATCCTGCCTGTAATGCTCAGAGGAGAATTGGGTCAGAGGGGTAATTTTTGATAGGACCACTGGACTGAAAGGAGCCACTGGAGGATCCGCATCGTGTAGCCTGGCTAAGGGTACTAACATGATGGTCGCCGCCATGGATCCCAATAACTGAAGAACTAACCTGGCTTGGACCTTCTTCTGGGGCAATAGAGCCTGGACCTGAGATTGCAACACTTATCCTTTCTTGAGGTAGAAAGGCCCTCATTAAGGCCGAGTTTAACTACGCCTATAAATACAACACGCTGTGAGGGCAGCAAGGCAGATTTTTCCCAGTTGTGTTAATTCCTAACCTTTGACAAAGGTTTATGGTAGCCGCTCTGGCTTGGATGAGATGCCTGGTGGGGGTGGTAATGAGCCAATTGTCCAGGTAAGGAAACACCTGGAATCCTAGACGTCTCAGGTGAGACGCCACCACTGCCAAGCACTTTGTAAACACCCTGGGGGCTGTGGTGAGACCAAAGGGCAGGGCTAGAAACTGAAATGACTGGCTCCCAGCCGGAAGCTTAAATGATTCCTGGATGCCTTGTTTATCTTGATGTGATAATAGGCGTCCTTGAGGTCGATGGAGCACATCCGTACTCCCTCTCCCAATAATGGGAAGATGGATTGAAGAGTGACTACTAGGAACTTGGACTTCAGGATGTAGTGATTCAATCGACAGATCCTGGATGGGTCTCAGGTCCCCTGTTTTTTTCGGCACCAAAAAGAGTCTTAAGTTCCTGATCTGAGGGGGCCGGTTGGATTACTCCTTTTCTTAGCAGCTTTGATATCTCTAGCGCTACTTGATCCCTTTGACTGGGTGGAACATCCGGGATTTTTTTGATTAGGGGAGGAGGCGAAAAAAAAGGTAATGGTGTAACCTCCAGTGATTATTCGTAGCACCCATCGATCCTGAGTGATTCTCTCCCAGGCTTGAGGATGCCACGAAAAATGACCCCCCACTGGCTCCGGAACAGCACAGTCGGGCAATACCTCAGGGATGCTGATAGGAAGATCCGCGAAAGGAGTTGCGGTCTCCCAGATTGTGGGGGCCTCCTCTGCCCCTAGGACAGCATCTTCCAGAATAATTCCCCCCACCTTTGCCTCTGGAGGGGGGCTCACCATGCGTGTCTGGGAAAGACTTTTGTGATTTCTTTAACCACATCTTCCCTCCTCTCTGAGCCTTGGGATAAGGCCTAGAGGGTAGAGAAAAACAGGCCCCTACGGTAGATAGTCTTACCCTCCTGTTCACATCTGCTGAGAGTCTTTCACTTTGGGTCCAAAAAGAGAGCACCCATCGAAGGGGGCGTCCATGAAGGAAGACTTTAAGGCCTCCTCGAAATGACATAGGCACATCCAGGCTTGCCTCCTAAGAGCCAAGCCTGAGCTAGCTGCCCTACTTGCCCCTTCGGCTGCATAGAATATGAGCCTCATGGACGAGTTTGCAATGGAACCAAGGGTAGACAAGTGGGCGTTAACAGTCTGCGCTACCGCCTCAGGCATGTTACCCGTCAAGGTATCTCCCAACTCTGAGGAGCTCTGGATCTGAGTAAAGTGACAAAGGCAATTCAGAGACCGCAGTGTAAAGGTCGCTGAAGACAAATCCATACTCCTGGACTCCTTATTGGGAGGATGGACAGAGGAAGAAGCCTCTGCAACTTCTTGTCGAGTAGCTGACGCCACCACCATGGCATCTACAGGGACCCCTTTTGCGAAAAACTCTTTCCCTGGGGGAGCAGACAGGAACTTATTAGGACTGGGCACTGGTTCCACTGAATAAGGGTGCTCCCACATCGTTCGACAAATCAGGTCTAAGAGTTCATCGAAGGGTGGAGACACCCAGGAGGCGGAAGGTTGAGCTCCGAAGGCCTTGAGGAATACAGACTCCTCAGAGGGGGGCTTGGAAGGCCAGTTGCCTCTGCCTCAAAATCTCCAGGATGTCTGAGGAGACGTAATCGGAGAAAGTACAATTTTGTACCTACCATAAATGTAGATGTCCGATAGGTATGCATCTGCAGTCCTTGCATATGGGTTGTCCTGCCTCAGGCAGCCCTTCGGTCGGCCGGATTCCAAAGTCTGGGTCCGGCGTCGGCTGATGTCGCCCTTTCCCTGGCGTCAGAGCGCCTGGGGTATAAAAGAGTCAGCAGACGCCATCTTCCTCAGTTTTTCTTGCCCCAGATGCCAGGTGCCCTCTAAGGAAGGCTAAATTTGGAGAAATGCAAAATGTTCCAAACATGCACAGTAATAAAAAACAAATACACCACAATAGATAACCCCAGCTAGCTATAAGAAGGATAAGTACCCAAGAAATACCACAGAGGGGAAGGAGGGAGGGAAAACCTGACTGCAGATTCATACCTATCAGACATCTACATTTATGGTAGGTACAAAACTGTACTATGTCCTTCAAGGATGCATCTGCAGTCCTTACATATGGGTAGAATACCATAGCCAAGCTGGGGGTGGTAGGATCTAAGAAAATGATGGTGTAGCTAAAATGCCCTGCAGGACTGCCGTAGCAAAGCCTGCTCTGGATCTGGAAGATAAGGGCAAATTGTAATGCTTGGAAAATGTATGCACGGAGCTCCATGTAGCAGCTTCTAAAGTGTCCTTGGTAGCCACCCCTCTTAAAAAGGCTGTGGAGGTGGCTGTGGCTCTGGTGGAATGAGGCCTGATGTTAGCTGACACAGTTTTTCCATAAGAGTAGCAGAATCGAATGCAATTTCCTATCCATTTTGAAATTGTCTGTTTGGAAATTGCTTTGCCTTGGATGCCTGCAGCATATGCTACCAACAGCTAGTCAGTTTTTCTGAAAGTCTTAGTTCTGTCCAAGTAGTAGCGTAACTGTCTGTGAATGTCCAGGGTATGCAGAAGTTTTTCTCCATTGATTTGCGGATCTGGAAAGAAGGTAGGCAGGTGAATAGCTTGGTTCAATGAGACCCTGGATACCACCTTTGGCATGAATGAAGGATTGGTTCTCAAGGAGACTCTGTCCTGATGAAAAATAAGAAATGGTTGTACTGCCATGAGAGCCTGCAATTCAGATACTCTTCTTGCTGAGGTTATGGCCAGAAGGAAGGCAGTCTTCCAAGACAAGAACTATAACTCTGAAGATGCTGCTGGTTCAAAGGGAGGTAGAGTCAACTTTTCCAACATGAAGTTAAGGTCCCATGTAGGCACTGGTGGTTTTCTTGGAGGATTGATGTTTTTAATTCCTCTTAAAAACTGCCTTAGGAGAGGATGAGAGAAGACAGGTGGATCAGTATTGTATTCTGCTGAAATTGCTGAAGCATGAATTTTTATGGGAGAGTAAGAAAGGCCATTGTGGAGCATTTCTGCCAAGTATTCCAGGATATGTGCCATGCTCATCACTGTGGCATCTAGGCCCTTTGTGGTGCTCCAAGTGTGGAATCTTTTCCATTTTGCTGAATATGCCTTTCTCGTGGAAGGTCTGCGAGCTTCCATGACTATATCCTTCACTCTCTTGGATAGCTTTTCCTGGTGAGTAGTCAAGGTATTCTCCAGGCTGTCAGCTGCAGGGTTTTCAGGCTGGAGTGCAGAGTTTTGTAATTGCGCTGTCAGGAGTGACCATTGTGGTGAGGCCACGGTTTCGTGTGTGACAGGCATCGTAACAGTGGGTACCAGTGCTGCCTTGGCCAGTCCGGGGCTATTAGAATCACTTTTGGCTGCTCTGTCCTGATTTTCAGTAAGACCCTGGTCATTAGTGGAAGAGGTGGAAATGCACACACTGTTAGAGTATTCCAGCTGAAAGAGAGAGCGTCCACTTTCCATGCTTGTGGGTGGTATGTCCTTGAACAGAATTTCTTCAGCTGATTGTGGTGGGAGGCAAAAAGATCTATGTCCGGCCTTCTCCAAAATTGTGTTATCTGAAGGAAGATGTCTGGGTGTAGCATCCAATTCATGTGGATCCATGGTGTTTCTGCTTAGGCTGTCCGCCAGTATATTGTCTTTTCCTGGCACAAACTGGCATTGCAGCTCTATATTGAGTTTAGGAAAAGTTCCCAAAGATTCATTGCTAGTCTGCAAAGAGGGTAGGAATGGATACCTCCTTGCTTGTTTATGTACCACATAACTGTGGTATTGTCTGTCCTTATTAGCAGGTGGCCTTGATGTAGAAAGTGCTTGAAGGCCTCGATTGCATGCATCACTGCCAGCATTTCCTTTTGGTTTATGTGCATGCGCAATTCTTTCTGAGACCATAGTCCTTGGATGCATCTGTCCTCCATGTGTGCTCCTCATCCATGGTCTGGAGCGTCCGAGGTAATGATTTTGCTGGTTACTGGTTTGCTGAAAGGCAGACCCCTGTTTGACTGGCTTGCTTGGGCCCACCACAGGAATTCCTTTTGAAGGCATGGAATGAGTGGTATCAAAGTTTCTAGGCTGTGATTGTGCTGAGACCATAAACTCCTTAGGTACCATTGTAGTTTTCTCATATGCAGCCTTGCTTGTGGTATCAGAAGAATGCACGATGCCATGTAACCCAGGGCCTGCAGGATTTTCCTTGCAGTCATCTGAGTTTGTTTTGTCAGATTTTTGAAGTAATCCGGCAGTTGTCTTTGTTTTTGTGTGAGAAAAGCCATTTGGGTAGTTGTATCTAGTTCCGCACCCAGAAAAGTTATTCTTTGGGATGGCACAAGTCTTGACTTGTGAATGTTGACTGTGTATCCCAAGGCCTGCAGAAGGCGGATGGCATAATTCAAATGTTTTTCCAAAGTTTGTTGGCTGTCCACTTGTATAAGGCAGTCGTCCAGATACGGGTAAATTTGAATCCCCTGAAGTCTGCAGTGTGCAATTACTGATGCCAGGCATTTCGTGAATACTCTAGGCGCAGTAGATAAGCCAAAGGGCAATGCTGAGAATTGATAATGCTCTGAACCTGCAAGAAATCTGAGGTGTCTTCTGCAACTTTGTCTGATCGGGACATGCAGGTATGCCTCCTTGAGGTCTAGAGTTACCAGCCAAGACCCCTTGCCCAGCATGGGAAGGAGTTGCTGTAGGGTCAGCATTTTGAATTTTGGCACAATGATATAAGTATTGAGTGCGGACAAATCGAGAATAGGCCTCCATTGTTTTTCTTTTCTTGGGACAAGGAATAGTCTGGAATAAAATCCTTGGCCTTGTTCTGCAAGAGAAACCTTTTCTATAGCTTTCATTTGCAATAGGTTGGCAATTTGTTTTAAAGCCTCTGCCCTTTGACTTGGTGGCAGATTTGGCATTCCTTTTCGTTTTGGTAATATATGGAAATGGAACCTGTATCCTTTGTCTATTTGCAGTGTCCATTTGTCCCTTGTAATACTGTGCCAATTTCTTAATAAAGACAATTTTCTGCCCAAAGGTGCTTCTAATTGAGCCCTGGTTGGCGGGATCAAGGTGAAGTCATTGAGTCTGTGCTTGTGCAGCAGTTGTTGGTCCTGCACTACCTCGCTGGTTAGGAGGCTGCCATTGACGTCCTCTGTAGGAGCCTCTGGCACGCCTGTTCTTGCCTCTGATATCTGTCTTCCGGAAAGGACCAATTCTTAGAAGGCCAATTTCTGCTGAATCTTGGTGGTTGTACCTGGAGGAAATCTTTGACTGTTTGTACAGATTTAGCCTTTTCCTCAAATTTCTTTAAGACCTCCTGAGCAGTGGAGCCAAATAACTTTTGCTTTTCTAGTGGAGCATCCAGAAGCTTAGCCTTAACATGATCTGGCAGAGATTGTTCCTTCAGCCACGCATGTCTACGTATGACTGCACCTGTCATTGCTGACCTACATGAAGCTTCCAATGCATCATAACCACACTGCAAGAAATGGTTGCTAACCTGTTGTGAATTATGTACCAGATCCTGAAGTGACTTACGGTCTAGGGGTTCAGAAGACAGCTTTTTCTGCAATTCATCCAACAAATACTCTTGGTACTGTATCATATGAAATTGACAATTTAAAGCCCTCATAGACAGAGTGGAAGAAGTATACACTTTTTTACCCCATTTCTCTAAAGCACTGGACTCCCTTTGAGGGGAGTGGATTTTTAGTAGTGGCAGCTGCAACCTTTAGGACCCTGGGAAATAGTTTCTGGGTCAGCAGAGTGGGCCTTGTAAAGGAAATGATGCGAGTCCGGGACCCTGTAGTACCTATCGGGTTTAACAGGAGCCAGAGGAAGGGTGTCATGGGTAGTGCTCGACTCAGAATACACATCAATGACACTTAAAACAGGAGGAATAGCCAAAGGTCTATGCTGAGGTAAAAGAAGAAAAGTCCTTAATCTCTTCCTGGAATCGGAGAATTCCTGGCCCTGCCATTGGAAATGCTCTCTCATGGAGTGAAGGGTCTCCCCAAAGCACAGCTCTTCAGGAGGGGAGGCAGAGGGAATGGATTCCTCTGCATCAGAATCCTCGTAGGCCGTGAAGGCCTCCTCCTGGTAATCTGATAGGGCAGAGCCATCCCTGATTAGGGAAATAAGATCCTCGGCCAAACTTGGTATCTGTGAACCTGTAGTGGATCCCTGAGAAATATAGTCTTGGGAGGCAGAGTTTTTTGTTGCTTAGCAGCTTTAGCCCTAGTAAAAGCTTTAATGGACATGGATGCAGGGGGCCTGGCTGCTCCACGTGCTGGGGTAGTCTTGTCTAAGGGAATGGTGTCGGTAGATTCCTGAACACCGGTTTCAGAGGGTAAATCCATAACAGACTCAGAAGAAGCCTCTGGGGCCGAGGCTGTCAGTTGTACCGTTTCCACAGTCGGAAGTACCAAGGCCTCTGTTTCAGCCGAGACAGAAACACTTGCGGTAGGCCTAGGCGTGGTTTCAGCCGAAACCACGGTCCGCGTGCGTCGGTCCTTGTCCTTCCGTTTTTTGGTTAAATGAGAAGTCGGAGTCTCCGACGGCATTTTATAAGAGAAACTAGCCCCAAAAAATTCCTCTGCAAACTCCGACCGACACCTAAGAGTGCGTCGATTAAAGGAGGCACAGGCAGTACAGGCTGAGACGTTGTGGTCTGGGCCTAGGCAAGGGAGGCAGTAGGAATGGAAATCCTTGAGGTATTTGTTTCCCACAAGTCAAGTAATTATTAACTTTAAGCGTTTGATCTGACATCGGCTGAGGCAAGAAAGAGTCCCCAACGGGGTACTTAGCTTTTTGAAGTCTTCGGTAGCTGAATTTACAGGAGCTGGCCGACCGGCACTTGCGAACTGCTTCTGCTTCGGGCACCACGCGGCAAGAAAGACCGAGGAAGATGGCGTCTGCTGACTCTTATACCCCAGGTGCTCTGACGTCGGGGAAAGGGCGACATCAGCCGACGCCGGACCAAGACTTTGGAATCCAGTCGACCAAAGGGCTGCCTGAGGCAGGACAACCCATATGTAAGGACTGCAGATGCATCCTTGAAGGACATCGACTTAGGGGACCCCTCTGCCTCATCGAGGTTGGTATCAGAGGTGAGAGACTCTTCTTGAGTCAATGTGCTTCCTCTTGCACAGCTTATTCCTGGGAGGCTCCTCTGGCACAGACTGAGGGGTCCTCAGAAAGCTGGGGACCACTCATGGGGGTGTCCTCAGGCCTTGGAGCTCTGCTGTCCACTGATAGGGGGCGCCAAAGGCTCTAGTCAGGGTGTATGGGGACGGAGTGGCTGATCCAAGTAATGTCACTGACTATCTGGCCAGTGCACTCCTCATGGCCTCGAAGGTGGGCCCCCCCCAAATCAGAGGACTGGCCCGTCTCCGAGACCACAACCGGAGTCGGGATCCCCCTAGCCAAAGCGCCAAGATGGAGACTCTGGGCCGACAGAAGTCCCGATGCATCCCCCTTGGGCCAGACCGAGGAAACCAGAGTGCCGAAACCAGATGACTGAACCGAAATGGTTTGAGCCGATGACTGCTTCGATAAACCCGCCAGGGGTACCGGAGCCGGCGTAAGGACATCACTGCGCCGAACACTCCAGCTCCGATGACAATGCTCTGAGGAGGAATCATTGGTACCGAAAAAGGAATATGCTCCGGAGCCGACTGGGTCGGAGCCGAAAACAATTTGGCTAACACCGGCGACTGAAGGAGCCTCTGAACCACCCTATCCAGGTCCAAATCAGATAACCTAGAGGATTTGGAGGCAACTGAAGGAGTTGAGGATCTCCTACCTATTGATTCCTGTGTAACACTGGGTGACCGGCTCCGAATCTGCTCCAATATGATCGAAGCAGAGGTAGACTCCAGTACCACCAATACCTCCTGCGGCCCCGAAGACAATGGAGCTGAGGAAGCAGTATCCAAACCGGAAATCCTGTCCTGCGGCTCTGAAGCCAACAGAGCAGAGGAAGTTGTAACTATTTTCAAAATCTTCTCCGGGGGGGGGGCTCCGAGGAACTAGATGGAGCCGGAGATAGTTTCTTAGTTCTGGTGGATTTGGATTTGCCAGTAGAAGCAGCAGATTCTATATCCTCTTCAAAGGAGGATATGACCAGACCCTTCAAAATCAGTTTATTTTTCCTTTCCTGCAGCACCCTAGAACTGAAGGAATGGCAGACACTGCAGGATTCTTAAGTGAATCGCGCCAAGGCAATAAACACAGATGGCATGCCCATCTGTGATCGACATTTTATAGGAACACTGAGCATTTTTTAAATCTGGAGGGTTTATGCTCAGTTTGCTCTTTAGACATGTCCGAATTCCAAACACAACACCACAATAGGAAGGTGGGATACACTACAGGAACTCTAATTTAAACACTCCTTAGGGATCGAAGAGAGAAAACACTGAGAAGACAAAGGAGAGGACTAGGTCCCTCTAAATTAAACGGGCCTAGCCCGCCAACACAAGGAATCCACACACACTCCACAAAACTATAACAAGTTCAAAACACACACAAAACCCAATATAGCTATGAAAATAGCTTTTGTTTGACAAACGTATAAAACTTTAGAAAGTTTAGTCAAAAAGGCACTTGGCCACAGCCAAGCTCGAGACCACGTCCTAACTCAACGAGCGGCAAAAGAGATCTGGGGGTTTGGGAGAGTGCATTTTGGGATACCGGTTAGCCCAGCCAATTAGAGACTTCGTGCTAGAAAATAGTCTGCCAAGTCGGAGCAGATTATCGGCTCCGAACCCATCAGTAATGAATGTAGGCGAGATAGGACCACAACATCCTCCAGTTTTCCTCTTGCCAAGTTTGTACAGGAGGAAATCAATTTTTTTTTTTTTTTTTTAACCAAAAGGTAGCTATATCATTTGCTGGCTCTAATGACACTCCAACTTTGATGTCAAGGGCATGGAAGGGAAAGCAGACAGACCAAACCAGTCCAGGGAAAGGCATCCAAGCTGCTGGAGTTGCTAGCCTTGAGTAACAGTCTCTGCCACCTGTTCTGATGAGAACTAAACTAGTGTCTCTGGCATACCCCCACCTGCTGTTCAGATCCAATATCTCTGTACAATCAAATTCATGGGCTCTGCATATATCCTTCTCCGCTTGTCTGCCATCATTCTCATCTGAAAGAATACACACTACCTTCTGATATTTTCCTTTTTTGACTGCAATGTCCCATGCCTGCAATGCTAATTTGCACAGTAGGTAGGAGGAAGTCCCCTTTTGTTTATATAGTACATTAGTAGTAAACTATATAGTACATTAGTAGTAGTACTACTGTACTTCTAGAACCACACACACAGAAAAAGCTTTGAGTGCCCAAATAACTGCCGTCATTTACTGTGTTCTCTTCATCCTGTGCTCACAACATCCCTTGGACCTGGTTGTTCTCCATACTAGCTCCTCACACCATGCTCAGTCTGTGGTAAGGGTTATACCAGTTTAAGTTGCCTGAAGGGCATTCCCATTGTTCAAGACACATTGCTGGGTACACCATAAAAAATGTGTTTCCTTACATGCGGCAGTAGGGGTATAGTGGTGTCCAAGAGATGGAAACACTGATTCCACATGCTTGTCAAACACTTGTGCTCTCTCATATGGAGGCACATCAAAAAGTGACATCAGAATAAATGCTACCATGTACCCCCCAACAACTTCAGATGCTCTTAGAGATCTTATTTTTTGGGAAAAACTAGTAAACTCTACCTGGCATGCATTCAATGAAAAAGGCCATGGCTGCCGTCTGTCAGAATGTATCTACAGCGTCATAACTACATTTCTTAGCTTTTGGCTACATGGAGAGTTTATACAGCTTTTTTTGCAGGTCGATCCTCATTCCCCCCTCCATCCTGATCTGCCCCATGTCAGTTGCTAAAAAAGCATGTAAAACTGGCAGGTGGACACCATAAAAAAACATGATTAACAGGATATACTTTCTTTGCAAAACTATCAACAGCTTTACTATCCATGTCATTTGGGATGCAACTCCTATTAGAAGCCGAAAGCTGCTCACTTGCTAGGACCCAGAAATACCACATCTGGATCAACTAAAAGATTTTATATGTACCTGCAGAAGTCCTTGAACTTATAAAACTATCAGGCTTCCTGGGAGCAAGGATAACAGTGCCAGGCTCCAGCAATAAGTTTTCAAAAACATCCTCAAAGGCTTAGCACTGGAGGAATATTTAGGGGGTCAAGGTTCAGTGCAGTCTATGAAGAACCTTCATTCTCTGCTGGACTTCTCAGAGGGACTCCTACCACCAATGGCATATTTGGCTTAAATCTTAGATTTTGGGTCAGGCTGACGCAAGGTATTTGGAGACCCAAGCTCAAATGTGTGCTCGCACAATGAAAGCTGGATGCAAAATGACTTCTGTGAAGTTGAGTAGTCATCATTGGACAATCCTGTATGAAAACTCAGTCAAAATTGAACAAATTTGTCTGTAAATTTGAACCAGGAACTTGAGGCTCAAAGCTACTTTGGCAATGTGGGGGGTATCAGTAGATAGAACACACCATTAGTTTGTAAACAGTCACAGGTTCAACACTAAACAGACAGAGCATAAAGTGCGCATGAATGGAGTCTTGGAAAAAAAATAAATAATGGAATGTGTCACATTTATGACGGACAAGGCCTGTACTGGTTTGCATGTAAATCACATTAGTTACTGGAGAAAAGCAGTGTTATCTTGGTCACATCCAGTGCTGACAATCAGGAAAGCTTTAAATACAAATATTTAAGTTGTGCCAAAATGTTAAAGGATAAAGGTTTTGTCCTTGCTTTGGAGCCAAGAAGTGTAAGTTTTTTTTTTAAAAAAAAAAATGCATTTTCTGCTCAAACTGCAGAAAGGCACTAGAAAAAGAATTTGAAGTTTAAATAGCTACACCCAGCTCTTTTCAAGGTATTTCCACTGCAGGCAAAAATCTTTGCAGATATGCAAGAGGCTTTGAAAATGTGAGTTTCAGCCCAAAAGTGCAAAGGTTTGTTTGCATGGAGGAATGATGAAAGACCAGTGATCCAGGGTAGCATAACAGTGTTTGGAAGGGGAAGCAAGACAGACAAGCCATGATAGTTGTTAGCCATTAAATTCATGTATTCTTACTTCAATGTATGGAATGCTGTAAAGGCAGAAAAAAACACAGGGGAAAGCATCAATGGAATTAACTGGATTCTGCTGAACTGAGAAAAATTCCCTGCCATCAAGTCATACATGTTTTAGAAATGACATGGTATAATACTGTTTGCAAACAGAGCACTCAACATAAAAACTACATTTAACACAATTAATTTGCTACCTTGGCAAGTAATGCATTTTTTTTTCCTTTCCAAGTTTCCCAGCCCCCCTTAAGTAATTTTAAACAAATTTTAGAAACACCCCCCCCAAATCCACAGGCATGGCTCAGTTCCACCACTGGCTGCAAATTTGTCCATTCATTCAATAGATCATAAGACAGGGATAAACAGAGCTGAGGGACTCCTAATGCCCACTCCCCCCCCCCCGTCAGATAGTAAAAAGCAGGTCAAGCTTGCTGCCACCTTACAGCAACATAGCCGTAAAGCTGCCTATCAACTCACTACAGCTGCCTGGTCGAGGGAGAAAGTGTCAGTATTTACATACCGCCTGCTCCAATCTGACTCACCAAGAAGTTTCAAAGCCTAGTACCTACCTATGAACTTATCGGCCCTGAGGCCTATAAGCCTAGCCAAAAAGGTTCCCTGGCTTTTGCCGCCCAAGAAAATTATTTTCCTGTGCCCCTGTCAAGTAGTGCCGCAGAAGTGATCCCCAGGATGAATTTCCTATTTCCCATCCAGTCAAGATTTTTCTTAAAGGCCAATAAGGAGCTTTGCTTGACATGAATGGGTAGTTTGTTCCAGAGTATGGAAAGTCTCTGGGACAGGAATCTATCCTTCTAGCAAGTTCCGTTTATTCTGGTGACAAGGTTTAGGTCCCTGGAGTGTGTAGTTCGGAAATATTGGGATTTCTTTAAGTGCAGCATGTCCCAACAGCTCTGGGTTTGACATAGCTTTGTATGTTAGGCAGAGATGGACTGAGTAAGTGATATGTGACTGAACAGAGCTGGAGTTTGAGACCGTCTGCGTATGGCATCTGTTTGAGGCCAGTAAACCTCTTAGTGAGGTATTTCTGTGGCCTTTCCAATTGTTGTACGTGTCTTGTAAGATGCATGCCAAACGGGGCATTGTATTCTAGAATGGGTCTGATGAGGGTTGAGTAGAAAGGAACAATTACCTTTTCTCTAGAGGAGAACCCTTTTGTGATGTGCCACATAGGAGGATTTCCTGACTACTGTGGTGATGTGGTTATCAAAAGAGACTACTGTCCCACCTGTGTCCAGAGGTCTCTTATCACACTGTTTAATGGAGCTACCGCCTATGTGGTAGTTAATGGGTACAGAGTTTTTCCAAAGGGGGTGACAATGCACTTCTTGGATTTGAGCTTGTGGCCATAACTGACACCAAGCATCTGTCTCTGCGAGGCCCTTTTGTTGAATGTCTACATCATTGGGTGATTCTATTATGGCTCCCAGTTCGCAGTCATCTGCCAACTTCATTAGCCAAAGTACTTATGTGTTGGCCTGCAATTAAGAGAAATAGATGACAAACAGGAGAGGACACAGGACCGAACCCTCTGGAACTCCACTAGTCTGAAGTCAGACGGAGTCTGCTACTTTTACTGTGTGGGTTCTGTCAGTGAGCCAGATGGCCACCCATCTTGTGACATAGGGATTTATGCCCAGTTTAGAGAGTTGTTCTATAATTCCAGAGTGGGGGATGGTATCAAAAGCCTTGGCGAGGTCAAGACAGGCTGTATGCACTACCTTGCCCTCGTCTACAGCTATAGTGACTGCTTCAAAGAAGTCAATCAGGTTTAGTAGACATGATCTACATCTTACAAATGCAAACTGAGTGGGATCCAAGGTTTGGAGGTTACCTATGTCTTTGTTTATACGCTGCAAGTTGATACATTTCATGGCCTTGCAGACCAGCTCATTCAGGCTAATGGGGCAGAAGTTTCCAAGGTCCGTGGTGCCACTCCCTTTGTGGAGTGGGATAACAGTCGCTGTCCGCCATTCAGTAGGCAAATAGCCTGAGGTGAGGCTATGATTGAAAAGGCAATCAGCAAAGGGTGAACCAATGCTGCTAATACAGGCAAGCAGTATACCCAGCTACCACCAGGGAGTGCCAGTGCTATTAGCCTGCCTGCTTCCCATTACAAGAGCCAGCTGTCAGACACGGAAGTTAATCTTCCCATGCACTGTCAGACACGCAAGTTAATCTTCCCATGCAGTGTCCCTCAGACACTTAATGGTACTAACTCAGCAAGGCTGTCAAAATTGTAGTCAGCAGCTTCATCCCGCTATACCACACAGTTTGGGAAA
Source organism: Protopterus annectens (assembly GCF_019279795.1). Lineage (NCBI taxonomy): Eukaryota > Metazoa > Chordata > Ceratodontiformes > Protopteridae > Protopterus > Protopterus annectens. The sequence goes on from NC_056748.1 coordinate 901,029,497, forward strand.
GTTTTGGCATTTCATGTTAATAATCAAGTAAAGATCTTTTCACCTCCTTATTTATAAAATATTACCTACCTACTGACAGGTAATTTAAGAAATAAGTAAATTATTGCACATCTGGGGAGTTCGGACAGCTTAAAAAGATGGCTGACAGCACGATATGCTTTTAAACAGGATTGATTCATGATGGCAACTTCCAGCTGCAGTCAGCTGTCAGGTGGTACTGATAGGGATTGTACACAAGGATATGACCTTTCGTACTACGTACTAATGTGCATGGCATGCTACTGGCTATGGTCAGGCAAAACCAACATGCTTGTCTAGTAAAAGGAGTGCCAGACAATAACAGATCTGTTGTCCATCAGACCATTTACATGGTTAAAGTAAATAAAACCATGATTATGTTTTGAAGGCTTAGGGGGTGGGGGGCCAACTGACATTTTTCAAAAAGGATAAATCCAGTGTTAAGCAGCATTCAACAAAATATTCACTTCACATGACATGTAGAATGCCATCATTTAAAGGTGCACTTCTACACCTGATGCTCTCCAGACACAATATCACCAAATGACACCATACCACAAAATAAGTTTGTTCAACTGCCTTCATTCTCAATGAAAAACAAATTAAAATGCTTAAATAAGCGCTGTTTGTGCTTTAATACAGGACATGCTCCTCAAGCCACCCCCTCCACGCCAACAATTTCCTCAAGGTAAAGTCTAAATCCTTTAGGCTAACTGTTCAATTAAATGGTTTAAGTTTGCTTTGGTGGAAAAAGCTGAAGAACATAAGCTTGAAGATGTCTTGTCAAATTGTCTAGTGCTTCAAACGCTTTCACTCACTCATAATTCTCTGAAGAAAGGTATACTCCATTCTTCTCACGAGCTGCACTAAGATCTCGCTTTAATCTCTCAATTTCTTCAGTGTACTCCTGCAAGACAAAAAAAAAATTATTAGAACTGTGACATTCAGCAAAATTTCCACAATACATACACTTATGACAATTACATATGTATTGATGAAACATTAAAAAATCTCAGATTAGAAATATAGGTCTATGTTTAGCCAAACTGAAATCATCGAACGGCATTACATCAAAAATGCCATTCAGAAAAACTCATGTGGGGGCTGCACCCCCCCCCAACCAATTATATATACACCAACTCAGAGATCACACTACAGTGAGAAAGGGCAATTTTTCTGATCCCTACCTGTAATGTGATCTTACTTGAATGGCTCGATGAGCAGCATGTTTGAGACATGCCATTCGATGGCCGAACATGACACTAGAAATACTTGCAACATAACAGGGCCTACATATATTCTAAAGTTTCTAAAAGATCCTCAACCCCCCACCCAGTTAGATCAAAATATGAGCACCTTTTCAGCTCAACAGTAGTGATTACATTGCGCAGGCATCATGTTGCAAATTTGCCTTTAAAAACACATCTATATACAAAACTGCAGTGCTACTTGCATTTGCAGAAAGCAAATTTTGTAGTTATGTTTTAACTTCCTGTCTTTCCATATCTTTGTGCAACAGTTTGAGACAAACTGGACCACTGGTTCAGTCTGCCCAGTTAAAACATTAAAATGGGACTACTAATATCATAACTTTACATTGAGTATGCCAAGTTTCAGAAATTCTGATCAAGCAAACCACCCAACTAAAAAATGAGTTGTGCCTTCTCTGCCCAAAGCAAAAAAAGGCTCTACCTATTTGAATGTGACATTCTACATAGAGAGTGAAGAAACTCCTAAAGTTCAGCTATCATGAAAAAAGTAATGTACTGACCATAACTTGGAACCTGTGCTATCCAGTGTCATTTTTCAACACGTATGGGTCTTGGACTGGACCTTGGATCAAAGCCAGCAGAATAAGTGACAGCTCCGGAGCTCGAGATCTTTCCCTCCATGGAAACCCTGCTACCCATAATCCTCAGATCGAGTTTGCCAGATAGAAATAAGTACTGTGAAACTGTCTACAATAAGTAACAGCAAAACCAAACACACCATTACTCCATGAATCCAGTCACCAGAAAGGGGGTGACATAGGGTGGGAACGTGCTGAATAATGACACTGGATAGCACATATTCCAAGTTATGGTGCGTACATAATTCTTTATCGGATGCCATCAGTGTCATTATTGATCACAGATGGGTCAGAGTCCCCAGCTATCCATAACCCTGTGTGGTCCTCAAGGAAGGACATGCCAGAGTACAGAAAAACCAAACAAAGCTCTACCACGGGACACCACATCCAATTTGTAAGGTTACAGAAGTATGGGGATTTGACCAAGTGGCAGCAGCACAAATATCATCTAAAAAAGTCCTTGCCCAGAAGGCCGAAGTAGCCACTGACCTACTAGAATGACCTTTAATAGGTCTGGAAAGATCAATGTGATGGCTTTTGTCATTGTGAGCTATGCAACAAAAGATTCATCGTGAAATAGACACTTTGGAAATGGCTTGACCTTTCCTAGCCTGAAAGAAAACTATGAAAAGCTGATCAGACTTTCGAAAATTCTCTGTCCTCTTCAAATAGAAATGTAGCTGCCTATGTACATTCTGGCAATATAGTTTGTACTCCCCTTTGTTCAAAAAACTGAGGAAAAAGACAAAGTTGAACTAACTGATTAAGGTTAGCTTCTGAGGCTACCTTAGGAATGAATGAAGGACTGGCCCTGAGAGATGCCCCAAGCTTATGAAAAACCATGGATGGGAGCTTTTACGCCAAGAGTCTGCAATTCAGAAACCCTCTTGGTAGAGAACAGCCACAAAAAAGCAGTCTTCCAAGACAGAAACTTAATATCACACTACACAGAAGCCTTGAAAAGAGATTGTGTCAGGGAATGCAGCACCAAAGTAAGATCACAAGGAGGAGACGCATCTTTGAAAGGAGGCCTGAGCAAGAAAATACCCTTAAGAACATCCTTAAGAATACCCTTGCATAGCCTAGAAGAAAACATGAGGCTGTTGCTTAGGTGAAAATTGGAAGTAGCGGCCAATTGAAGCTTAATCGTAGAGAAGCTCACCCCTTGTTGAAACAGAGGATATGAACAAAATGTCCAGAATAGGGGCAGAAAAAGATTTAAATCACATTAACGAGCCCAAAGAGTAAACCTCTTCCATTTGCTGGAATAAACCTTTCCAGTATAAGGCTTCTGGGAGGCTAGAATGGTTTCCTTCACTGGAGTAGGCAGTTTAATCTGGCTGACAATCATTGGAACTGGAGGTACTAAGCTGTCAGCCACAGTGATTGAAGGATGGGAAGAGGAAGCCTCCAGGAATGGGAAAGAAAATCCTGGGCTGGATCCAATATCCAGGGTGGAGAGTTCACATGAGACCAGAGGCATGGGAACCATGCCTGGCAAAGCCAGAAGGGGGCAATGAGGATGAGGTGAGCCTTCAGGCAATGGGCTTTTGTGTAAAGTTTTGTGAATGAGGGGTGGAAGATAGGCATAGCGAAGTCCCAGCAGCCAATCTTGAATCAGAGCATCCCTGCGTGATTACCCTGGTGGGGGGAAATCAGGGAAAACTATTTGCTGCATTTGTATTTGACTGGGCGGTAAAGACTGCAGCACGGGAGACCCCAGCTGTCGAAAATATGGCTTGCCACCAACTGATTCAGGGAACACTCATGGGGACTCAATACAACTGCTAAGCCTGAGTGCCAACACGTTGGAAATACCGGGAATATGCATTGCAAGATGGTGCCTGGAGGCCATAGCCCATTCTCACACTCACATGGCCTCTATGCACAGAAGATACAGTAGGGTCGCCCTCTCCCCCCAGGTTGATGTACAAGACTACTGCCATGTTGTCTGTCTGAACTGCCAAAGTCCCACGGAGGAGATGGTCCTGGAAGGTTTGCAACAGTAAGACTGCTCTAATCTCTAGAATACTGATGTGCAACTTAGTCACTGATGGGAACCACGTGCATTGGACTGTCCTTCCCGGAAAATAAACCCCCACCCCAACAGGGAGGCATCCGTGGTCACTGCGAACTGGGGCTGTGGAAAACAAAAGTCTCCCTAGCTGAAGATCTTTGGACTGGAACCACCACGATAAGTGATGCTAGCAGACTTGATATATCCGGACTGCCATGGACATAGGGGAAGGTGAGCTGACCACTGCAACACAATGGCCCATTGAAGCACTCATGCGATACCTGGCGAAAGGCACCAGCTGAATTACTGCCACCATAGTACAGAGGGCCTGCCATATCAAATGGGCAGGAATACTCCCGATCCAGGAAGAGGACTTACTCCTGGATCACTGCTACCCTGCGCAGGGAAAGAGCTGCTATCTCTGACACTGCCTCCAGAAGTACACCTATGAATTCCAATCTGACACTGGACAAGATGTGACTTGGGAAGGCTGACCATAATACCCAGATCTCAAAATAGGCCAAGACTGTAATCTGTGGCTAGAGTTAGATAATGCCTTGTGGGAACAGTGAAGAGCCAATCATCCAGGTATGGGAAAACCTGAAACCCAGGCAGCTGGAGATGGGCTGCTACCACTGTCCTATATTTGAACATCCAGGAGCTTAGGTGAGACTGAAGGGCAGGGCTCTGAACTTACGGTGAATGGCCCCTAGCCAGAAGCGCAAGAATCTCCTGGAGCATCTGAGCACATCCAATCATCCTTGCACAGAAGCAGAAAAACAGACTGAACACTGACCATCCAGAACTTCAACTTCTTGAATGATAAATTCACACTTCTGAGGTCCAGTCTGGGTAGCAGGTCCCAGTTTCTCTTGGGCACTAAAAAGCAAGAGTAAGTTCCGGACCCTCGTTGCCTTGTTGGGACCTCCTGGATGAGTCTTTTTCGAAGATGGTCTTGAACCTCTGAGCCAACTCCCTTTGTTGGGGTGGAATGTCCAGGAGTGACTTTTGCATTGGGGGGGGGGGGGGGGGGCTGGTAGAAGGTTATGAAGTACTTCCTGGACACAATGCTTAGCACCCACTGGCCTGAGGTAAAATTCACCCAAGTCAGGGGGATCAAGGAGATACAGCCCCCGACTGCCTCCAGGGCAGGCCAGTCTGGCAGCACCTCAGGAGCACTGTGGGGAGCTTCTCAGAGATGGGTTCTCAGGAGCCCTGATTTTGCAAACTTCCTCTGCCTTTGGGGTGGCATCTGCCATCAAATCCCCTTCCCTAGCCGGAAGAGGATTCCTGAGGAGCATCTTGGAAGGAAGACTGAGCCCTTCGGAACCACAGCTTCCTATTACCCCTTGAGTCTTGAAGAAACGTTGGGGAGTAGAAAACTTGATCCCAAATGCAGACAAAGTCGCTACCCTCCTGCTCACTGTGGATTAAGTAGGACCAAACAATGTAGATCCATCAGACAGGGCATTGGTAAAGGACGCCTTAAAGTTATCCGCAAAGACAGGCATATCGCCCAATAGCAATGCCTGTGCCCGCTGCTCAAAAAGTGGCCTCAGCCGCATTACAGAGCCCCCACAGAGGCATTAGTAAGGGAAGCAAAAGTAGAAAGCTTCAGAAAGAGACCAATTTAAGGCTCTCCGGAGGTAACAACTCTGAAAGGGAAGAGGAAAGCTCAAACACCAAATCCCCTTGCAGCAATGTGAAATGTGCCAGGTAATTAGTCCTCAGTCTAAAAGTGGCTGAGGCATACACACACTTCCTAAAATGATCAAAGACTGCGACTCTCTATTAGGGGGGATGGGCCATAGAGCTCTGTTCCACTAGCTCATTTTTGGTGGCTGCAGCTACCACAATGGCATCCATAGGGGTACCCTTATTCCAAAACGCTTGTCTTTTGGTGGACTTAGGAACTTGTAAAACAACAAAAGCAGCTAACAAAAAAGGCCAATAAAAAACAATCACTCCAAGTCAGCAGAATATAGGCAACCAAGGATATTTATTCATGATGCACAAATTCATAAGCTGTTTCTTCTCTGAATCAAAGACTTCATCAGCTGCATTACCCATACTCTCCTTATCCTTTTTATACATTTCACCACAATATGTTTCAATTAAACAAATATTCTATTAACTTCCCTATTTAAAAAATAAAAAAAAATTTGTTCAAACCTCATTGAAAAACAAATAAATAAAATATTCCAACACATTTAACAAAGAATTTACTATTGAAATTATACAGGTCTATATCAAAGGTGTTCATATATTCTTGTTTTTAAAGCCCTCTCAGTTTTACCTATGTAAAAAGCGGTGCAAGTGTCACACGACTAGGTAAACTATTTTACTAGTTTCACAATTTCCCTTTAAAAAGTTGACCCTACTCAAATATATTAGCTAGCATAATACTGTTTACTTTTACTATATCAGCAATACTTAACCTACCATAAAAAGTGGTTCCTTTACTTCCACCCTCAGTAACCACATCTTCAAATAACTTAAAATGTTTCCCTGTTTTGTGGCAGAAAATTTGTCTCTGCCCCACAATTTCAAGAATCTCATTGCTAGCCTTAAAAATATTTTAATTTCTTCTCACTATTCCTTTGTTAGAATATTGTTCTATAATAAGTGCTTTTTCAAACTTGTGCTGTGTGTGGGGTTTCTTTCCTTACAATTTCCATCCCTAACAAAGGATGGTATAATAGACATTCCCTCCTATGAAAAAAATTTAAACAATTTACTTTTGGTATCTCTGAAAGAATTAGCATCAACCCTAGGGGTGGAGATAAGCTGCTTCATAAGGAGTCTTTGCCAATGTGGCACCTAGGGCTAAATGCTAAATTACCCACAGATCTCAATGATCAAGCTTCCATACTACCAATATTAAAAGGAAAAAGCCGATGTCTTAACATAATTTAGGAATTATATGCGCAACAATTTAAATAGTAGATTCTTTGTTAAATGTGTTGGAGTATTATGTATTTATGTTTTTCAATTAGGTTTGAAGAACAGCGTTTTTTTTTTTTTTTTTTTTTTAAATAGGGAAGTCCATAGAATTGTTTAATTGAAACGTATTGTGGTGGAACGTAAAAAAAGGATAAGGGGAGGATGGGTAATGCATCTGATGAAGTCTTTGGTTCAGAGACTAAAGCGCTTATGAATTTGTGTATATTGTGAACATATATACTTGGCTGCCTATATTCTGCTGACTTGGAGGGACTTAGGAACTTGTCCACTACTGAAGACCAGTTCAACTGTGTCCAGTTCCTTCCATGTCCTGCTGGAAATAAGCTGGACTAGCTCATCCACAGGAGGAGACACCCAGGAGGAAGATGGGAATGTCCCAAATGCCTTCTGGAACATGGATTCCGCTGAGGACGAGGTGGGGGACCAAACACCCCCCCCCACTCTTTCAGGATCTAGAGGATGTCCCAAAAGGACACCTCCTCTGATGGCAGTCTGAGGAACCCGTCCCCTTCCTTGAAATCAGTGCCCTCTGAGGGAATCTCTAGAGGAGTCCAGGTGCCTCCTCTTGCGCACAAACTTTTGGGGAAGGCTCCTCCACCATGGACTCTGGGGAACTCTGAATAGGAAGAAACCCCAACAGGGGTAATGCCATACCAGGGATGGCAGACCCCAAATGGATGACTCGCCACCACAAGAAGAACAAGGCAGGGGGGGTCCAGAGCAGAGGTAGAGGCTACTAACCAACAGGACATGGCTCTATTGCCCAAAAGGACGACTGGCTGAGAGCGCCGCCATCACCATACGAAGAGGTGACGGGCAAAAGGAGAGACCCTGACAGCCCGATGTCCCCGGACAATATCTGACCCAAGCTGTCAAACAGATGCCTCCGGGGGCAGTGAACAGTTGGAACACTCCAGACCCTTACCTCTGTGGCTCCCACAGACCTCACTGGACCGAAGCATAGCCAGCTCAGAGGGCAACAGAGCTGAACCAGCCACAGACCCAGGCAGTATTGGAATGGGAACACTACCCAACAGACGGCCTCTCCCTAGTTAAGACTTGAACCTGGGGATCCAAACTCACATGAGTCAGACGGAGAGAGAAAGGAGTTCTGACGTGGGTGAACAGCCCCTTCACAAGTGGCAAAAGCATGATAAGCCAAGTTCAATTTGGGCATTGAGGAAGCTCCTCATCATGCAGTCCATGTCTGAAAGGATCAAACTCCTGGTAGACCTACAAGAATGCTTTAACTGAGCGGAGGGTCTGCAGTCCATAGAAGAGGACCTACTTAGTTTCAGATGTAACGTTTTTAAAGGGGCTGGAAGGCCAATAATGATGGATTCCAAGGGAGCTGTCTGATCTGATGACCTCGACAGATGAGAGAACACCAAGAACTTCACAGACTGATCCAACAGACCAGTCAGATCAAAGGGGGTTTCGGACCATATGGGATCAGTGGACCTCCAAGGATTCAGATCAGACAGGGGGAGTGGAGGTTCTTAGGGCAGAAAACCCCCAGAGCCGATGCCCCCAAGGCTGGCCTCTGATCTGGGAACTGGGATCAGAGAGCCTCAGCCTTTTAGCAAGAAAATCCAGAGAGGAAGAGTGCTTCCTCTTGGGATCCGAAGGGGCTTTGGAGGGGGAGCCAGAGAACAGAGGACCCCCCTTTAGCTAGCCCTTTGAGCAAAAGCTTATTTCTACAGTCTAGGAGAGCCCTGCGGTTGAGTCCCGCACAATTGCATTCAACCCCTAAATGGGGCTCTCCTAGACAGTAGACTCATTCCGCAAGCGCATTGGTGGGAGCTAACTTCCAAACGTATGAGGAACGGTGCCTAAAACCTGAGGGTTTTGCCAGACATACTATCAAAAAACATAACCCCCTCCATCTAAAACACAAAATGGAGAAAGGAGAGCAAGGACAAGGCTACCAAGAAAGGGATAAGGTGGAAAACGCTAAGGGACCGATCCAGCGACTGAGGGGAGGGAATCTTACAAACTAAAACTAAGCTACTAGAAGGAAAAAATAGAAAAAGAAGAGAAATATCCCAAAAATTAAACCATTTATCTCAACCTAGAGCTTGAACAGCAGAAGACATGTCCACTCAATTTGTGACAAACTAGGATCTGGGGATTATGGGCAGCAGGGGTTCCGGGGAGAGGAGGAGCTGTCGCTTAATCTCCAGTTCGGATCCAAGACCCATCTTTCATCAATAATGACATGGACAGCATCAGAGCAGCCTCTTAAGTTACCTTTCTTTTTGTGGAGGTAGTTTTGAGGGAGGTCAGCCCGAGCTACTAAAAGCAGAAATACCTCAAGGATAGACCACTAGCCTGCAGAAAGTACAGTCCTGTCATCAACTTTGATAGCAGCAATGACTACTCAAAGATCGTTGCTAGTGTCTTACATCTGAAGAAAGTTTCAAAGGTTCTTTCCCCCACACTGACACTTGGATCACAAGCTCCCATATTTCTCCAGGCCATGGTACAAAGCAGAAACTATGGCTGAGCCTTGCTCTGCTCTCTTGCCCAACATAAGAGATACCCAAACTTCTTCGCACAATACAAAAAAAAGACTGACCATATGTCTTACTGGTACGCCTCAAAACTTCTGAATACCATTACAGATGAGGGCCCCTAAGATAACTTAAGGGGAAGAAAGGCTGAAGAAGCAAGAAATATGGAGAAAAAGAAAGTGGTGCTCCACCCAAGTCCCTAATGCTTCAGAAGAAAGGAATGAGGACAGTACACTGTACTGCAAAAGTGGCTACTCACCATCTACAGTTATGGAAAGTTGATAACGAAACTGTACCATGCTGTTCAGCAAACTCACTGATTGTCAACTTCAGGAAGGACTACCACAACTTTTCTGTATAGTCTAGGTGGAAGGAAGCCTGCCCTTCAGGGTTGTTACAAATAATCTTCTCAACTCTAGATACAATATCCAGCCATTTATTAAATTTAGATAGTACCGATAGTCAGCCAAATGCCTGCACGAAAATGTCATAAGTAGGGATCTCCTTTAAAAAGCTACCATGGTAGCTGTACCTCTCTAACGGTGCTCTCTCCTGAATTGCTGGACATGGAGTTTGAGGCAGAAAAATAATTCAATGAGATCCACTTGAGGACTGTATGCCACTAAATAAACACCCGTTTCTTATTCTTTGGAAACCAATGAACAGCTGAACTACAATTTTTGACTCTGAGAATTACCTGGCCATCTGAATATGGAGAATTAGATATCCCTTCCCCATTTGTTCTGCATTCTGGAAAAGAACTGGGAGATGCTTGTCCTGATTAAGAGCAATGTCAGACACCACTTTTTGTCAAATGAGGAGTTGGGTGCACCAAGTATCACAGTCTATGCAGAAAACCAAAAAGGGCTGCTGCAGCTCCTTTCGTTGAACAGTTTGGTCAGAAACTAAGATATCCGACATGGAGGCTAGAAAAAGCTCAATGTTATTCTGCTGAGCCCAGATTAAAAACCTCTTCCACTTACTGAGGTATAGTTTCCAGATGGCAGACTTATGTGAAGACAAAAGGATATGTTGAGCTTCCTTTGATAAATTTTAGAACCTGGCTATTCTGGGAATTCAAGCAGCCAAGCTGTCAGTTTAATGGACTAAAGAGAAGGATGAAGAGCTCCTGACGAGCGAGTCAGAAGACCTGGCACTGGGTGCAAGATCCAAGGTTCTTCTACAAGATGAGGTTTCAGAAAGGGGAGCCAGATTTGACGAGGCCAATATGGGGCTATTAAGATAAATGACCTGCCCAGAAAACTGGCTTTCTACAAAACTTTGTGAATCAGGGGAAAGGGAGGGACAGCATAAAGGAGTCCCGGGGGCCAATCGTGTACGGGCATGTCCCTCAGGGACATGTCCTTGTCGAGAGATCAGAACAAAGTAGTTGCTGCATTTAGTGTTTGTGGGAGTCGAAAAGAGGTTGCAGCAAGTCTGGCCCATCTGCAGAAAATCATCTCCACTACTTTGTTCTTTAGGATCCACTTGTGATGCAACAGAAATGCTCTGAGTTTTCCCACTATCATGTTGATTTCCCCGGGATGTGCATTGCTATCAGAAAGCGCTGGGTGGATTCTGCCCATTTCCATTCTCTGAGAGCCTCTAGACATAGGGGATAAGACTGACATGTCTGACTGGATTGCAATTGTGCCCAGAAGAGTCTTGAAAGGACTGCAATGCTGAGAACTGCTCTCATCTCTAGGACGTTTATTTGCAAATGAGCTTCGTGTACCTGCCAAGTACCTTGGGCCGGTCAGTCCCTCATAATGCCCCCCCACCACCGGATCAGGGAGGTGTCCGTTCACCGTTGCAACTGGAAGGACAAGGACATCCCATGGTCACAGATTCGGACTTTCACCACCAAAGATAGTCCTGCCAAGAGTTGGTAATCAGAACTGGGTGATTCATTGTTAAGTCCTGAAAGGTCCAATGTATGAATAGCAGCCACTGAAGAATGCACATGCAAGATCACACCAGGGGGATTGCAATGATAGCTGCTGCCATGGTGCCCAGCAGCTTGAGAATCTGCGATGCTGGTGTTCTGTGTTTTGAAAGATCTACAATTTCATGTCGTGGGGCAAGCACTCTTTCTGAAGGAAGCTTTAAAGACATGTTGACTGTGTCCAAGTCTGCTCCAACAAACACTGTATGCTGCGACGGCAATAAAGCAGACTTTTCTGAATTTATCGTGATGCCCAGATGAAAACGGAGATCAAAGGTAGTGTCCCTTGCCTTAAGAGGATGCCTGGTGGGTGCGGTGAGGAGCCTGTCCAAATATGGAACCACCAATATTCCTTGAGGTCTCAAGTGAGACATGACCACTTGCATACATTAGGTGAATACTCTGGGGGTCTGTAGTGAGACCAAAGGGCAGGGCCCGAAACTGGAAATGCCTGGCTCCCAGCCTGAAGAGCAGGTGATCCCTGGATGGCCTGGCCATTTTCATATGGTAGTATGCATCCTGAGTATCTATTCAGCACATCCAATTGTCTTTCCCTAGGAATGGGAGTATAGACTGAAGTGTGACCAAACAGAACCTTCTCTTTTTTTACATACTTAAGTCTGCTGAGGTACAAAATTGCTCTCCAGTCCCACGTTTTTTTTGGCAATATCTTCAGTAAGTTCCACATCCTTGCTGGTCTGCTGGGACTGGTTGAATTACTTTTTTCTAATAGTTTTTGAACCTCTATTGTGGCAACAACCAGTAAACTGAGTGGAACGTCCGGGATTCCTTTTGTTGGTTTGGGGTGGGTATTAAGGGGATGAAATAGCCTCTGGATATGACATTTTGTACCCTTCTGTCTTTAGGAATTTTAAGCCAGGTGCCTAGGTACAAAGATAAATGTCACCCAACTGCCTCCAGAGCAGGACAGTCTAGCCTCCTTTCGGGAACACTGGTACAGTTTGCCAAGAAACTGATCCCTGTCGCCCTGGTTCTGCAGACCCCCCCTCTCTGCCCCCTCCTCTGCTCCTTGGGCTTTGCAGAACCACATTTTCCCTCCCCATTGACCTTTAGGGTAAGGTTTAGTAGGGGCAGAAAAACTGACCCCTATGGCAGATAGAATCTTTCCATCTTGCTCACATCTGGTGAGGGTCTCTAACTTTTGGTCCGAAAAGGAAAGAACCATCAAATGCGGCATTTGCACAGGACAACTTGAAAGGTTACAGAAAGGAACACAAGAGCATCCAGGAACTTCGAAGAGCTATTCCTGTACCCACTGCCCTACTCGTCCCATCGGCTGCATAAGATACGAGGCACATGGAAGAGTGAACGATAGAATTGAGGGTAGCAAGTTGAGATGTCACTTTGTCCACCACTGTATAGGCTACTGCAACCTGGAGCATCTCCTAGCTCTTTCAGATCTCTCTGAAGCCTTGTGAAGTGGGTTAGACCAAAGATCAAAGGTCATAAAACTGAACATGCGCTTGACGTATCTGTCCATTATCCTAGAATCCCTATTAGGAGGATGGACAGACGTAGAAGTCTGACATCTTAGTGGCTGCCGCAACCATGGCAACAGGTATTGGTTTGGATAAAAAAGTTTTGTCATGAGGAGCAGAGATGTATTTGTTGGGCATACTAGGAACAGGCTCCATAGTATCTGGTGACTCCCACGCCCTTAGAGATAAAAGAGTCCATCAACTCATCGAAGAGCTGAGAAACCCAAGAAGTGGAAGGTAGAGACTCAAAAGCCTTCAGGAGCACAGAGTCGTCCTCAGTAGGATAAAAGGGCTGCCAGTCAGCCCTCTTTAGCATCTCTAGGATATCCGCAAAGGAGATATCCTGAAAGGGGGACTTGGGGGACCCTGATTCCTCCAAAATCTGTGTCAGATGCAAGGGATTCCTGTGGGGAATCTAAAGGTCTCCTCTTACATAACCTTCTGAGAAACCTCCTCAGTGGGAACTTCTGGGGAGGTCTCGGAAGAGCAGGATTCCCCTCCTAATGGGGCTTTCTGAGGCTCCGGGTCCCTACGCTTAAGGTGGGTCTGCAGTGACAGACAAGATTCTGGCGCTTTAAGAGAGGTGATGACCATTTCAGAGGTTGCGGCTGCCCGGGGAGACAAAGACCTCCTCATGGCATTGAAAGCACCATGGCTCCGGTGCAAGGAAGCACCCAGATCCGAAGAGACAGATGTCTCCTCCCACACCAAGAATGCAGGCTCCGAGGCAGAGGTGGGAGCAGATCTCATCCATGCAGAGGCCCCAAGGGGAAGAGTCGGAAAGTACAGTTGTGTACACTTACCATAAATGTATATGTTAGAGTGTATTCACTGTTGCAGTCATCACATTTGGGTAATCTGCTGGCAGGTTGCCCTCAGTCAGCCTGATTAACAAAGTCTTGGGCCCTGCGTTGATTGCTGTCCCTTCTTCCATGACGTCAGGTAGTCAAGAGTACAAAACATGCAGCAGACGCCATTACATCAGTTTTTCTTGCCCCAAATGTCAGGTGCCCCCCAAATGGGGAGCAAAATATATACAATTTAAAACAAAAAATATACCTCAAAACAAAAAATATACCTCAAAACAAAAGCAAATACACCAAAAAGGCTTTTAAGCATAGTAAGAGAAAGTAGAGGTATAGTAACAGAAAAACAGGGGGCTGAGGGAGGGTAACCAAGACTACAACAGTGAATACACCAACATCTACATTTATGGTAAGTGTGCACAACTGTACTACGTTCGTGCTTCACTGCTGGTCATTACGTTTAGATTCCCAAAGCCATGGTTGGGAGGATAAATTTATACAGCATTAGGACCAGCTATAAGGCCTTGCAGGACAGCAGTGGCAAAGCCAGCTCTGGAATTAAATAAAGGTAAATGGTAATGTTTGGTGAACATATGAACTGCGCTTCAGGTAGCAACTTCTAGAATGTCTCTGGTAGGAACACCTCTGACAGACTCCAAAAGTAGATGCAGCCCTGGTGGAATGAGATCTGATCCCCTGGGCAATGGGTTTACCATGGTGCATACAGCAGAAACTAATACAATGGCTTATCCATCTGGAAATAGTCTGCTTTGAAACAGCCTTTTCCTCTGCTGCAAATGGAACCAGTAGTTCAGATTCTTAAATATTTTGCCCTGGTTAAGTAAAACCAACGTTGCCTGTGTACATCTAATGAATGCAGAATCCGTTCCCCCTTGTTCTGTGGATTGGGAAAGAAAGTTGGCAAATGAATGGTCTGATTAAGAGCCACACTGGATACCACCTTAGGCATGAAGGATGGATTGGTCCTGACAGAAACCCTGTCCGCATGAAAAATAATGAAAGGCTCCAGTGCCATAAGAGCCTGTAATTCAAAAATCCTTCTAGCTGAAGTGACTGCTAAACGGAAAGCAGTTTTCCAGGAGAGAAATCTGCAGTAACAGCTGGCTCAAAAGGAGAGAGACTGAGTTTTTCCAATACAAAATTGAGGTCCCAGGCAGGGGTTGGAGCTCTCCTGGGTGGTCTTAAGTTTTTAGCCCCTCAGATACTGTGTTAGGAAAGGATGAGGGAAGAGGGGAGGTTCCGTGTTGCAATGAGCTGACATGGGTGAGACATGGATTTTTATGGAATAAAAGGACAAGCCCTTGTGAAGCATCTCTGTTAAATATTGTAAAATCTGAGGAATATTAGGCACCGTTGTGTTTACCCCTTGTGACCGATTCCAGGCACAGAATCTTTTCCATTTGTCAGCATAAGATTTTCTAGTACTAGGCCTCCTTGCCTCCGAAATGACATCCATCACAGGTTTGCCAAGGGATGCCAAGGGTGAATTTAGGTGATAAGCCACGCAGCAAGATTCAAAGCTTGGAGAGGAGTGTGCAGAATTTGGTTGTTCTGTTGAGACAGTAAGGTGTCGGCAGATGCCAGATGTGACATTGTGCAGGAGTGGGTACCAGTGTTGGCAAGGCCAGTCTGGAGCAATCAAAATCCTTTTTGGTTTGTCCCGTTTGACTTGGTAGAACTTTGGAGAGCAGAGGCAGAAGGCATGGACTGATAGGATTTTCCAGCTGAATGATAGAGCATCCACTTTCCAGGCTTTTTTGTGACTGGTTCTAGTGCAAAACTTGTCCAACAGAGTTCTGGGGTGAGGCAAAAAGACCTATGTCTGGACTCCCCCATTTGCGTGCCAACATGTTGAAAATCCGTGGTTCCAGTTTCCATTCGTGTGGGTCCATGAGATTTCTGCTTAGTCCGTCTGCCAGAGTATTCAGCTTTCCTGGCAGGAATTAAGCTTGTAGTCAAATTTGATAGGTCAAGGCAGTGTTCCACAACGCCATGGCTAGTCTGCAAATGGGGTAGGAGTGTGTACCCCCCTGCTTGTTTATGTATCACATAACTGTGGTGTCTATCAGTAATTGTCCTGAATGTAGGTAGTCCTTGAAGGCTGTCCATGCATTCTGTACAGCTAGCATCTCTGATATGAAGGTGCATTTGATTTGGGCTCCATTTGCCCTGAATGCACTTTCCTGCCAGATGAGCCCTCCAAGCATAATCCGAGTCTGTAGTTAGGGTTTGGGCGGCAGTGGGTGGAGTGAATGGCAGTCCCCTATTTTGGTGGCAAACCTCTGCCCACCATAGGAACTCTAGTTGCAGGCATGAAATGATAGGAAACTGTTTCCAGGCTGTGACAATGTTGACTCCATAAACTTTTTAAGTACCACTGAAGTTTCCTCATATGCAGTCTTGCATATGGAATTAGAAGAATGCAGAAAGCCATGAACTCTAAGGATTGCAGAATTTGTCTTGCAGATAGCAAGGTTTTTGTGGCCACCTGTTTGAAGTCACCAAATGAATTTGCTTCTGGTGTAAGGCAAGCCAGCTTGGCAGTTGTATTCAAGCTTGCACCCAGGAATGTAATTTGAGGGTACCAGTTGTGATTTCTTTTCGTTTACAGTGTACCCTAGAAAAGTTAGAACTTTTTTTTTTTTTTTTTTCATTACAAACGCCAGATGTTTTTGAAGAGTGTCCCTGTTTTCTGCCTGAATTAGACAATCGTCCAGGTACGGATATATTTGAATATTTCTTTGCCTGCAAAATGCAAATTACTGGAGCCAGGCACTGTGTGAAGACCCTGGGCGCAGAAGATAAGCCAAAGGGCAGTGCAGAGAACTGGTAATGCAAATAGCCTGCTTTGAAGCAGAGGTATATTTTGCAAGATTCCCTGATTGGGATATGCAGGAAAGCCTCTTAAGTCTAGAGTTACCAAACAGGCATCTTTGCCTAGCATAGGAAGTAACTGTTGAAGAGTCAGCATCTTGAATTTTGGAATGTCCAGAAATGTTTTGAGTAGTTAAGTCCAGAATTGGACACCATGATTTGTCTTTTCTGGGTATCAGAAAAGGTCTTTAATAGAAACCTTGTCCCTTTTCCTCTTCTGGGACTGGTTGAATAGCTCCCATGTTCATGAGACACTACTTGTTTCTGGGCTTCTACCAAATGATTTGGGGGCAGGTCTGGCCATCCATTTGGGATTGGCAAAGTGTGGAAATGAAATCTGTATCCCTGGGATACTATATCTAAGCTCATTTGTCCTGTGTTACAAGTTGCCAGCTTCTTACATGAAGTGCCAGTTTTCCCCCCAAAGAGAGAGTTTGCTCTGAGACAAGCATGCCTTCTTAGCAAAGAGCCAGTCACAGCAGCCCTGCAAGAGGCCTCCAAAGAATCAAAACCACATTGCAAAGAATATTTTCCAACTTGTTCAGCTGAATGCAATAAATCCTGTAAATCTTTATTTTCCACACAGTCAGAAATCATTTTCTGTTTAAGCAGTCCCATGATATGCTGCTGGTATTTAAGCATATGGAATTGACAGTTTAAAGCCCTGATTGCCAAGGTTGCAGAAGTGCAAACCTCCTTACCCCATCTATCCAGAGACCTGGACTATCAGAAGGGGTAGGAGTTTTAGCAGTAGCGGCCTTAATGTCCTTGGGACCCTGAGAAATGGTTTCAAGATCTGCAATTGGATTTTTGAAAAGGAATTTGTGGGAGTCAGGAACCCTGTAATATCTGGATAAGGAGCCGGAGGCAGAGAATCAGGAGCCATACTAGATTCTGTAAAAACATCAACAATGTCCGAGACAGGAAGTATAGCCAAAAGCCTAAGTTGAGGAAAAAGAAAATTCCTTAGTCTCTCTTTAGATTCAGAGAAATCCTGACTTTTCCCAGTGGAAGTGTTCCTGTAAGGTATGTAAAGTTTCCCCCAAAATAAAATCCTCAGGGGGAGGAGGAGGAATAATCTTCTGCATCAGTCTCCTCATAAGTAAGAATAGACAAATGCTGCTCATTAGAAAAGTCAGAAGAAATAGGAATCCTGTTCTGAAGATTCAAAATCAATGTCTTGCCTAGGCCTCATAGAAAGGGGGGGGGGGGGTTGCTACCCCTGATCAGCGTAATTAAATCTTCAGTCATTTTGATAATTTGATTTTTAGGCATAGGGGCCTGCACATCTGGCCCAGGCGCCATTTTTTTTTTTTTTTTTAGATGGACAGATTTTGGTCTAGGTTTTGAAGATGGTGTCTAATATACAAATCTGTAGGCCTGAAAACACTGTCAGAAGCTGGTGCCTGCAGAGCGGCTCCAGACCCACCTAAGGTAGAGACATCTGCAGGTACCACATTTGAAGCATCTCGCGGCATACCGGACTCCGAATGGGTCTTAGTACAGGTTTGCGAAAGCGCCCGATTACCGAACTGGTGACTGGCTTAGAAGCATAGTCAGTTTTGGACCTCTACAGCCTCTTTTTTTTTTTTTTTTTTTTTTTCTTAGGTATACAGACGATATTTCTGCATAATTAAAACGCGAGCCAAAATATTTAGAAGAAAAAATATAGACGTTTAATAATGTGTTGATTAAATTTAGCACAAAACTGACAGCAAAGGCACATTGTGATCCGGGTCTAGGCAAGGCATACAGTACAAATGAAAATCCTTATGAGGTATTTGCTTCCCACAAGTAATGCAATTATTAACTTTTACTGACATCGGTAAGGAGCAAGATAAAGTTTCCCCAACGGGGTACTTAGCTTTTTAGTTGAAGACTTCGGTTCTGAAACTCAAACGAAAATTTCAGGAGTCGGCCGACCGGCACTTGCAAACTGCTTCTGCTTCGGGCACTGCACGGCAAGAAAGACTGATGTAATGGCGTTGGCTGCATTTTCTATACCCCTGACGACTTGACGTCAAGTAAGGGACAGCAACCGATGCAGGACCCAAGACTTTGTAAATAAGGCCGACTGTGGACAACCTGCCAGCAGATTACCCAAATGTTATGAGTGAAACACGAACATCAGCTCGACTCCCTTCCCCAGAGCCGCTGTGACTGTCGACTCAGAGTCCACCGCCGGAGCAGAGGACATCAGGGCTGTCGGTACAGACAGATCTGAGGCGAGTGTCGGTACAGACGGTTCCACAAACTACTGAACGTCTCCCTCTGTCTCTGATGTCTCAATTTGAGTCGGAGGAGGAGCAGAAATTAAGGGAGCTGATGTTGACAGCGTTGAAGCTGCCAGAGTCGAAGCAAACAGAATTTTGGCCAGAGCCGGATTCTCGAAGTCTCTCCACCACACAATCCATGTCCGAATCAGTCTGGAAGCTCGAGAGGAAGCTAAAGGAGGCCGGTGAACACAGAACTGGAGATCTTAAAGTCGGAGAGACAGGTTACAAAAAGTACAGTTGTGTACACTTACCATAAATGTATACATTAGAGTGTATTCACTGTTGCAGACATTACATTTGGGTTATCTGCCTGCAGGTAGCCCTCAGCCGGCCTGAATATCAGTCTTGGGTCCTGCGTCGGATGCTGTCTTCAATGATGTCAGGGGCATAAAACATGCACCCGACGCCATTGCAGTTTTGCCCCAAATGTCAGGTGCCCCCATAATGCACACGCACATACACGTGTTACATCTCCAACAAAAAACACACACACCAGAAAGCTGAAATACACTAATAAAGAAAGGTATAGCCAAGAGAAGTCAGGGGGGCTGGAGGGAGGGTAACCAGGACTGCAACAGTGAATACTCTTGAACATTTACATTTATGTAGAGTGTACACAACTGTACTATGTTCGTGTTTCACTGTTGCAGTCATTACATTTGGATAGATTCCCAAAGCTAAAGTAAGGAGGAGGAAGTTAGAGAGCATTAGGACCAGCTATTCAGCCCTGCAAGACTGCAGTGGCAAAACCAGCTCTGGATTTAGAAAATATTGACAAGTGGTAATTCTTGAAGGTATGTATAGAGCTCCAGGTAGCAGCTTCTAGGAAGTCCCTGATAGGGACCCCTCTGAGAAATGCTGTAGAGATAGATGCAGCCCTGGTGGAATGTGATCTTATCCCCTGTGGTGTAGATTTTCCATGGTGCTTATAGCAGAAATAAATGCAATGGCCTATCCATTTAGAAATTGGATGCTTTGAAATGGCCTTTCCCTGCAAAAAAAGGCAACTAGCAGCTGTTCAGTTTTTGAGAGGCTTAGTCCTGTCCAAATAAAATCCAAGTTGTCTGTGCATGTCCAAAGAGTGCAGAATTCGTTCTCCTTTGTTCTGTGGATTAGGAAAAAGGTTGGCAAATGAATGGACTGATTAAGGGCCACACTGGATACGATCTTGGGCATAAAGGATTGGTCCTGAGGGACACTGTCCGCATGGAAGATGAAGGGCTCCACTGCCATGAGGGCTTATTATAATTGAGACTCTTCTTGCTGAAGTGATGGCTAGAAGGAAGGCTGTCTTCAAGAAAGGAATTTCAACTCTGCAGTTGCAGCCGGCTCAAAAGGAGGTAGAGTGAGCTTTTCCAATACAAAGTTAAGGTCCCAGGCTGCAGTGCGGTCTCTCCTGGGTGGTCTTACATTTTTGCCCCTCTGAGAAATTGTTTAAACAGGGGGTGAGAAGAGGGGAGGCTCAGTATTATAATGTGCTGAAAAGGCTGAGGCATAAATTATAATAGATGAGAAGGAAAGGCCCTTGTGGAGCATCTCTGTTAAGTATCGAAGAATATGCGGTATGCTGGGCACTGTTGTGCCCATCCCTCGAGTCTGGCTCCAGGAACAGTATCTTTTCCACTTTTCAGCATAGGAATTTCTAGTACTAGGCCTCCTTGCCTTCAGAATGACATCTAGCACCTACTTACTGAGGGATGCTATTGGAGAGCTCAGGGAATTAGCCAGACTGCAAGATACAGGGTTTGAACCGGGGGGGTGCAAAATCTGACCCTTCTGCTGGGACAGCAGTGAAGGGGTCTGAGGCAGGTGCCATGGTTCCAGCAGAGACATACTGTGCAAGAGGAGGGTACCAGTGCTAGCATGACCAGTCTGGTGAAACCAATATTGTCCTTGGTTTGCCTATTTAAACTTTAGCAGAACTTTTGAGAGGAGAGGTAGAGGGGAAAGGCATAAACTGAGAGGCCTTCCCAGGTGAACAAGGCATCCACTTTCCAAGCTTGACAGTGGGAAGTCCTTGTGCAGAATTTGTTCAATTGGTAGTTCTGAGGGGAGGCAAGCCGGTCCACCTCTCTGTTCCCCCTTTTCTCAAAATTAATCTTTGGTTCCAGTTTCCACTCGTGGGTCCATGAGATTTCTGCTTAGGTCATCTGCCAGTGAATTTAACTTGCCTGGCAGGAATTGAGCTTGTAGGTGCACTTGGTAGCTCAAGGCGATGTTCCACATAGCCATGGCTAGTCTGCATAGAGGATACAAGTGAGTTCCCCTCTGCTTGTTTATGTACCACAACAGTGGTGTTCTGTTTTTACCAATAATTGTCCTGGAAGAATGTGGTCCTTGAAGGCCGTCAGGCAATTCTGTACAGCTATTTCTTTTTGATTGATATATAGATGCATTTGACTCTGTTTCCATTTGCTGTGTATGCACTGCCCTGCCAAGTGAGCCTCTCATGCATAGTCTGATGCGTCTGTTAGGGTGGCAGGGGGTAGAGTGAATGGCAGTACCTTGTTGTGGTAGCAAGCCTCTGCCCACCAAAGGAATGGTCTTTATACAAGGAATGATAGGAATCATTGACTGCAGGTCCTGAGAATGTTGACACCACAGGCTTTTTAGATGCCATTGTTTCCTCATATGCAGTCTTGCATATGGAATTAGTAGAATGCAAGAGTCCATGAACACCAGGGCTTGCAGGATTTTCCTTGCAGATGGCTCGTCTTTGCCGCCAGTAGTTTGAAGTAGGCTGTCAAACTTGTTTCTCTGTCATGAGGTAAGCCATCTGGGAAGTTGTTTTCAAGCTTGCTCCAAGGAATACAATTTGTTGGCAGGGTGCTAGATGAGAATTCTTTTCGTTTGTGGTGTACCCCAGTGAGGTTAGAAGTTTCCTTACTAACGCCATATTTAGTAGCATACCCTGGCTTTCTGCCTGAATTAGACAATCGTCCAGGTATGGGTATACATGAATATTTCTTTGCCTGCAAAATGCAATGACTGGAGCTAGGCACTCTGAATACCCTGGATGCAGTAGACAAGCCAAAGGGAACTGATGATGTGTGTAGCCTACTCTGAAGCCTAGGTATTACCTGCAAGATTCCCTTATTGGAATGTGCAGGTAAGCTTCCTTTAAGTCTAAGGTTGCCAACCAGGCATCTTTGCCTAGCATAGAAAGCAGCGGATGAAGTGTTAGCACTTTGAATTTTGGGATTATTAAAAAGGTGTTTAGAATAGAGAGGTCCAGGAGCTGTCTTTTCAGAGTACCAGGAAAACCTTTGTCCCCTTCTGTTGGGAGAGGTTGAATAGCCCTGATACTTAGTTAAGAGAAAACCTGGTGTTGAGCCTCTGCCCACTGATTTGGGGGTAGGTCTGGCCAACCCGCTTGGGGTTGGTAAGGTGTCAAAGTGGAATCTGTACCCTTGGGGAAACAGAACCCATTTGTCCTGGGTAATGAGTTCCCAGTTTTTTGCATGCAGGGCAATCTTTCCCCCTAAGGGAGCAGACAGTTGAGCAGGACTTGGAAGGTTTAAGGTTAAGTCATTGCAACAGTTTTCCAAAGGGGGGTTGTCTTACTACTTCCAGCTTAGGAAGTGGGAGCTCCCCACTCCAGACTAGCCTAGGTGGTCTGCGGTTCCTGGGTTTGGACTGTGAAGTACTGGAGGAGACAGGAAAAGAACAATTCTTAGGCCAATACCTACTGAATCTGGGAGGCTGTACTTGCAGGAAATCTTTAACAGTTTGCATAGATTTAGCCTTTTCCTCCATCTTTTTAAGGACGACTTCAGCTTTGTTGCCAAACAGGCGGTCTTGGTTTAAAGGAGCATCCAGTAATTTAGCGTTAACATGATCTGGCAAATTATGCTCCTTAAGCCCAGCATACCTTCTAAGAACAGACCCATTGACAGCAGCCCTGCAAGATGCTTCTAGAGTCAAAACCACATTGCAAAGTATATTCACCAACTTGTTAAGCAGAATGCATTAAACCCTGTAATAATTTTCAGCACAGTCATGAATCATTTCCTGTTTAAGCAGTCCCATAATACATTGCTGATACTTTAACATATGAAACTGGCAGTTTAAGGCCCTAATGGCCAAAGTAGCAGAAGTGTATACCTTCTTACCCCATCTGTCCAAGGCCCTGGAATCTGTATCAGAGGGGGTAGGGTTTTTGGCAGTAATAGCCTTAATGCCTTTAGGTCCCTGGGAAACAGTCTCTGGGTCCACAGTAGGATTCATGAAGAGGAACTTGAGTCAGATACTCCAATACCAATCAGGTTTCCTGGGAGTCTGAGGTAAAGTGTCTGGGGCCAGGTTAGATTCCAAGAAAGCATCATCTACAATTGTCCAAGACAGGAGGGATAGCTAAAGGCTTGTACCGAGGTACGAGTAAGAATTCCCTAAACCTCTTTTTGGAGTAAGAGTAATCCTGGCTTTCCCAGAAGAAATGCTCCCTAAGAGACTGCAAGGTTTCACCAAAAGTAAAATCTTCTGGAGGGGAGGCTAAGGGAATGGAGTTCTCTGCATAAGAATCTTCATAGATAGATAAGGGCAAATCCTGGTTATCAGAAGAAACAAATTTCAAAATACTGATCAGAAGAATCCGAAGGAAAATCAGTTCTAGATCTCTAAGGGAGAAGGCTGACTTCCCCTAAATAAAGTAATAAGGTATTCAGCCATTCTAATTTGCATTTTTAGGCATATGGGCCTGACCATGAAGTCTGGATGTGTTTTCTAGGCGTGGGTCGAGTTTCAGGCCTTGAAGTTGGAGTTGGTTTGAAATGCAAGTCAGTAGGCCTGAATACACCTTCAGAAGCCGGTGCCTGCACAGTGGCGCTGGACCCATGCAAATCTGCAGGTTCCATGGTCCAAGAAGCATCTCGCGGCATACCAGACTCCAAATGGGTCTCAGTAGAGGCCTGCAAATCTGAAGTAGTGGCCATCAGGGGCTGCAGAAGCACCTCACTGAGTACTGGCGAACTAGCAACTAGCTTAACTGAAGCGTCGTCGGCAGCAGCTTTGGACCTATGCTGTCTGTCTTGACCTTTACGTTTTTTTCGGAACGTCAGTAGTCAGATGGCTTACCAACGCCATTTCTGGATAATTAAAACTAGTACCAAAATAGTTTGATGCAAAAATGAACAGACTAATAGTTTGAGGATTGAATAAGGCACAAAACCAACAGCGAGGGACGTTGCGGTCTGGGCCTAAGCAAGGAATGCAGTACAAATTATTTACATTTGTTGACCGGGAGTGTCTGACTGGACGTAGGTCCATTTTCAGCGGAGGCTCGGGGAGAAAAGCTCCACAGTTAAAACAGTTACATTGGATTACACAGGGATTAACAATTTAACATAGCAATTACAACATACTTACAGATGAACATAGTACATCAGTAGACAACTAGAATCTTTATCTGTGAAGTACATAACAGACATTAAAAAATGTTACAATAAGATGTTTCTGCTGTATAATAAGTACTAGGCTTATGAGCATCTCAGCTTGCTATAATCAAGGTAGTTATTGGAGTGGAAAGAAAGGTAGTGGTTGGATGGGGTGGGTGATATTAGAGTGGGAGTTGCAATGGCATAGCCAGCATATTTTTAGGTGCACTTTCAGTAAAGTTTTGAAGTGGGTGCATGATGGTATGGAGGTAATTGTGGGTGCGAGGAAGTTCCATAATTTGGCAATGGTGCAAGAGAATAGTGCTTCACCGGCAGAGTTATTGGCTTTAGTGACCTGCAAGTGATTTTTGTTGCTAGATCTTAGTGGTCTGGTGGTGTGATAGGGTTGGAGTAGATTCTGGAGGGATGGGAGATTTAGTGGATGGTTTACTAGTTTGTGGGCGAGTGAGAGTTGATACCATTGAAGGAGGTGAGGGAGTTCAAGCCAGCCCAGTTCAGCAAGAGAGACCGTGGTGACTACGGTAGGATGCCCGTGTGGCAAATTTGGCGATTTTGTTGTAGCAGGTCTCCAGCTTGTTTAGATCGCATTGCCTTAGATTGGTATATATTGGAGAGGCATAAAGTAGGGTTGAAATAAGGTGAAAATTTGCTATTGAAATCTTTGCTGCTTTGGTGAGAAGTTCTTATTTCTGTACAACGGTCCTAGTTTTTTGTGGACTATTTATGGTCATGGATACATGAATGCCAAATTTTAGTTTGTCTATTTCCAATCCTAGCAATTTGGTGTGTTCAGTTGGATATATAGTGGCGCTGTCTTTTGCTGTGATGTTTAAGTGAGTTGTTTTGAGTACATTTGGTAGGCTGGAAGACGAGTAGGTTAGTTTTGTTTGGGATGACTATTAATTGGGCATCGGATAACCAAGTTTCAGAGGAAAAGGCTTCCTGTGTGACTTTTTGCAGTTTGGGTAGAGACTGGGCTGAGCAGATGATGGTTGAGTCATGTGTGTATTGTATGTGTGCCATGTTGGGTGGCAGAGGCTAGATTGGTGAAAACAAAGTGTAGGGCTCCAAGGATGGATCCTTGGGGAACCCCTATGGAGACAGGTAGTTGGGGAGATGTGTCATTCTGCCACACAATGGATTGTTGGCGGTCAGACAGGTAACTCTGAAACCAGTTGGTGACAGAGAAGGATAGGTTAGAGGACAGAAGTGTGTGTGGGACCAAAAATGCTTTAGATAGGTCTAGGAAAGTAGCAGAGGAGAGATATCCATTGTTTTTATGCTGAAGAATAGTGTTAGCAAAGGAGCGTAAGGCACTGGTGGTGCTATGGTTTGGTCGGAAACCATGAGTATTGTAAAGGAGGTTGTTAGTAAGGAGGTAGTCTGAGACCTGAGTGTGAACGCATTTCTCTAGTATTTTGGAGAGTGGAGAGAGAATAGCTATGGGGCGGTAATTGGTTAGTTCTGTGGAGGGGCCGCCTTTGTGGAGGGGAATTGTATGTAATACTTTCCACAGTGTGGGAACATAACTAACAGAGATCGGTTAATCAAGATGGATACTGGGTAGGCCAGAGCATCAGCTGCTATTTGTAGGTATTCACTTGGGAGGTTGACTGCTGCTTATTTGGTGGGCTTAAGTTTTGTTAAGAGTTTTTTTATGTTGGAGGTAGGTACAGGAAAAAAGAAGGCAGTGGGGAGATTACTAGTTGAAGGTGTGGGTTGGAGGGGAGTGGGGTTGTGTTTAGCTAGTGATAGTATGGTTTGTGTGAAGTGCGTGTTGAATGAGGTAGCAATGTTTTGAGGAGTGACGGATGTTAGGAGGAGGGGTACTGACTTTACCTGGGTGGAGGATGGAGTTTATGGAGGACCAGAATTGTTTGGGGCTGTGGTGGGAGGAGTCTAGGGCAGACTGGTAGTATTGGAATTTGTCCTGTTTTATTAGCTTTTTGACTATTGCGTAGTTCTAGGAATTTGTCTAGTTAAGGGGGTTTTGCTTTTGCACCAGTGTTCCCAGACTTTAGCCTTGTTTTTCATTTCTGACTTAGTGGCTTTCTGTAGCCATGGGGAGGGTTGTGCTTTGGTTCTGGAAAGTCTTATGTGGACATGGTAATTAAGGATGCTCAAGAAGGTAGTATTAAAAAATTCAACTGCATCAAGACTGAGGTACTTTAGAGGATGCCAGTTACATTCTTTGAGGGATGAGATGAATGTGAGTGGGTTAAAGTTTAGTTTTTTTATGTATTTGACGGTAGATGACAGGTTTAGCTTGGTATAGGTATTTGAGTAGGAATGTTGGGGAGTGATCACTGAGGCTATCTGATAAGCAGCTTGTTATACATGACTGGGGGCTCTTATTGACTAGTATCCAAGTCCAGGGTAGTGTGCTTGGCTGGAGTTATTTATCCTGGTTGGCGACTGGACTAGTTTGGTGAAGCCATGAAGGTTTACATGATGGATTCTATGGTTGCCAGAACAGGATTGCCAGTCAATATTGAAATCGCCAAAAATGATAGTTTCTTGGAGGAGATGATGGGTAGACCAGCTGAGGAGGTTTTCTAGTGGAGGAAAGTTTTGGCCAGGTGGGAAGTAGCATCCAATTATGTTAATGGTTTTGTTTTATTTTGAGGTTGGCATATATTTCTTCATTGCCTATTTGTGGAGCTGATTATTTTAAGATCTGGATGTTTAGATGCTGTTTAAATATTATAGCTACACCGCCTCCTTTCTTGGTTCGCTGGTCTACTCTCAGTATGCCGTAACCTGTAGAGAGTATTTGCTCACTGGTAATGTGAGGTTTTAGCCAGGCTTCTGTCAGGATGACTATATCTGGGGAGTACAAGTCTATGGTGGCATGGAGTTCATGGACTTTGTTGGATATACTTCTAATATTTAGGCTTAGTAGAAGGAAGTCACTTGGCTTTCTATTAGCTGTAATACAGAAGTTGTGGTTTCTAGTCTGATTATGAGGATTGGGGTTGCAGATGGTAGGGCCAGAGTTGGGGTGGATGTCTCCACTCAGGGCTACTTTTGATATGCATGAGTTTATTCGTTTTCAGTTTTTGAATGCGTTTATAAGGGAAACTTTGATTGTGCTCTGTGGGTAATCGGTATGGTGGGAGGGTTACTAAGTTAAGTTGTAGGGATGCTTTATGTTTGAGTAATATAGTTGGTAGAATATGTGGGGGGTGCATAAGGATGGTTGAGTTGGTGGGAGGGGAACTAAGTGAGGATGAGACATGAGGGGTGGTGTGAGTAGTAGTAGTGGTTGAGTGGGGGAATAATGGAGCTTTGGTAAGATGTAAGATATGCAAGGAGAGTGCATGCAGTGAGCATAGGTAAGGTATGCTTGTACATGTTAAGTTGAGGTGGTGTGATAGCGGGAAGATGGAGGAGGTAGTGTTGGGTTAGCGCTGTGGTTGGCTATTGGAAAGATGGGAGGAGTTTGAGTGTAATAAAGGTGGGACCACTGGGGGAGGGAATAAGGGGCAGGGTGGGGAATTAAGCAGGTAGAGACCCTGTTTAGTTGCTCTTATGAGGGGGCTGGAAACTATCAGGTAACAGTGAACAGATAAATGAACATATGAGTGACAAGGGTGGTTGTATGGTGCCTGCCACAGGTAATATTTATTAACTTTGGGATTGTCTTAAAGTAATAAACAGGGAAGGGGGAGGGGAGAACAAGGGTGTGAGCAGGCAGTTCTTTGTACTGCTGCTGAGCCAAAGCAAAGACAAGTTTGTGTTTAAGAAACGATCATAATTGACCAAGGACTGCTCTGAAACGAAGTCATTTCTTAGCCATTTCTCAGGTGGAAAAACAGGATAACCTTGTATCAGTAGGCTACTGTGGTCTCAGTTTAAATTAACAGTATTGATCAGTTATGGATACTATATGGTAACAGAAGGGAATAAGACAGAAAGTGGAAGGTGAGTGTGTGTTTGCTTACAAGCTAAAGCAGAGTGCTCTCCAGGAGAAAATGAATATCGTGAATATTGAATTAAAATCTTTGAGGTATTTGCTTTCCACAGGTAATACAACTGTTAACTTTTATGGACATCAGTTTAGAGCAAGAAAAAGCATCTCCAATGGGCTAAAGTTTTTTTTGAAGACTTCGGTTCTGAAACCGAAAAAAGAAAATTTCAGGAGTCGGCCGACCAGCACTTGCAAAATGCTTCTGCTTCGGGCACCGCGTGGCAATAAAGACTGATGTAACTACATCGGCTGCATGCTTTATACCCGACTACCGGACGTCATGGAAGAGACAGCATCCAACGCAGAATACAAGACTGATATTCAGGCTGGCTGAGGGCTACCTGCAGGCAGATAACCCAAATGTATCGACTACAACTGAGAAGGAAAAACGTAACGACTGCAACAGTGAAACACGAAGAACATCTGGGGACCTGCTCCAACCAACTACCTGTACAGATTGTTCCAAGACCTGTGGAGCAGAGACAAGCACCTTTCTCAAAATCTTTGGAGCCTTAGAGCCCTTCAGATCCGAACTTGCAGACAAAGCAGACTATAATGGTTTTGACGAAGGTTTTGGTTTCCCTGGAGAAGCAGTATCCAAGTCTGATTGAAAGGAAGACTTGATAAGTCCACGCGGAACTAGCTTCCTCTCAGCAAGACCCTGGCACTGAATCCATGGCAAATGGAACAAACTTCCTGGAGGTAAACCTTTCCTAAACAGTAAACAGGTGGTATGTCTAGCTGTGATCGAAATCATCTGGTTGCATTTAGGGAACTTATTAAACCCTGATTTAGCTTTTTCAGACATTATGCCAAATGAAACTTAGTAGCAACCCCCCAAAAAAGCAACAATCAGAATATACCTCAGCCAATTTGAAGAAAGCCTGGCAAAGGAAAGCCTGACCGAATGTGTTAACAATAACTCAAAAAAGCAACTCTGCTATACAGACTAGCTGTTGCAAACAAAACAGCCTAACTGGCTATAGAATTATATAAAAAAAAAAACTAAAAGCCTAACTTTGGCTAAACGGGATATGGAGAACCAACAGGGCCCAATTGCCAAAAAGAAACAAATTCGGACAACTTTCTTCTCAACTAGCACAATAAACTAGCACAAAAAAACCCTAACAAAAGGATAGCCTATCCTTAAACACACAAATACTTATTCTTCCCAGAAAACTGTCCAAAACTACAAATTAACTGATAACGGCCTGAGCTGTAGAGAACGCATGATCTGTTGCAGTGGCAAACTAGATATGGGGAAGTAGAGGTGCACTGTGGGAGCGGGTTTCAGCCTCGAGCTGTTGAGACCTTGAGCTTTGCAAATTGGCAGTCTCGGAGCAGAGGATCAGCTCCGAACCCATCAGTAAGAAAAAAGGCGAGATTGAACAACTTCACATATGTAGATTTCTTTAGCACAATGCTAAAGTGCCAAAAGTGGTAGGACTACCCTACTTGGAGGGGGGGTGGAGTGGCCTGTGGTGCAATGGTAAAACTGTTGCACAACCTGTCTAGTAGCAAAATGAGAATCCACAGAAAGGCATGGTGCTATACACCAGACAACGATTTTATTGGAAGACTAAAGTTGTTTTACACAAGTCAAAGTATTCTATTGTTTCAAATAGTAATACATACTCCTTTGAGGTCTTGGTTACCTCTTCCACTTTGCTAAATATTTATTGGTGCTTCATCTCCTGGCCTCAATGTTGCAAATCCTGAGACAACTGGGGTGAAAAGAGCAATGTTAATCATTTGTGCTATCAGACAGAGATCTTGATTCCTAGTTGTTTTAAGATGCCTGTACCCTGTGCCAGTAAGTCCTTCTGCCTGTGCAGAATTAATGGTTTGTTCTGGCCAATCTAGCTGCCCAAGTCAAACAGGGGAGGCAAGGATTACCCTTGACTGCTCTTAGTCATTACACCACTGCCACTGATGTCAAGTGTTTGAAAAGCATGTAAAAACTTACTCAGATTGACCATCACGAATTAAGTGATTCACAATTCATAGAATCTACACAGATGTGAATGCTCCGAGTATATTACTGTCAGAAAAATATGTATTAGTAATTTGCTTAGTGCATTTAAAGCTTGAAAAGGGTTAACACATTTATTCTATTTTACACTGCATAAATCTATACAAATTGCAGAAGCTTTCTGACCTTGAATCATGAAATATGCGCAGCTAAAATCTTTGCTTATGCCTTGGAAATTTACTGAGAAGCAGATGATTTCTGCTTGTCAGGAAAACAACAAATAGAACAATACCACTTGTATAAATGTTATGAAACTTAGACAAGGAGTTCCGCTTGTGCTGTGAGAAAATACACAGCTGCAGAGGCTATAGATAATTAGAACAAAGACTGCTTGAAAATATGAACTGCAATCAGCATTTGCTTGCGTCTGAACTAGAAAAGTACCTTGAAATGTAACACGAATTAGAACTATACAACAGAAGCTTGTAACTGACTAGTGCCCACCAAGGCCAGGTTGTTTTTCTCAAAAAGTTTCTCACAAATCTAGTCATGTCAGCAGAAAATCTGAGTAACATCTGCTCTATAACAATACTGAAAGTTGTGTTTGATTAAGTCAGCTATAGAAGGCCATGTCTTGCAAAACAGTGCAAAAATAGCATACTTCCTGTTAGTAGTTAGGCAAAATCTTGTATTTGCATGTTTTTGTCTCCTTGCTGCAAGTTATTAAATGTGCCTTAACTGAACCTTACGTGTATTGGTCTTTTGAAGTTTTTTCCTTTGACAGATTGGTCCTTCGGACCGGATGCCCTCACTTCGCCTCGGATCAGACAGGCTAGGTGGCTTGAAATCATACGGGGAAGAAACCACATTGGTTCTTATTTGAAAAGCCCTCTGATTGAATTGTCGTACAAAAGAGGCCAGCCACTTTCTGATCTGCGACTGAAGGACGGGTTTACACGAACCAGGTGATCAATCATGAAGGCTCAGGTAAGGTGAATCTACCTTTTTTTTCTGTTTTAGATCAGGGACTATATTTGCATTGTTTTTGTCAGGACTAGATTTTTATAAGTCAGGGAAACAGAGCGGGTAGGCAATCATTCTGAAGAGACTAACAAAATCTGTGGTACCATGTTAAAAATAAGGAGTTACGCAACGATTAAAAGGTTAGAAGAAAATGGGTAATAATTGCACAAAAACACCCCAAAATCTGCCGTTAACCTAAGGTGCAAAATACATGCAGTCACAGCGTGCTGATATTAAATACTCAAAATGGGTTAATATTTATGAATTTGACGGTAAATTAGAAAAATCCTTGCTTATCAAACTTGTCAAATAGCTTAAAACTGATTCTAAAGGTCGGGTAAAAAAGCAACGTCAATTAGGAATTCCTCAGGCACACAGGTGGATTGAGGAAGTAAACCGTACGGAACAAAATAATAATAATTCAAAAGCAATGTTTTTAGATAAGGACGACAATAACTTAGTAATAGCATCAGCCCCTCCAACTCCCTTACCAGAATATGAAGCAAGTGTACAAGTTAGTCCACCCCCGCGATATCCTGCTGTCACTGTAAATAAAGACACTACAAAAGCGAAACCGTTTACTAGAGATCCCATCGAGACAAGGTCTCTTAACACGGGCAGGTAACTCAAAAGGGGACATTGAGCTATATCAAATGGGTAGGAATTCACGATCTAGGAGTGAAGAAATACGCCCACTTATAGAAGTGCCTAATCCTCAGGCAGGGCAAGCAGGTCAGGACCCAACTATCCTAGTGTATAGACCCTGGACTCAAGAAGACATCCGGAAAGCCACCGAGGGAATTCCCCATACAAAACTAAATTTTAGAAAGTTCTTAGAAAATTTGCAAGGAATGAGGCTAAGTTATAATTTTAATGGAGAAGAGGTAGAAAAAGTAGTCAGACAAATTGTGGGACCAGATAGGCACATTAGTGGCGACTGGCATCCCTGTGACGCTGCACACAGGCCCCTCCCACATAGCAGCAAAGAGCTAGACAAGAGTGAAAGGTCTTACAGACCGTATCTCTGAGAAATAGAAGCCTAGGGCAGACTGGACTTGCATTAATCAATGCATCCAACAAGAAGGCGAAACTGTTCACAGATATTATGCCAGACTGCTGGAATGTTTTACTAACCATTGTGGAATGCAGGTTCCTGAAGATTAGACAAGATTCCCCATATGAGCAGCAGTTAAATGCATTTTTGAACTGCAGTATTGCAGCCATAAGCAGTTTTATTACAAAGCACATGGTAGATGATTGTGCAAGCAGATTACAATCATTACTTTAATATGCTAGGCATGCCGAAAGGCATTTTAATAGCAAAAAGAAAAAGAAAGCCCAAGTATTTTCTGTAGAAGATGGAGCAGAAGTTTATGTAGTACAGTCCGGGAAAAAGGGAAAGAGAAATGCCCAGGGAAACAATCTGATCAGCGATCAGAAGACTTTGAAGGGCGAAAAAAAAGGGGTGAATGTTTTAAATGCGGTAAAAAAGGACACTTGGCAAGGGATTGCAAGAAAAACAAGAAGGCAACCACGGAAGACAAAGAGGGTGAGGACTGACTATGATGGTCAGGAGTCACTAGAAGGGGATAGCAGAGAAATGACAAATGAGAATGTGATAAAGGGAGTAGAGGATGTGACAAGAAATGGAGGAAGACAGAAGAAATGGAGGAAGTGCAGGAAGTTTAGGATAGTGAAGAAAATGAAATATTGGATTTAGCTTTAGTGAGCTTAGAGCTCTATTTAGCAGACATGAAACCAGAAGTTACACTCCTGGTAGAAGGGAGGGAAGTCAGATTCTTGTGTGACTCTGGCATCACGGACCGTGATACATCCCTCCAAACTGCCAGAGAATTCAGTCTCATCTGATTACATACTAGTGAAAGCAGCTAATGGACAGCTGTATCGGGAGCACCTCTCCCATAATATTGCAATAACTGATCCTGTTTCAGGATTGACCCAGAAAAGCAAAATTGTTTCTGCAAAACACCCAGTAAATCTCTTGGGCAGAGACCTTATGCAGCTATTTAGTATAGCAGTAGTTCCGACTATGCAGAATATGGAAGCACTGCGACAAATTGATACCTTTTGCAGTGCAATCGGAGGGTGAAATGTTTCATTGGTACAGTCAGGACTTTGTTATGACTGGTCCAGGGGCAGTAACCGAAGAGTTTATGAACGTAGCCATCAGCAAGTTACCCTCCCTTGACATTGATAAGCAGCATTTGTTGCACTGTACTCTATTATTGTAACACACCAGGACCTGATAAGGAATATGAGCAAGAATTGTTTAGAAATCGTGCAAACAGATTGATATTAGTAATCTGTACTGGGACACAGAAGGGAACAGTGTAGCCAGCTGTTCATTGCCCCAGGAATTCTTTGCACTTTATAAATCTAATTGATTACCACATGTTAGCTTAACTAAGGACAAGAATGTAAAATGGGTAGACTTTTGAGAAAAAGTCACGAGATGGGAAAAACAGACAGAGTTAGAACTGTTAGAATTGTCAGGACAGGGAATACAAATGCAGAAGTTGAATTGGATAACTCAGACCCACCCAGCTGTACACTTGCTGTCTAGCAAGGACAGCTGATTAGCACTCCTATTGAAGGAAGAAGAGAATGCCTTACAGAATATACCAGGAACTCTTTGGTCAACAGGAAAGTCAGATGCAAGACTTATTCGTACAGCGGGACCAGTTACTACTACGCCAAAGTCAGCATTTAGACCACAAAAAAAAAAAAAAAGACAGTATCCCTTAAGAAAGGATGCAGAGGTAGGAATCAAATCTATTATAGCAGCTTTACTTAAGAAAGGGGTGCTGGTGGAATCATCTGATTCACCATGTAACACACCCTTATTTCCTGTTAGCAAATGGAGAGTGACGTATGGTCCAAGATTTACAAGCTGTAAATGACGCAGTAATACCAAGGGCACCTACAGTGCCAGACCCACACACCCTGTTGAATGATTTAAAACCTCAACAGAAATATTTTTCTCTATGGTAGATCAGCATTGCGTTCTTTTCGATACTGCTACACCCCGACAGCCAATATTGGTTTGCATTCACATTTCAGGGGAAAAGGTATACATATACGTGACTACCACAGGGATATTGTGAAAGTCTGACAATATTCTCACAAGAAATGGCAAGTAACTTGGCGGGATTCACCCCACCGAGAGGTAGTCAGATTTTACTTTATGCTGATATCCTGCTGGCGGCCCCCACCCAGCAAGATTGTAAAGAAGATATCATAGCGCTATTACAATTTTTGGCCACTGAAAGAAAGTAAACAAAAATAAACTGCAGCTTTGGAAAAAACAAGTTAAATACCTAGGATATGTAATATCCAAGGAGGGTAGGACATTAGATGAGGACAGAAAAATAGCGATTTTACAAGCACCAAAACCTACTACCAAGAAGGAAATGTCCTTCCTGGGTACGACTAATTTTTGTCGGAGCTGGATTCCAAACTACGCCTTGGAATCTGCACCGCTGACTAACCAGATATGTAAAAAGCCTATGCAGCACAGGATTTGTTACAATGGACACCAGAAGCAGAATCTGCTTTCTGCAAACTGAAACAGTTAATAGCGTCCTCATTAGTTTTGGGATTACCAAACTATCAAACGTTTTTTCCAAACTGTAGATTGTAAGCAAGGTTATATGACATCAGTGTTAACACAGCAGCATAGGGACAAGCAACGCCCTATTGCTCATTATTCATCACAACTATACCCAGTGGCATGGTCCTTACCTCATGGTGTACAAGCAGTAGTTGCAGCTGCAATGGCAGTACAGGCTTCTGCCTCAGTAGTTTTGTTCCACTCTCACATTGAGAGTGCCTCATGCAGTCACGATTATTTTACTGCAAGAGAAGGTAGCATATCTTTCCCCTGATAGGCATCTTTCCTGTATGACTATATTGTTGAGCCAACCTCATATAACAATTGAGCCATGTACGACTTTGAACCCTTCTACCTTGCTCCCAACCCCTGCAAATGGCACACCACACAGCTGCCTGCAGGTGATTGAGCAAAAGACACTGCCTAGAAAAGATCTCACGGATGTCCCCTTGGATGATGCCGAGGTGACATACTACGTGGATGGCTCGTGCAAAAGGGGTACTGCAGGACAGAACCTAGTAGGATATGCAGTAGTTTCTGATACTGACATTATAGAAGGAAAATCTTTACCACACAATTTATCTGCACAGGCAGCAGAATTGATTGCCTTGACACGGGCATGCACCTTAGCAAAGGGTAAATGTGTGAACATTTTTACTGACAGCCAGTACGCTTTTTCTACTTGCATGTTTTTGCGCAACAGTGGAAAAATCGAGGAATGATAACATCTACTGGGAAACCAATCAATCATGCACAGTTTATTTTAGATCTTTTACCTCAGAAAGTAGCTATTTGTAAATGCACAGCCCATACCAAGCAACAGGATAGGATTTCAAAAGGTAATGCGAGAGCTGATACAGATACAAAGCAGGCAGCTTCAGAAGTATTTCTTTTGAATGAGGAATTACAACCCTCTAAGATTTTAGATGTAGAAATGTTCGACAATGCAGACACTTACTACGCAAGCTGAAAAACAAAGATGGGTAAAACGAGGAGAAATTCTCGAAAAGGGGCTGTACATCTCTAAAGGGAAACCGATATTGACATCTAATTTGTTTAGATATGCAGCTTTGTTGAGCCATGGGCAATGGCATGTCTCAACAGGGGGGATGGCACAGCTGGTGAACCAAGTGTTCACGACATACGGATTCTTTGTTAGATGTGCCACATTTGTAATAAACATCATGCACAAGGGGCGTTAAAGCCCAAGCAAGGGAGTTTCCCTACACCACCGTATCCGTTTCATACTATCTGTATGGATTTTATAGAACTGAACAAATGTGAAAATAAGTATCGTCTTGTCATTGTAGATAAGTTTTCCAGATGGGTGGAAGCCTTTCTGACTAAAAATTCAGATGAGGCAACCGTAGCAAAAATTCTCGTTAAAGAAATCATCCCTAGATGAGGCATTCTGGAAAGGATCTACAGTGACAACGGGACACACTTCGTAAACCAGACCATACAACACTTAAGTAAAACATTTTGGTATTTCTTTAAAAAATCATTGTGCATACCACCCACAATCCGCAGGGCTAGTAGAGAGGCATTATGGGATTTTAAAGAGTAAGCTAAGGAAGTTAATAGCAGAAACAGAGGAATTGGGTGTACTGTCTGGCCCTGGCACTGTTGAGCATGAGAACGGTTCTGAATGCAAAAGGATAGACTCCTTTTGAAAAACTATTTGGAAGGGCTTATTATATACCTCAGTGGAAACCTCTCATGCCCGCAAACCAGGAAGCAGACTGTACACTAGCTGAGTACATGAGAAACTTGTTAAATTCTAAACATTTGTTGCAGTCAAATTCTGTTTCAGATAAAGAACAAACCAGACCGTCAGAAGTGGCAGTGGTCCCAGGTACCTGGATCTGGGTGACGACAATAAAGAAAGAATTGGGCGCCACCAAAGTGGGAAGGTCCATATCAAGTGCTTCTGTCGACACCCACTGCAATCAAGATAGCAGAGCGTGCCTCCTGGATCCACCTGACGCACTGCAAACTAGTTAAGAACTTTGAACTGGACAAAAATCTTGTCACATTCCAAGAGTAAAAATGAGAGAGTCCAGAAGAAACAGGAATGCAGAACAACCCTTTCCTCAGAAGGGTTGCATAATCATCCTGTTAACTGTACTAGTGACAGTAATCTTTTTTCTGTGGCCTTTCCTTTTCCCAGTCACACAGACTGAACTGAATAAACAAAGCTTTCCTCAGACTGGCATCCAAACTTGAACACTTACCAGGCAATTAAATGTGTATGCTGAGACTTTCAATGTTTCGAATTGCTGGATTTGCACAGCTTTGCCGACAGCATACAGGGGGGGGGGGTTATTAATGACTACGGTCCCCCTAGGGGACAATGAGACCTGGGAAAACTTGATTTAGGATACCTCAACCATTACGTCACAAGAAAAAATAGCATTGCACTTGTCTGTTCCACAAAAGTGAACTGTGTGTTTTTATAAAAATGATACTGTTCAGGTGGGTTGGAGCAATTGCAATGCGACTGTTCCTTAAACAATGCAGATTTTTATTGCAATACAAATTATGATTCATTTCTTGGATTGATGCACAAAACACTTGAAGTAAAACATAATTCTGTTCTTTATAAACCGTCTATAATTGATAGAAAAAGGTTTCATGCAGGGCGAGTGTATATTCATAGCAAAGTTACTACTAAAGTAAACACAAACACACAAAGACATATTCAGAGGCTCTGATCAAAAATCTACCAAAACAGCAGAGGCCACCAAAGCAGACACCCAAACAACCACCACCTCAGAACACAACACCTGCAACACAGACCTCACAGTCAGAGTGTCAAACAGTCACAGCCCTTAAGGCCAAACACAATGCCAGACACACTAGTCATTGGTGACTCCATAGTCAGACACACTGACGTCCCGCTCACCAGACTGAGCAAGGAGAAGGTCACAGTAAGCTGCCTGTTGGGCGCTAGAATCCGCCACAAAGCAAGCACTCAGGTCTCTCAACAGCAGGTACAAATATGACTCAGTCATTGTCCACGCTGGTGTAAACGACCTGAGACGTACCTCCTTGGACTACATGAAAAGAGACATTGAGGAGCTCTCTGATTATGTAGCCCAGGCAGGTATGATCCTGACCTTGAGCAGTATCCTACCTTCACCAAGAATGAAGCCACAATACAGAGATAAGATGATCAGCTTTAACAATTGGCTTAAACACTGGTGTCATTCAAAGGGGATCCAGTATCTGTCTGCCTGGGATGACATGCTGGACAAGCCACGCTGCTTCGCAAGTGACGGCTTGCACCTGTCACCCCTGGGATTCCAGATATTGGCAAAGACTCTTGCCACCACCATAGTGCCATTTTTAGGCAAGGCTCAAATTCTAAACCTACCACCCTAGAACACAAAAAGGAAAAAACTAAGGGTAATGCTGCTCAATGCCAGAAGTCAATCTCAAAATGCACGCACTCAAGGCCCTTCTCAGTATGGAGAACATCGATGTCTGTGCTGTGACAGAAACCTGGTTCAAGGCTCCTGAGAGCATCCCAGCTATCAGGTTTTACCTCATTTCATGCCCGCCCCAAAATCCGGACAATACCAAGAAAGGAGGGGTATCCATATTCATCAAGGACACCCACACCTCAAGACTGGTGGCAACGCACGATGCATCGGAGACCATCCAGGTGCAATTAACCATAGGCAAGACTGCTCTGCAAATTGTAGCATGTTACAGGCCACCCTCACAAACTCAGGAACCTCACATGGCCTTCCTGAAAACACTAGAGGGGTTAAATGTATCACCAAACACCATCATACTAGGTGACTTCAATTACCCTAATATAGACTGGGAACACTACTCAAGCCAAAACACCCTAGCCCAAAAGTTCCTGGAATTCATAAACTCAAATGCCATGGAACAACTAGTCACCATCCCCACAAGAGGAGATAACATACTTGATCTCATCATCACGAACATGGGAGCACAATGTTCAACACTGGAAGTATACCCCTCACTGGTGAGATCAGATCACAAACTAATCTCGCTGGAGGTCCTCATCCCACCCCCACCTGAAATAAAAAAGACCACAGTAAAGAACTACTCAAAAGCCGACTTCACACTTCTAAAGACTAGTGTGGTCTCCTTTAAGGCCCCCGAGCCGGCGGAAAACAATACTCAAGCCGCTGAATCACTTACAAATGCCTTCTACCAGCACCTGCAGGACTGCATGGATAAGGCAATCCCAAGCAAAACAGACTCTTTGTACCAAAGGCAAGCGTCCAGTCTGGTGGACCCCAGCCATAAACAAACTCAACAAAAGGAGGAAGCTACTACAAGATAGAGCAAAATCCTTAAAAGGTAAGACACCCTTGATCACTATAAGTAAAAAACTAAGAGCTCTCATAAAATCATCCAAAGCAAATTGAGAGAAAAATAGCTAAAGACTCAAAAGACAATCATAAGGCCTTCTTTAGCTATGTTAGAAACCTAGGAGGAAACTCCCAGATATGCTCAGAACTAGTTCAAAATGATGTGAAGATTACTGATCCTACAGACATTGCCAACATACTGGCTGACAGGTTCAGTGCAAACTTCTCCCCCCCAAAAGGAGAGATATCTATACCAAAACGAGTGCAGCCCCCCAAACATCTCCAGCCCAAGTGAGAACTGCTCTCCAAAGCAAAAACACAGCATCCATGGGACCTGATGGTGTCCCGGCTGTGTGCTCCACGAACTCAATGAGGAATTAAACCCACAGCTAGGACAGCTGTTTAATCAAAGTCTTACCTCTGGATACGCACTCCAGGAGTGGCACTGCAACTGTGGTCCCACTTCACAAAGGCGGTGCCTCCACAGACCCTGGAAATTACCGCCCATTAGCTTGACAAGCCTTATCTGCAAAGCCATGGAGAGGATCATAATGGACCTCATAAATAAAGACATAGGGAATTTGCAGACTTTGGATCCAACCCAGTTTGGCTTTGTCAAAGGCAGATCATGCCTTTTAAACTTGGTTGACTTTTCGAAACAGTCACCAAAGCCATTGATGAGGGAAAGGCAGTCCATACAGCCTACCTCGATCTGGCTAAGGCCTTCGATACAATACCCCACTCAGGTATCATTGAAAAACTCATCAGCTTAAATGTTAACCCATACATCACAAGATGGGTTGCAAACTGGCTGAGTGACAGAACCCACAGGGTCAGAGTTGCTGGCGCCATGTCAGACTCAAAGCCTGTCACAAGTGGTGTCCCACAGGGCTCAGTCCTGGGCCCACTCTTGTTTGGCATCTACTTTTCCAGTACAAGCAACCACAGGAGGGTTATGGCTGACTAAGTTTGCAGATGACTGCAAACTGGCGCCATAGTAGAAAACACATCTGACACAGATATCCTTCAGAAGGGTCTCACAGAAACGGATAACTGGTGCCAGAGCCACGGCCTAAAGTTAAATGCCAAAAATGCATAGTCATACCCTTCGGGAAAAACAAGGTTACCCCTAGCTACCAAATAGGTGGCAATCCACTGAGCACAGAAGAAGTTATCAGGGACCTGGGGACCCAGGTTGATAGTAGTCTGTCATTCGACACCCATGTAGCTAAAGTAGTTAGGAAGACCTTCTACATTGCCCACCTTATCATGAAGGGATTCTCATCTAGATCAAGGGAGGTCATAGTCTCCCTTTACTCATCACTCATCAGACCAATGATTGAGTACAATGCCCCATTCGAATGTATCTGACCCGACACTTGCAGCAGCTGGAGAGGCCACAAAGTTCCTCACCAAAAGGATAAAGGGTCTCAAAATCTGTCCTATGCTGCCCGACTGAAAGAACTCCAGCTCTATTCAGTCGCCACGCTGCTCAGAGGTGACCTTTGCCTAACATACAAGGCCATGTCAAACCCAGATTTGATGAATATGCTTCACCTCAAAAAATCTAGATCCATCAGAGCCACAAGGGCGGGAGACAAACCTCGACACGGCTATTAATAGGACGTTCTGGAGGGATAGATTCATCACCCAAAGACTCCTTATGCTGTGGAACAAAATCCCGGTACATGTGAGGCAGAGCACCTCGCTGGCCTTGTTCAAGAGAAATCTTGACCAATGGATGGGAGATCGCAGATATACCCCAGGGATTACCTCAGTGTCACTGCTCGACAGAGGCACAGCAAAATAATGGGTATAGTTCCCCATACTAAAGGGGTGGCGTAAGCCACAAAACGATGGGCTAGGCTTGTAAATGCCCTCGGGCAGATAGCCTAGTATGAACCTATGAACCTATAAAGTAGAGGACTGTTATTTTGTGTGGCAGAAAGGCATACAAATGGTTACCTGAGAATTGGTCCGGCAGTTTTTTGGGTTACCTGGTTCCGGCCATACGACACTGCAGTTTTGCCTCGAGGAAAAATTTGAAATGTCCAAGAGGTAGTCAAACCTGTAAATCCAGTGGGACAAATCGATGCACGTTGGAAAAACCATCATTCTATAGGCAATGGACTGACACATACAGACTTGAGTGATAGAGTTATATCGTGGGCAGGGATATTACCAGCATATGGAGCAGTGAAATCTGAGAGCTGAGAAAACTGTCTAAACTTCTCGAAGTAATGAGCAACGCAACTTTTTCTGCTCTCGAATT
Source organism: Protopterus annectens (assembly GCF_019279795.1). Taxonomy (NCBI): domain Eukaryota; kingdom Metazoa; phylum Chordata; order Ceratodontiformes; family Protopteridae; genus Protopterus; species Protopterus annectens. The sequence continues at coordinate 901,070,892 of NC_056748.1, forward strand.
GGTGACTGATGAACTGAATGCCACGAGAACTGTAGTGCTTCAAAACCGCATGGCTCTCTACTTCACCCTAGCGGCAAGAGGTGGTACTTGCGCTTTAATCCAGGAAGAGTGCTGTTCGTATATTCCTGACCATAAACACGAGATAGACAATCATCTTGAGGTAATTCAGCAAGTGTCGGCCATGACCAAACCAGGCCCAAACCCACTGACTGACTTTTTCTAGAAATGGTTTGGGGGGTGGGGTACCATCCTAATGAACATCCTGATTGCCATTTGTGTAGGAATGCTCCTACTGGGAGTATGTGTTTGTTGTGGCATCCCCTACATGAAAAGACTGATTAAAGACTTTATAGACATATCAGTTTCTGAAACCTTATATCAAAGTACTGAGTTTGAAGAACTGTGAAAAGATTGAAAATGCTTTCATGAGTTTAAACTGAATGACTCTCTTAACTGCAAATCCTAAGTGGAAAGGTTAGGAGAAGAAAAACTGTTTATGCTTATTTTGAAAGTAGAATAAAAGTATTAAAAGGGGGGAAATGTCAGAAAAATATGTATTAGTATATGTATTAGTAATATGCTAAGTGCATTTAAAGCTTGAAAATGGTTAACATTTATTCTGTTTTACACTGCATAAATCTATAAAACTGCAGAAGCTTTCTGACCTTGTATTGTCATGAAATATGCGCAGCTAAAATCTTTGCTTATGCCTTGGAAATTTACTGAGAAGCAGATGATTTCTGTTTGTGTCAGGAAAATAATGAATAGAATACCACTTGTATAAATGTTATGAAACTTAGACAAGGAGTTCCGCTCGTGCTGTGAGAAAATACACAGCTGCAGAAGCTATAGATAATTAGAACAAAGACTGCTTGAAAATATGAACTGCAATCACCATTTGCTTGTGTCGGAGATAGAAAAGTACCTTGAAATGTAACATGCATTACAACTATACAATAGAAGCTTGTAACCAGCTAGTGCCCAAGACCAGGTTGTCTCAGTTTCTCACAAATCTAGTCATGTCAGCAGAAAATGTGAGTAACATCTGCTATAGAACAATACTGAAAGTTGTGTGTGATTACGTCAGCTATAGAAGGCCATGTCTTGTAAACAGTAAGAAAAGCATACTTCCCGTTAGTAGTTAGGCAAAATCTTGTATTTGCATGTTTTTGTCTCCTTGTTGCAAGTTACTAAATGTGTCCTAACTGAACCTTACGTGTATTGGTCTTTGAAGTTTTTTCCTTTGACAATTGCACTTCAGCATCTCCTCAGGTTTATATGGAGCTTGGCTTATGAACTCATCCAGGTGCCTTACATCTTCAAACCTTGGGAATCTACTCCCCAGGCATGATCTGATGCATCTGCAGTTAGGGTCTAGTTGTAGACTAGGAACCAAAAAGGCATTACATTGTTCTACCTGACATACAGTATACATCAGTCCAGCTGCCTCCTCAATCATGTTAGTGCTAGGGTGGTGGTGGATGGGCTTGCTGACCCTGGCAGGGCATGTGCCAGAGTAGGAGGGGGGAACTTGTCAACCGTGGGAGGGCATGTGCTAGAGTGGGAGACTTTCCTGAACCCAGACATTTCAGTAACCATAGATTTCTTTCATGTAGGAGTACCCAGAGGATCAAATTGTTGCTTTCATGATCAATAGGACCCAGAGGCTCTCTGGCTGTCCAAATGGTTTCTTCTCACTTCTGAAAAATAATTCTAGACAGAAAAAAACACCCATGTATCCAGGAGAGCCCCAAGGCAGCAGCTCTCTACAAAGGTTACACTTATGTAATTCCAGGATGAAAGTTTCTGCAGGTGTAATTCCAAAAGTGCCTGAAGGTCATCTCTCTGGAAGGGGCTTGTAGAAGGCAATGACCCAGAAATGGGCAAATGTGTTTAACACTTGTAACTGCAATGGCCTACCATTAGTATTAGAAACTTTGTAAAGTTCTTTTAGTAGTGGCATAGTGAAAAGGCTAAAGAAAAACTTCTTGTACTCCCCCATTGTCCAGAATTTAAAGAACTGCTTGCGACAGCTCTGAATGGTGGGCAGATGCACGTTTTATAAACCAAAATTCTGTAAAGGCCTTTTAACTTAACTGCAGAGCCAACATACTGACTTCTTCCTGAAAGGTACTGGTTTGATAGGTTCATAGGAGGTTGCTTGGCTAATGGCCCTAGGCCCTTTACAAGCCTAGCTGTGTAAAAAACCTGTGTACCCTATTTGACCACAGATAAATGGTCATTCTTAGAGCAATTTTTGTGGCCACCACTGAGTACCCCCCTACAGAGGTGCCACCCCTGGGGTGAATTTACGATGACATCCAATTGTCAAGTTTGATCTTAAATAGGGTCATTGAGCAGCTCTGCTTCACGTGAAGTGGGAGCTTGCTCCAGAGGACTGGCAATCTCTGGGAGATGCATCTGTCTCTCCAACTTGTTTTGTTACTGTCACAGGCTAGGTTGAGACCCCTGGATTGAGTGACTTTTACCCATTTGATTTGCGGATGTGCAGTATTTTTATTACAGCAGAGTCAGATACTACTCCAAGGCCAAGCACAGTGTCTCAGCAGCCTGTATGATACAGTACAGTGACAGGGCTTTGTCTTCTCATGCAAGTCACGTTTTGGAGGCCCTGGATTCTCTTGGTTAGAGACCTCTGTGGTCTCTCCAGTAGCTGCAGGTGTCTGTTGAGATGCATACAGAAGAGAGCATTGTTCTCCACTTGCGGTCTGATAAGGGTAGAGTACAGCTGAGTTATAACATCCTTAGTCTTTGACTCATCAACCCCTTTTCCTATGTTTGTACAGAGTGTCACTTCAGTGAATCTAGAGCCAAGGTTTACAACTAGTATGAGGAGGCGGCCAGTGGTTAGGTTAGCACTACAAAAACAAATCAAATGAGCCAGCAAACTGTGACCTAAAAAAAACTTTGTTAAACCATGGTTTATTGCGGTTTTTCATGATTTATTAACAAATAAAGGATATGGCGTATGAAGTCAAACTCAAATACATATTTACTGACTTTAATCCTTGGATAATCCCTGTGATTTGTCAAAATGCAGTTTTTATGAGAAATACACCAAGAATATGAAGCAAAAATCTGGACATTGTGAAAATCTGTACAGTTGAGAGGTATGGGGGTAAAAAAGTGTAGGGCAGGAAGTTTACCGATTACAAAATTAGTTGCAATGCCCTCATTTATGAAAAGCGCAATGTAGAAGGCTTTTCTTACCACTATGGACACTTGGTAATCGAAGTTTAGATTGCTATCAACTTGTGTTCCCAAGTCTCACACCACTTGGTTGGAACTTAGAGGTGTTATCTGTATCATAATTAGCAAGGGTAAGTTGGCAAAGGGAATGAGGCATTTTATTTTTGCATTTAGCTTTAGTTCATGATTTTGGCACCAGCCGTTTAGAGTCAGCCCCTTCTATAATACATTTACATATTTGGGGGAGTGATTGCATCCATTCTGCAATCTTGCCAAGTCACATGCTATCTACTGTTCCCTGGACCCCAGAGAAATGGATTCCAGACAGTAGAGAGCCCAGCACAGATCCTTGTGGTACCCCCACTGGTAATGGTCTATGTGGACTCTACAGCATAGACAGAGCATGGTCTGTCAGTGAGCTAGTTAGGTACCCATTTAGTGGTTTATGTGTTATCCCCAGCTGAGAGTTTCTCAATGATCCAAGTGTGGGAACTGTGTCAAAAGCCTTGGCTACATCAAGATAGGTGATGGGTACTGCTTTGTCCTCATACAGGGCTTTGTTGACACTCAAAAAAACACCACCAGGTTTAAGAACTACCCTCGACACCAAACTGGGTTGGGTCAACTGTCTAAAGGTCACCTACGTTGTTAAATGAGAAGTTATGTACCTACCATAACGTTCCATGTTAGTTGTCTTCTCCCGCCTTCTTTCTTGCTTGAAGGGTTCGGAGCCGATCCTCGGCTCCGACTCTGCATTTGCTAAGCTCGAGAGTCACTTTTACCAGCTCGAGGCAGCCCCATATCCCATGATGCAAGGCGGTAAGTACCCAGATCTCGTTTGTTGTCTATAGGCAATAACACCTAGCATAAATAACTTCCAAAAGGAAGAAAGAAGGAGAAAAAAAAAAGCCTGAAGGATGGTTGGAGGACCAGCACTGTATGGTCTTCAGAAGCATACTTCCATGTAGAGAGAAAGGTCTGTCCAGGCCAGGGGGAGGAGGGAGGGTCGCAAGAAAGAAGGCGAGAGAAGACAACTAACATGGAACGTTATGGTAGGTACCTAACTTCTCAATGTTAAGTTGTCAATCTCGCCTTCATTCTTGCTTGATGGGACCGCGTCCCTAGCACCTCTATCCTGGGTGGCTCAATGGAACAGACTCTTGAGAACTGTAGAGCCAAAACGGGCTCTGTCCCTGGAGGCCAAATCCAAATTGTAATGGGAAACAAAGGTATGAGGAGTGGCCCAAGTGGCTGCTGCACAAATAGTGTCCAATGGGAGTCTAGCTTGAAAAGCTGTGGAAGTGGCTAAGCTTCTGGTTGAATGCGCTTTAGGATTCGAGCACAGCTGTTTTCCCCTGAGCTGATAAATTTCAGAGATGACAGAAGAAAGCCATCTAGATAAGGTCACTTTTGAGACAGGAAGGCCTTTCTTGTTATCAGCATAAGAAACAAAGAGCTGATCGGATTTCCTGAATTGTTTTGTTCTGTCCAAATAATATCAGAGTTGGCGGTGAACATCAAGATAATGTAATTTTTGTTCCGATCTGTTTGAGCAGTTTGGGAAAAATACAGGAAGATCAATAGCCTGATTCAAATTAGTCTTTGAGGCGACCTTAGGCAAAAAGGTCGGATTAGTTCTCAGTGATACTCTGTCTTTGTGGAAGACTAAATAGGGGGGGCGAACAGATAGAGCATGAAGTTCAGACACCCACCTAGCCGATATAATAGCAACCAGGAATAAAGTTTTCCATGAAAGAAATTTCAGGGAACATGAAACAGCTGGCTCGAAGGGAGGAAGAATCAAGGATGTCAGCATTAAATTTAGGTCCCATTGAGGAGGAGGACTCCTAATTGGAGGCTTCAGGAGAAAAATTCCTTTTAAGAAGGCTCTACAAAGCCTGTGGGACAATGCTGTGATCTGCGAACCCAACATGAAAGTTCGAGATAGCAGCCAACTGAACTTTGACCGTGGAAGAAGAGGAGCCCGCGTGAAAGATTATCGCCAAGAAATCCAAAACTGCTTGTACTGGAGCAGTAAAGGGATCAATATTTTTAGCTTTTGCCCAACAAGAAAAGCGTTTCCATTTGCTAGTATAAATCCTCCTAGTGGAGGATTTTAGGGAAGCTACTATGATGTCTCTAACAGGATTAGAGATCATAGGAAGCCTGGCTAAGGAAGGAAGTGGCGCAACCATGCTGTGAGGTTGAGAGAAAGGATAGACTGGTGCAGCTGACCCGATTGGTGAATGGGAAGATCTGGCACTGGGTCCAGATGCCACGGCTGCACCAAAAGGTGACTATGGAAGAACGGAAACCAAATTTGTCGAGGCCAATAAGGAGCAATGAGAATCATTTTGGCTCTCAAAACGGTGGCTTTCTGGATTACTTGGGGAATCAGCGGAAAGGGAGGAAAGGCATAAAGAAGTCCCTGGGGCCAATCCTGCGTCAGAGAGTCTCTGGGGGGATGGCCTGGTAGTGGTAAGAGAGAGAAGAAGTCTGGGCATTTGCTGTTTTGGGGAGTAGCAAAAAGATCGCAACTTGGGCGGCCCCATTCAAGAAAAATCATCTCCACTATAGATTGCTTGAGAGACCACTCGTGAGGCATGAGAATAGCTCTGCTCAATCTGTCCGCTAAAATGTTGGTTTTCCCAGGGATATGCGTTGCTACCAGAAACCGATGAGAGGAGATCGCCCATTGCCAAAGTCTGAGCGCTTCTCGACACAAGGGGTAGGACTTGGTTCCGCCCTGTTTGTTGATATACCATACTACAGACATGTTGTCTGTGTGGACTGCAATTGTCCCCAAGGGAAGAAAGTCGTTGAGGGCTTGCAATGTTAAAAGCACTGCTCTCATCTCTAGGACATTTATGTGCAGGTGGTATTCGAACGGTTGCCACGTCCCATGAACCATCCTGCCCTGATAATGACCCCCCCACCAGATCAGGGAGGCGTCTGTAGTGACAGTGGCTACCGGGGCTGGGGATACAAAGGGTCTGCCTTGGTGAATCTGGGGAGAAGTAATCCACCATGAAAGATGATTCTTGCAAATCTGTCTCACCAGTATTTGGTGACTCATCGGAAGCTGTTGGTAAGACCACTGAGTGAACATCCACTGAAGCAGGTGCATATAGAAGCAGGCCAGGGGAAGAAGGGTAATGGCCGCAGCCATGAGGCCCAACACCTTTAGAACCATTCTGGCCTGTACTTTCTTGCTGGCTAGAATGATCCTCACGTGACTTTGAATGTCTGAGATTCTTTGATCTGTGAGGGTAGCTGACATCCGAACAGTGTTTAAGTTTGCGCCTATGAAAGTAATAGACTGGCAGGGCAACAAGGAGGATTTTTCGTAGTTGATCGAAATTCCCAATTGAGTGCAAAGATTTATTGTGTAATCCCTGGCTTGAAGAAGTTGATGCTTGGTGGTGGCTGAAAGGAGCCAGTCTAGATACGGAAACACCTGGAATCCTTCACGTCTCAGTTGAGCCGTGACCACTGCCATACATTTGGTGAACACTCTGGGAGCTGTAGTGAGACCAAAGGGCAGGGCTCTAAATTGGAAGTGACTGGACCCCAGCCGAAAGCGGAGAAACCTTCTGGAGCGCCTGTGAATTTTTATGTGATAGTACGCATCCTGAAGATCTATTGAGCACATCCAGTTGTCCTTCTCTAAGAAGGGCAGAATTGACTGAAGTGTGACCATTCGGAATCTTGTCTCACAGACTTGAGTCTGCTGAGATCCAATATTGGTCTCCAGTCTCCCATCTTTTTGGGGACCAAAAAGAACCTTGAGTAGATTCCGGGCTCTAAATGGTCTGTTGTAACTGGCTGAATGGCTCTTTTTTGTAGAAGTTTGAATACTTCTAACTCTGCAATTTCCCTTAGACCGGGTGGTACATCTGGAAGGGAATTTGAGTGAGAAAAAGGACTTTCCTCGAAAGGAATTTTGTAACCCTCGGATATGATCGACTGTACCCATCTGTCTTGAGTGAGGGAACGCCAGGCTTCTGGGTACAGCGATAGTCTTCACCCGACTGCCTCCAAGGATGGACAGTCGGGCAACATCTCAGGGATGCTGAAAGGGCTTGTCAGAGAGGCTCTCTGCTTCCCTGGTTTTGTGGACCCCCTCTGCCTCTAGAGCGGCGTCTGTTACCCCCTCTGCCTCTAGGGGTAAACTGACCACGTGTATCCGGCGTGACTCCTTGGGATTTGCGGAACCACATTTTGCCACCCTTCTGTCCTTTAGGATAAGGTCTAGAAGGGATGGAAAAACGGACCCCTACGGCAGAAAGTCTTGCCGTCCTGCTCACACCTGGTCAATGTATCCTTCACTTTGAGGGCCAAACAAAGCTGACCCATCAAAGGGAGAGTTTGTGAAGGACGCCTTAAAGGGATCTGCAAAATTACAGAGCCGCATCCAGGCTTGGCGTCTGAGCCACACCTGTACCTGTGGCCCTACTTGCTCCATCTGCTGCATATGATATCAGTCACATGGAGGAGTTAGCAATAGAATTAAGGGTTCCTAGCTGCGAAGCAATTTTTTCTTGAGCTCCTGCAGCTGTGGGATCCTGTACTACTTCACCTAGCTCCTTAAGGATGTCCCTTGGGAGTATGGTGAAGTGACATAAGTAGTTCAGTGAGCGCATAGCAAAGGTCGCTGAAGAGAACATCCGCTTACCATACCTATCCATGGTCCTAGAGTCCTTATTAGGAAGATGGACAGGTACGGAAGGATCTGCAAGTTCCTTCTTAGTGGCAGCCACCACCACCATGGCATCAGCAGGGACACCTTTCGTAAGGAATTGCTTGTCCGAAGGGGCAGTAATAAATTTAGAAGGCCTCCTAGGAACTGGCTCTACAGAGTCAGGAGCAGCCACGCCTTCGAGCAATAACCTGCATAAGGGGGTCGAAGGCAGAGACACCCAGGAGGTGGAGGGCCGAGATCCAAACGCCTCCAGGTATACTGACTCATCCTCAGAGGGATTATTGGAGGCCAGTTTCCCTCTGTTTAAGGAGTTCTAGGATGTCTGAAAAGGAGACATCCTCAGAGGGGATCTTGGGATCCCTCCGACTCATCTAAGTCGGTATCTGAAGTGATAGACTCGGGAGTCTACGTGTTTCCTCTTACAAGTCCTCTTGCGTGGAGGATCCCCTGACTGATCAGGAGAATCCTCGGAAGAGGGGGTTCTTCCCAGTGGGGAAACCTGAGGCGGAGGATCTCTGGGTCCGGGAGCAAGAGATGGCAGAGATATCGACAGGCACCGTGAGGGAGGAGCTAAGGGAACAGACTGCTGGCTGAGTCCAGTGGCCAGCACACTCTTCATCACCTCGAAGGCTCCCCTCCCAGGGAGGTCCGAGAGAACCCGTTCCGAAGAAACCGGAACTCCAGGGCCCACTGACAGGGAAGGCTCCGAGGCAGATGTCGGAGCCGAGCTCACCAAGGCCGAGGCTCCAAGGGGAAGAGTGGGGTCGGACAAGGGTCCGATGCCACTCACCCCCTCGGAGGAGACCAGGGAAGCCCGACCACCGAATCCCCTCTAAGGAAGGTCTCGAAGAGGAGAAGAGTAGAGGCTGAGGGAGCAGAAGGGGTGGGGGTATCTGTCCCCCAGCCATAGCAGAAACTATTTCTGAAGACTCCAGCTCCAAACTCTGAGGTAGAGTCGAAGGAGGAACTGCAAGGGGGTGTGGACTAATAGTCGTCTGTTGAGACGGACTATGTAGCATCTGGGCCAGTGCCTGTGATTTTAATAATCTACTGACCACCCTCTCTAAATCATGGTCAGAAAGCCTGGATGACCTAGATGATTGGCTCCAATGGCTCCGTTCCGAGAGGAGAGGTGAGGCCGGAGCCGAGAGTATTGGTTCCAAGGAAAGGGACCTGGACCTCTTCCGCGAAGGAACCATCGGAGCAGACGAAACCATGGATGCAGTCTGAGCCGAAGACTTTTCGGCACCGACAGAAGGTCTCGATGCATCGGCTCCGGCCGGAGCCGATACAGACATAAAGGTAAGGGTGTCGGAGCCGGTCGGCGCCGACACCGAAGCCTGAGCCACATGGTGGTCGGAACCAATCGGAGCTGACACCGATGTGCCCGAACCAGGATCGGCACAGATAGCCATCGGTGCCGAAGGTTTGCGCAAACCAGGATCGGCTCAAGCCGGAGCCGATCTAGACTCTGAAAGAGTCGGAACCGAGGCCGCAGGCTTAGACACAGAAGCCTGGGCCTTGGAAGACTTGGAAGTCTTACTCTGAGCCGACTTAGCCGGAGAGCCCTCCGGTTTAAGTAGGCCCCTTAAAATCAATTTGTTTCTCCTCTCCTGCAGGACACTGGCTAAAGGAATGACAAATTGCACAGGAGTCCTGCAGGTGGAGAGGTCCCAGGCAGTATAAGCAAGAAGTGTGACCGTCTGTCAGACATCTTCTGACAGCACGAGTCACACTTCTTAAAGCCTGAGACCCTTTCCTTGGACATGGTTGCAGAAACACGCAACACAGTCCCAAGAAGCAGTTATCCCAAAAATAATAAGATAACTAACCTCTCACACACACACACACCCTAACAAGGGGGGGGGGGGATGGGAGGGGAGAAGGCCTGACTAAAAAAATTAAGGAGTGAGGGATTTTCTAGTCAGAAAGGGACTTGATCTAAACTAAAAACGTTAAAAATAAAGTTTTAAGGTAAAAAAGGAGCAAAAATAGTATTTTAAACACTTACCAGGAGCTGGCAAAAGGAGGACCTCATCAGCGAAGCGGCAAACGAGATCTGGGTACCTACCGCCTTGCATCATGGGATATGGGGCTGCCTCGAGCTGGTAAAAGTGACTCTCGAGCTTAGCAAAGTGCCGAGTCGGAGTAGAGGATCGGCTCCGAACCCATCAAGCAAGAAAGAAGGCGAGATTGACAACTGAACATGTCCATGATTTTCTTTCCATGGACTTGCAGATAAGCCTGGTTAGACTTACTGGTCGATAGTGGTCAGAGTCGGTTGATGGACCCCCTTAGAGTAAGGGGATTACTGCTGCAGTTCTCCACTCTACTGGGGCAGAGTCAATGCTCAAGCTATGGTTAGAGTGCACCAAGTGGTTCTATTACATCTTGCTTTAGATCATTTAGTAACCTGGGATGCTATCTGGTCCCAAAGAGACTGTTTTTGGCCTTGGAGAACACATGTATGACTTGCTCTTTGGAGAAGTTTTGTAAATGACTGGTGTCAGAAATACACTGGGTATGGCTTGGGGAGGGGTGGGGGGCAGAGGAATGAAGTTATTGCCAAATCAGTCAGCGAGCAGGTTGGTAATTTCTTCAGGTTGTGTGAGTATTACCATCCACTATAAATTTAGCACACAGCTGGGTATTCCCTTTTAGGTTTCGGGCAGCTAAAATGCTTTATGTTGCCTTTAGCTAGGGATGCTAATTTAGTCTTGTAACTAGCCTTAGAGGACTTTACAAGATATCAGATTTGCTTGTTCAAGCTATGGAGGGTATTCTCTGTTGAGCAAGATAAATGGTTCTTGCATATCAGCTGGTTTGAGGCCCGCCAGGGTGGCTTGTTTTTTTTGGGACAACAAGGTTTAGTCCAGAATGGACCGTCCTTCCTTGAGATCAAGACCCTTATGCAAAAGCCCTTTCCTTCATCCTTTGGAATGACTTACCGTTCCCTGCTGCAAAATAAGACAGTACGGACATTACAAGGGACTAGTGTTCTGCTTCCACACCTTGCATCCTCTTATTTTGAGTGAACTCAAAATCAGTAACCTTTTTGTAATTATAGGCATGGATATTTGAAGTAACATTTTTCCACTTATGCAGACAAGTTGGTGGTCTTCCTGTGTGTATGGTGGTGGGAAGCACGGATGTTGATCGTAGTCACAGCTGACCTTGAACGGCAAAGGGCCGTTCCCTTCATGACTACCATCCTGCCTTTTTTGATTTTCTCTCCCAAAGTGTTTTTTTTTTTTATGCCTACTAGCTACTTAATTTTACCTGGCTTTCTACAATGGAACTTCACTCTATATTGGGAGAAGAGGACAAAACCAAAGGTAGTCTGCATCTACAGTATTTTTTCTAGGTCAATGAACACCTCATTAGTTTGAGGGTCACAAGCAAATCTCACTCTACGGCTACATTAAATTTGTCCCTTCTCTAAATGAGTGGGTACAAAGCCAAGAGCGTCTCCCAATACTAGACTAATGGCAGCAGCTCTGGAAGATGCATCTGCAGAACTGTAGCAGAACTTAATGCCATGTCTGCCTAAATGAACAAACTTCTGCATAAGACAAGTTAGAGGCTTTACAGTCCTCAACTGACCAGCTTGAATGGGGAAGTGAGACTCCAAAGCCCTCCTGAGAATCTGAAAACTCAGAATCCTGCCCTTGAAAATGGTCTCTCAAGAGACCTAATGTTATCTTAAAATATATCATTCACCGAGGACGCTGGGGTTAATTATCCTCCTTATAACCAAAGGGAAAAGGCATCAAACAGTAATAAAGTCAGCAGCATCCTTTACCTGTCCCAGCTTCTATTTCTGATTCTATACTCAGGATAGGCAAATGTCCCAGATACATTTACTATGGTTTTGTCCAAAGGAGTGTTTGGCTTGCCCTAACTGCATGCCTTTTAAAAGAAACAAGAAACCATATCTTAAGGAAAACCAGTATGGCACAGTAGAAGATTGAAGAGGTATCCAAGCCTTCAAAAGCTTCGACCTAGGACATTTGGCAAATGTCTGGTAATTAGCTGGTAGTTGGACATCCACATTCATGAGGAACAAGCAGTCTGCTCTCTCCTTAAGGCATTTCTCCATCAGTGTACAGTAGTATGTGGAGTGGCCTGCCTTAAGCCAACTCTAGGAGGCATGCTTATTTCATCCAAAACAAATGCTGCACAAGAGAATTTATAAGACTGGGACCACTTTCGATGCCAGGCGTAGGGGCTAAATAATCACCTCCATACTAAGATATTCCTCATTCTGAGAAGGTCTTGCAGCATCCACCGATGACTCAGACTCTGAACAAGACTTCTGATACAAAGGGTCTAAGTGACCACTGTCAGATGTCCTGGACCAACAGAACATTAATGCTGTTATCAAGCTTGCAGATTTAAACAGAAAATGCTGTGAATGAACTTGAAGCTTGCATGTATAAGCATGGTGTTGCTCCTAGACTTTGCAGCCTTTGGTCTAAAGTCCTTGCAAATATCTAAGTAACATTGCAAAAGGCCTAAGAAATAAACTGTGCTGTCCCACGGGTCAAGTTAATCTGCTCTTGCATGCAGTCTGCTTGCCTAAAATCCATACACCTCTGAAAAGAGCTCAGCTAAACAAACACATACAGTTCCTGTAACGGCTCTACAAAGAGGAAATACAAATCCACAAAGGGGTTGCTCATAAGCTCTTCTACTCAACCTGGCCCAAACTGCAAAATGTTTATATGACAAGTGGCAAGAACTGCAGACCATACAACTTAAATTTCCACTAGGTGGGAGATGTAAAGACTAGTACAGGAGAACTTATAAAAACTTGAATAGCCACTGGACCCCACCTGCTGCAGATATAGTTACGCACATATCACCATAGATCAGTGTTGTCCTCCATCCTGCTCAACTGATGGGTCTATCAGATCCAACTAGACTTCAGCAGCTCCAATCTTTCTGGATCCCAGCTTAGGCAACACCTCTACCCATAATTCCCAGTCACCCGAATACCTCATTATGTTGGCCTGCCTGCAGAGAGTTATGTACCTACCGTAACATTCTATCTGCGTTTTCATTCTTCCTTGACTTGTGGTTTCAGATATGACCTCTGATCTAAAAATCGGCAGCTTACAAAAGCTTAGGCTCCAAAACTGAAGCTCAAGATCCTCCCCCCTACCCATAATGCCTTACACCCCTTTATCTCAGTTTGCTGCTACCATGTTTACCAGCAGTGTCATAAATGCAATGTGCTTCAATATTGAGTTATCAATATAAATATATTGGTCAGGTCATTCACAAAAAAACAGGGAAGGGAGGGAGGAAGAAAAAGTTATGTTCCATCTGTGTTGTCTTTTTCAGAGGTCATTTTCACTGACATGTGGGACAGGGTCTCCAGCTGCAACAACCTTGGGTGGCCTTCATAGGATATTCTGGAGCACTACAGAAATAAAAGCAGCTCTACTTCTAGACAACATCCAGTTTGTAGCAATTAGACCATGAGGCAGCTAAACAAATATTAATTGAAACTTTGGCCCAAAAGGATTGGGAAGTTGCCATAGATTTAGGGTGAGCTTTGACTGAGGTAGAGGAACACCTTTAGATTCATAAATGAAATGCAGTTCAACCATTTAGCTAAGGTGGGCTTGGCAATTGGTTTACCCTTTGTTGCATCCAAAAAATATGGAAAAGCTGGTAAGATTTCCTGAAAGATTTAGTTGTCTAGATAACGCAACTGCCTTAACATCCAGCAGATGGAGTGTCTTTGTCCCTTGTTTTTGAAAAGAGAAATCAATACAGGCAAGTTAATAGATTGGTTTATACTGTTCTCAAGTCGCAACTTTAAGGATGGGATTAGTACACAATGTCACTCAGTCCTTGTGAAAAATTAAAGGCATTGAGAGGACAGAGCTTGCAATTCAGACACTCTTCTTGCAGAATTGATAGCCACCAGAAAGTCTTCCATAAGACTTAAAAATCTACTTTGGCATAGGGTTCAAAGGGAGGAAAAATCAAAGCCTGTAAAATCATAGTCAGATCTTAAGGAGGTGTTGGACCTTTGACAGGAAGGCAAAGTAAAATCCCCCTAATAAAAGCCTTGCACAACTTTGATGAGGCCAGAGATGATGCATTTTCCAGGATATGCTCACCTGCAGCAGCTGGAAAGGCCCCAAAAGTTCCTCACCAAAAGGATAAAGGGTCTCAAAAATATGTCTTATGCTGCCCGACTGAAAAAACTCCAGCTCTATTCAGTCTCATACCGCTTGCTCAGAGGTGACCTGTGCCTGACATATAAGGCCATGTCAAACCCTGATTTGATGAATATGCTTCACCTCAAAAAATCTAGATCCCTCAGAACCACAAGGGCGGGAGACTTAAACCTTGACACGGTTATTAATAGAACATGCTGGAGGGACAGATTCATCACCCAGAGACTCCCTATGCTGTGGAACAAAATCCCGGTACATGTGAGGCAGAGCACCTCGCTGGCCTTGTTCAAGAGGAATCTTGACCAATGGATGGGGGATCGCAGATATACCCCAGGGATTACTTCAGTGTCACTGCTTGACAGAGGCACAGCAAAATAATAGGCATAGTTTTATTCAAACTAAAGGGGTGGCGAAAGCCAAATAACTATGGGCTAGGCTTATAAATGCCCTTGGGCAGATAGCCTAGTATGAACCTATGAACCTATATGAAAATTCAAAACGCCTGCCAGTTGTACTTTTACAGTGGAATGACTGACCCCTTCATAGAAAATATGAGCAAGAAACAGACTGCTGGGACAAGACCGGCAAAAGGATCCAATTCCTGCTGTTGAGCCCAAATAGAAAATCTTTTCCATTTACTCTTATAAATGGAAGTCAAATATGTGTGGGAAGAGATAAGAATGTTTTGGACTGGGGTTAAAAGCCTAGCAGATATAGCCATCATTGAAATTTGAGAACCCAAGCAGTTTCAGACCTGGGTAATTGGGACAAATTTGCCCTGGTGGATGGGATAGTAGATATGGGCAAGGTTTGAGCATCCACATAGGGCAAATCAGATGAGATACAAGGAAGGTGAACCAGATTTGCAGAGGCCAATAGGGGATGAGGAGGATCACTTTCCTCTTCAACCTGGAAGATTTCTGAAGAAACTTGAGGATTAAGGAGAGAGGAGGAAAGGCGTAAAGTAATCCGGGAGCACAAGCAGACAAGAGCATCCCTGGGTGACTGAGGGGGGATCAAAACTAAGAACCTGCTGTTGTGGGGAGATACGAAGAGATCCTAGCAAGGTTGGCCCTATTTGTGGAAGATCATGTTCACCACTGACTGATTCAGAAACCACTCATGAGGCATCAGTAAGATTCTGCAACACATTCTAGGGGAGGGTAACATTCTAGTATACAGGCTCAGCAATCAAATTGCTGTTGGTACAGTGCACCCACTGCCACAAACTTATTGCTTCTCAGTACAGGGGGTAGGATCCGGTTATCCTTCTTTGATGTACCAAATTAATGGTGTCAATCTGCATCGCAATTATCCTTGGAGGAAAGAAGCTGTGAAATGCCTACAATGCTATAAGGACTGCTCTCATCTCAGGGACATTGATATGCAGGTTGGTCTCCTGTGATGTCCACATGCCTTGGACTGTCCAACACAGGAAGTGACCCACCCACCTGGGAGTAGTGGTAAACGTAGTGTTTGGAGGAACAAATGAGTGTCCTTGAACCTCTGGGGAGTGATGCCACCAGAAGAGAGAATCCTTGAACACGTGAGTTTGATTGGGTAGTTAAGGGGTTGAAGTGACCACTGGACTAAGGTTCATTGCAGAATTCTCATGCGTAGGCATGCTGTTGGTAACAGTTACGGTGGAAGCCATGGAACCCAGTGGCCCGAGTACTAGTTTAGCTGGAGAAACTGGGATTGCCAAAGCCAGTCTGACATGCAGTTTTAGGTTTGAAATCCTGCCCAGAGTAAGGAAAGCCAATGTCTTGGTTATGTCCAAACAAGCCCTTTTGAAATCTATGCTCTGAACTGGTTGAAGCTGGGACTTTTATTTTGATTATGCCCAAGGTAAGAGCAAGCTTAACAGGTAGTCCCTGGCCTAAGTGAGTAGATGCCTGATTGGAGCAGTTAGAAGACAGTCTAGGTCTGAAATATGGAATCCTTGCAGTCTGAAATGAGCTGCGACTACCACCATGCATTTGGTGAACACCCTGGATGCTGTGGTGAGACCATGAACTGGTAATAACCAGCCCCCAGCCTAAAGCGTAGGTACCCTCTGGAGCATTTGTCCATCTTGAAGTACTGTGCATCTTTCAGGTCCATTGTGCACATCCAGGTCATCCAATTTCAAGAGATAGAATGTACTGGATTGTGACCACCCTGAACTTCGTAGTTTAATAGGACTTGCTCAGGGATGTCCGATCCAAGATGGGCCTGAGATCACCTTTCTTTTTTGGTACTAAAGAATAGAGTAAATGCCTGATCCAATCTGGCAGGACCTTCTGGAGGACTCGTCACAGCCTTGAGATCTCCAATTCTGCTGGCTTTCTGATTGGGTGGAGCATCAGAGAGGTCCTTGGTTTGGGGAATTTTGAAAAGGGAATCAAAGTATCCACTAGATGTGATTCGTTGTATCCACAGATGGTTTGTGATGGCTAGCCAAGCATCTGGGTGCAAGTATAAGCCCCCTTCCAGACTGCCTCCACAGAACAGCTGGGCAACCCCCCTCAGGAGCGCTGAAAGGGGGTATCACAGAAAGAATCCCAAGACCCTTGGATTTTGCAGACCACCTCTGCCATGTGGGCTGCGTTTACCATCACTGTTCTCCCCTGCCTTTGAGGGGAGTATTCTCACTGACTCCTGAAAAGAACCCTGACGTTTCTTGACCCACAGTCTGACCCCCCCGCCCCCACCACCTGATTCCTGGACAAGGATCTTTGGGGAGGTAGAAAAAAGGATCTTGATGTCAAACAGGGCCTTTCAAATTTTCTCTATATGGGAGTCTAACAGTGGGTCCAAAGATGATGCGTTTAAAGGGGCACTGATGAAAGATGCCTTGAAAGGTTCCACGAAGTCACACAACCTCATCCGGGCACGACACCTAAAGGCAATGCTGTAACAGTCAGCCCTTAAGGTAACCTCCACAACCTGGAAGATTAACCTCATGGACGTATTGGAAATTACTGGTAGCTTGGCCAATCTGGAGAAAGATTTCCTTTCCCAGACATGGATTCTGGGACAGAACGCTTTGATTAAATCTCTGTAGCCTAGTAAAATGGGAAAGAAAGAGTGAGTGAAGATAGATGAGGCATAAACTTACTGAACGTGTCCATAGCCCTAGACTCCCTGTTAAGATGGACAGAGGAGCTTTCCTGGGGCAGCTCCTTCTTAGTGGCTGCTGCAACCACCATGGAATCTACTGGTTTTCCTCAGTCTAATGGAGTCAGTCAGGGGGAGCACAAAGGATTATGTCCGCATGCTTGGGTACAGGTCTTACTGTCTGGATCCTTCCAAGCCCCATTTCATACCAGATCAATGAGAGCATCAGCAGGGAGGAACCGGAAAGTCTGCAAGAACATTGATTATTCTTGAGTCTGGTTTCGGGAAGCCCATCCACCTCTGACGCAGGATTTCCAAGAGGTCTGCAAGAGAGACCTACTCAGGTGGAGATGTGGGGTGCCCTTCGCATTCCTTGAAAATCAGTCTTCGGTGACAAATTCCTCTGGGGAATCCAGGTACCTCCTTTTACACCTATTCCAGAGAATCTCCTCAGTGGGGTATGCCAGGCAGACAGTGGAAGAGATCTGAGGTTACAAAGATGGAAGTACTTGTAGGCTTTGGTGGGCCAGCTGTCCCTAGGGGGCAATGGTAAAGTATCAGGTCTCCAAAGGGGTGAGAAGTGGATCTGAAAGGGTGGGAACGGAGGATCTCTTGGGTATGGAGACCCCTCTTTCACCAACTCAAAAGCAGAATGGGCTGGAAAACTGAAGGCCATTGTCCTGGAGCTGTAACTGCCAAGAGGGAGGATCCCCAAACTCCCCCAGCCCTCTGCTCGGACAGGAAGCTGCAGCAGAGCTGTAACTGACGCACCAAAAACTTTTGAGTTGAAGTCAGTCTCTTGGAGCAGACAGGCTTCGGCTCAGAGCACCACTCTACTCACACAGTTGGAACCAAGCAACTCAGGGAAGGTACCTGGGTTGAAGTGAGATCCACTATCTGCTCCAACACCTCAGCTCTTGGGGCATTCGGATTCAAAGGCTTCGAATCAGCAAGTCAGATCAGAGAAGGAACTAAAGGTCTAAAGGGTGACTTTCCTGTAGGGGACAGGGGTGGTAAGACCTCATCTGGATCTGCATCTGAAGTAACTGCCTCAATCTGTCCACCTCTGATTCCAGAACTCTGTAGGAAAATTTGACAGAAGATGCTTTGGAAGGTGACCTGGACACAATCCTAGCAGACCTCTCTTAGGTAAACTAATAGGAGGAATGAGCTCAGGGACGAGGAGAGGATTGTACAAACTTACTTGGACCCAAAGCTCTGGGATCAGCTACCTTAAAAGCCTTGGCTGGAGGCTCATCTGAAGAGGAGGAAGCAGACTTCCCAAAGGAACGTTTTTTTGCATACTCTGCCCTCTTAGGCACTTTATAGAAGGGAGTTTAGCCCTTTAAGAACCTGCCGACAGGGCCAAAGGGGGGAAAAATGCCCTTCAAAATAAGCCTGTAACTTCTGTCAGCCAAGTGCGCCGATGATGCTTTCACAGATTGTACAGGAATGCTTCAAGGTGAGAAGGGCTGAGAAAAGCAATCCCCATGGGCATCACACAAGGGAATTTTGTGCCCACAGAAAGTGCATTTTTTGAAACTTAAAGGTTTTTCAGGATGTCAAAAAACTTGAAAGGAGAAAGGCAGAGAAAAGATGGCAACAACCATCAAGAGCGTACCAGCAGATACAAGACTAGCTAAACTAGCAAATTTTCCCCTTTCTTTATATAGAACAGGGTCAGGGTAGAGTACAAAAAAGGGTAGGCTACACCAGCAAGGAAAAACCTACTTGACTAGCATCTAAAGACAAAGCTCTCTCTCACAGGAGATCAAGATGAACCATGATACTTGTCCTAGGAATGGCAAACAAGTTCAGTGGTAACTGGGGAATGAGGCATTATGGGTAAGGGAGGAGCTCAAGCTTTGAAGCCTAAGCTTTTGTCAGCAGCCAAGTCGGATCAGAAACCCATAGGGCAAGGAAGAATTAAAATGACATCAAATCAATTTCTACCCAAAAAATCACAAAATTTACACACTGGATTCAGGCAACAGCTTTAAGACAAGGCTCTGGATAGGTACAGTGCAGTCAAACTGGAGTACTGAGTGACAAATTACCAGGGTGATGGAGGAATGGAAAGCTGAGGAGCATAGAGGACATGGATCTAGGGTGAAGTTTAGTAGACAACTTTCATACCTTTACCAGATGCCTCTTACTTTCGTACAAGATGCCTCTTCCATACATCAATTGATGGGATAGAATCCCTAGCCACTACAAACCCTGGGAAGTCTTGTGTAAAGATTCTGCAGGATGATGGAATGAAGATACCCTAGACCTGGAAAGAAAGTCAAGCTATTAGTGGGATATGAACGTATATTCAGTAGACCAAGTAGCTGTGGCAAAGATAATAGGCACCCTTGAGAAGAAAGCTGTAAAAGTAGCTACTGCCATGGGAGAATGACCTTTAGGATTACAGGCCAAGGTTGAATCTTTTTCCTTACACACATGAAATGCATTCAGATAAACAGTTGCTTCAAAAACCCCCTTCCACAGTTTGACAGAACAAATAGCAAAGAGTCAGTCTTCCTTAGCTTTAGTCCGATAAAGGTAAAACCTTGTTTGTTTTAACATCCAAACGTAAAATTTACTCCCCTTAACTGGAAACATTTGGAAAGAAAATATGCAGAAAAGATTGATTCAAAGGAAACTCCAAAGCCTCTTTGAGACAAATACTAAGGTTAGGTTCAAGGTGATACCCTATAAAAAAAAACAAGTAAGGTGGTTTCTAAGAAACAGTCCTGAAATTCTTCGTGCAAAGGTGATAGCTATCAGGGAAAGAGTTTTTCAAGATACTTTAAACTCATTCAACTACTGGTTCAAAAGGGGGGCTTTGTCAAGGCCTGAAATAGAATAGTATTGGGAGTCTTTTGCTCTTTCATAGAAATTTGAGATGGCAAGACATTAACTTTAATGGTGGAATAGCTAGTTGCATCATGAAAGTCTAGCTTAAAAATCTAAAATAGCAGGGAAAGGGGTCCAGGTAGATTCTCGTATTGAAAATCTCATCCATTTGGCTTTTGTAAACTTTCCTAGTGAAGGATTTCTGAGAGGATGTTAAAACATGAAAAACCAGAGAGGCGAGCCTTAAGGAACTGCAAAAAAACTACAAGTTATGTACTCACCATAACGCTTGATGCATGTGGTCCATCTCGCCTCACATGGGCTCCAACTCGGCCAACTTGTATTTTTCTAGAACAAAGTCTCTAATTGGCTGGGCTAACCTGGTATCCCATGTTGCACCGCTCCACAACCCCAGATTTGCAGCAGCTCATAGTCACACCTCATGCACAACCAGTGTCAGAAGAGTAGAACACTAACCAGGGCAGCAAAGAAAAATAATACCGAAAGGTCCTGAAACAAATGTCTCCTCCAAATCCTCCAGGAGGGGGGAAGGTGGGAGGGAACGTAAGAATGTGAGGCGGGATGGACCACATACATCAAGCGTTATGGTGAGTACATAACTTGTAGATGTTGTGGTCCAATCTCGCCTACATTCTTACTCACGGGACAGCGTCCCTAGCACCTCTTTTCTGGGAGGCTCAATGAAAGATGCTCCTGAGAACAGTGGAACCAAAGGAAGCCCAGCCCCTAGAAGCCACGTCTAATTTGTAATGAGTTATGAAGGTGTGGGGAGAAGCCCACGTGGCCACAGCACAAATTTCATCCAAGGACAGTCTGGAGTGATAAGCTACTGAAGCTGAAACAGCCCTGGTGGAGTGAGCCTTGACAGGGAACGGTAACTCTGCCTGCCAACGAGTAAACGTAGGAGATGGTCAGAAATCCACCTGGAAATTGTAATCTCAGAAACGGGGAAACCTGTTCTATTTTCTGAGAAGGATACAGAGTTGGTCAGACTTACGAAATTGTTTAGTCCTGTGTAAGTAAAAACAAAGCTGCCTGTGTACGTCCAATTGATTAAGCAAACTCTGCCTTGTTGGAAAATTGAGGAAAGAAAACTAGCAGCTCAATGGACTGATTGAGGTTAACGGCAGAGGTTACCTTCTGAAGGAAGGATTAGGTCTCAAGGAAACCCTGTCCTTATGAAATATTAAATACGGGGATTTGATGGACAATGCTTGAATCTCCGACACCCATCTGGCTGATGTGATAGCTATAAAAAATGCAGTCTTCCAAGACAGAAATTTTAAATCACAGGTGGTAGCTGGTTTGAAAGGCGATGTCAGGGCCTGTAATTAGTAGCTACGTGCTTACCAGAACGTTCCATCTGAGTAGGTAAACATTTGTCAGCAACCTATGGGTTATCGGATTCATATCTGATCCGAGCCGGCAGCTTCCAACAGCTAAGATCCGAGTTCTAAGCTCCTCCCCCTTACCCATAATCCCCTGCTATCCCTTCCTGACCTCAGATAGAGTTTGCTTATCCATAAACCATACGGTACCAAGAACTACCTCCCTACTCTAACCTGGAAACAGTCCGCCGTGACAGCAGACTACCTTTGAACTTCCATATAGGTTAGGGGGATGGAGGGAGGGACGGTTGCTGACAAATGAAGTTTACCTACTCAAATGGAACGTTATGGTAAGTACATAACTTCTAAATCTGAAGTAGTTAACTTCATTTGTCCAACCTATGGGACAGAGTCGCCAGCTACCAGATTCTTGGGAGGTCCTCATGGAAGGATGTTCCGGAGCACTGCAGAGCCAAAGGATGCTCTCCCTCTGGAAACAATATCCAACTTGTAATGATTAATAAACGTATGAGATGAAGCCCAAGTGGCTGCTGAACAAATGTTATCAGACACCCTAGATCGAAAAGCCGCAGAGGTAGAAATCAATCGGGTAGAATGGGCATAGACTCCTTGAGGTGTAGGCCGGCCCGAACTCTCATATGCCAAAAGAATACATTGGGAAAGCCATCTGGATAATGTGACTTGATACAGGTTTTCCCAAAGAGGACTTGGCAAAGGATACAAAAAGCTGGTCTGATTTCCTGTGATCAGCTGTCATGTGCAAATAGAATCTTAGTTGCCTATGTACATCTAGAGAGTGTAACTTGTATTCACCTTTGTTCTGATAATTTGGGAAGACTAGTAAATTAATAGATTGGTTGATATTAGACTCCAATGCAATTTTGGGCAGAAAGGAAGGGTTGGTCCTGAGAGCGGCTATCTTTGTGGAAGACCAAATACGGTGGCTTGGCACAAAGGGCTTGAAGCTCCGAGCCCCTTCTGGCCGAAGTTATGGCAACAAGAAAAGCCATCTTCCAAGATAAGTATTTCAGATCCACCGAAGTTGCAGGCTCAAAGGGAGGAGCTGTTAGAGAGTTAAATCCCAAGGAGGGACTGCATCTTTTACCGGAGGACTTAGTAGGAAAGTGCCTTTTAGGAAGGTCTTACATAATTTAGATGAAGTCAAAGGGCCGAGATCACTGCCAACATGAGATTGCGGCCAACTGGACTTTGACCGTGGAAGAGCTAGCACCTTGGTCAAATAACCCTGACAGAAAATCTAGAACTACTGGCAACAGCTGTAAAAGGATCCAGGTTCCGATGCTCCGCCCAAATAGAAAAACGCTTCCATTTACTATTATAGATTCTACTACTAGATAGCTTGCGAGCGGCTACTAGAATAGCCTTGACAAGGGACGAGATACTGGGAGTCCTAGCTATCATTGGAACTGGATCAACCAAGCTGTGAGCTTGAGGTTGTCCAGATTCGGGGTTGACAGGCCTGATGGGTGAGATCAGATCAGGGATGGGATGTAGAATCCATGGGGGATTCACTAGAGGAGACAATAGATATGGGAACCAAGCTTGATGAGGCCAGAATGGGGCAATAAGGATTATTCTGCTCCCCAACCGTCTGGCTTTCTGTAAAAACTTTAGCATCAGGGGCAGAGGAGGGTAAGCATAACGTAGACCGGGTAGCCAAACATGCACCAGAGCTTCCCTGGGGGATTCCCCAGGTGGGGGAATTGGAGCAAAGTAGTCGCTGCACTTTGTGTTCGAAGGAGAGGCGAAAAGATAGCAACGAGGTTGACCCCATTTGGAGAACATTTGCTTCGCTACTTCCGGATTCAGAGACCACTCATACGGTGACAGGATGGATAGACTCAGTCAAAATGTTGGACAGTCCCAGAATGCGCGTCGCTATGATAAAGCGTTTGGTGGACGTAGCCCATTCCCACACTCTCATGACCTCCCAACAAAGTGGATAGGACCTGGTTTCCCCTTGTTTGTTGATATACCAGACGACCTACATGCCTGTCTGGATCGCAATTGGCCTCAAGGGAAGAAGGCTTTGAAGTGCTTGCAAGGCCAAAAGCACCGCTCTCATCTCTAGGACATTGATGTGCAAGGAGGTCTCCGAATGGTTCCACGTGCCTTGGACAGTCCTGCCCAAGCAGTGCCCTCCCACCCGAGGCAAGCGGCATCTGTGGTCACCGTGGCTAGAGGGGACAGAGAAGGGGCGCCCCTTCTGGAGGTCCGGGGACTGGAGCCACCATAAGAGGGCTTTCCTGCACATCCTGCTGAAAGGAACGGGGAAGTTCAGGGGATGTAGCAGCAAGGACCACTGGACTTGTAAGGTCCATTGAAGAACTCTCATGTTTAAGCGTGCCATGGGTAGTAGGTTGATGGTTGCAGTCATTGAGCCTAGAGCCCTCAGGACTAATTCCGCAGGGGGAGCTGGGGATTGTAGAAGGGCCAGTAAATGGAGTTTCAGAGTTTGTAGCCGGTCCGGAGTCAAGAAGGCTAGAGGCTGGTTGGTGTTCAATCTGGCTCCAATGAAATCTAGGATTTGAGTTGGAAGGGAAGATTTTCTGATGTTGATAGTGATCCCCAGCCGGGGAGCTAGATGGAGAAAGTAATCCCTGGCAGTGCAAAGTAGATGCCTGGTGGGGGCGGTCAGGAGCCAGTCCAGGTATGGAAAGACTGGAATTCCCTGGAGTCTCAGGTGGGCCGCTACAACAGTTAACACTTTGGTGAAAACCCTGGGGGCTGTGGTGAGATCAAAGGGAAGGACCCTGAATTGATAATGGCTGGCTCCCAGCCGGAAGCAGAGAAAAGTCCTGGATCGTCCGTCCATCAAAATGTAGTAGCATGCATCCTTGAGGTCTATGGAGCACATCCAGTCGTTCTCCTGCAAAAGGGGGAGAATGGATTGAAGAGTGACCATCCGGAACTTTTCTTTGGCTACTGACAGGTTCAGGAAGGACAGGTCAAGGATTGGTCTGAGGTCCCCCGTCTTTTTTGGCACCAGAAAGAACCTGGAGTAAAAGCCTGACCTGGACTGGTCTGGGGGGACGTGCTGGATTGCTCTTTTTTCTAGCAGCAGAGTATCTCCTCGGCTGCCGCCTCCCTTTGATTGGGTGGGACATCGGGGGGACTGCGAGGGGGATTGAGAAAAGGGATCTTGTAGCCTCTGGATATGATCTGAAGCACCCAGCAATCTGTTGTAATGGATGCCCAAGCTGCCAAGTGCCTCGAGAAACGCCCCCGACTGCCTCCAGAGGGGAGCAGTCGGGTAACCCCTCAGGGTTGCTGCGTGGGCCTATCAGAGAAAGGTTCTCTGGACCCCAAGTTCTTCGGCCCCCCTCTGCCTCTAGGGCAGCATCCACCCTGTCCTCCTCTGCCTCTAAAGGACAAGGGGGTCAGGGGGTCAGGAGCAAAATGGGACTGCTGAGACTTCCGGAACCACATCTTCTGTCCCTTTTGGTTCCTGGAGAAGGACCTCTGGGGAGCATACTCCGACGGCAGACATCTTTTCGCTCTGGACCAGTGTGTCGTGTACGGTCTTGCCAAAAAAGGCAGACCCATCAAACGGGGCATTTGTGAATGATGCCTTAAAGGGTTCTGCGAAATCACAATGACGGAGCCACGCCTGTTACCGTAGGACGACGCCCCCTCTGCTAGCTCTACCGGCTCCTTCCGTGGCATGGGATAGTAACCGCATAGAGGTATTGGAGATAGATTTGAGAGTGGCCATTTGGGTAGAGTACACTTTCTTGTCCTCCACAGACATTGA
The DNA here is from genome assembly GCF_019279795.1 of Protopterus annectens. Taxonomy (NCBI): domain Eukaryota; kingdom Metazoa; phylum Chordata; order Ceratodontiformes; family Protopteridae; genus Protopterus; species Protopterus annectens. The sequence goes on from NC_056748.1 coordinate 901,096,083, forward strand.
CTCTGGGGGCGACACAGCATATTCTTTAAGATCCCGCTGGAGCCGTATGACGTGTGCCATATAATTCAGCGACCTCACAGAAAAGGTGGCTGAAACGAACACCCGCTTCCCCAGACGGTCCATCGTCCTAGACTCCTTGTCTGGAGGATGGAGAGAAACTCTCCTGGGCCAGTTCCCTTTTGGTGGTGGCCACCACCAACATGGCATCTACCGGGGCTCCCTTGCTCCAACATGACCTGTTCGAAGGGGGGCTGAGAATTTTGTCCAGCCTCTTTGGGATGGGCTCCACAGTTTCCGGGTTCCTTCCATGCTCCGGTAGTAATCAAGTCTACCAGGGGGTCGGTGGGAGGTGACACCCAAGAGGTAGATGGGCCTGCTTCTAACGCCTCCAGAAACAGACTCGTCAGAGGAAGGTTTTGGGGAAGACCACCCCCCCTCTGATCCGAAGCATCTCCATGTGATGTCGCCGAAGGAGACTTCTTTGGGGGGGGTGACCTTGGGTAACCTTCCCCTTCCTCAATCTGTGTCCTCTGTCAAGGACTCAGGGGAGTCCAAGTGCCTCCTCTTGCACTTGTGTTTGTGAGGGACCTCCTCGGGGGGACTGTCTGAAGAGGCCTCACCAACCACATCCTGTTCCAGCAAGGGAACTATCTGGGACATCTGAGCAGGCTGTCCCTAGGGCCGGGTGATGGAAGGCGGACCCGTCTGAGGGGGGGTGCAGGGTGGAACCGTAGCTGAAGCCGGGGGCCTGGAATCCCTCAACAAAACCCTCCCCACGACATCAAATGCCGAAGGAGAGCTGCTCTCCCCAGGATCCGAGAGCAGACCCTCCCTCGGATCAGACATGCAGATTGGAGCAGACGCGGTCGGAACCAAAGGACCAATATGCTCCGACCGAGATGGAGCCGAAGCCATAATGACACCTCCGGATCCGAAGAAAATGGACCAGACAGGCTGGAAGGTGCCATCGGCGCCGAAGTACCCGATACTATTGGCGCAGACAATTCCCCAGCTCCGAAGGCTCCAAACCCCGGTAGTGGGTCAGAGAAGGAGCAATTGGGGCAAAAAAGGGGGTCGAGCATCCCGCCCAGAGGGGGGGGGAGGCAGGAGCACTCCCAACTGCAGCTGGGCCTGGAGAAACCTACGCATCATCTGGTCCAAGTCTGCATCTGACATACTACAGGGTAGACCTTGATGAGGCCACCAAGGTCGGCTGGGAGTGCTGCCTCGACCTCGAAGGCGACCGGGTCTCCTCCTCCTCCGGCCCTGGCGAAAAGCAGGGAGATCGGAGCCGGGAAGGAGAAGACTGAGGCCCTTGGAGGAGAAACCAGTTTGGCTGGTGAGGCAGATGCAGAAGCTTCGGCCCGCCACTTGTGGTGCTTTTCCCGGCGTTTCTCCTTTCTGGTTTCCCTCTCCTCCTGGCCCAAGGTGGGAGGTTGAGTCCCAGCCAGGGGAAGGGGAATAAGCAGGTGCCACGGAGGGGCCGGAAGACGAAGCCAGATCCGGGGGTAGAAGTCCCACCAGAATCAGCTTTGACCTCCAGTCCCTGAGGGCCCTGTGGTTGAACGCTGCGCAAATAGTGCAGCCGGTGGAAAGATGTTCAACCCCAAGGCATAAAACGCACCGAATGTGGCCATCCGCTGGGTACAGCTTATGGCTACACACTGTACACTTTGAAAAGAATGTTTTGGGTGCCTCCGCCAAACCTACAAAAGAAAAACACTCGCTAGGCCCCAAAACACACATCCTAACGCGTACACGAGGGGGAGGAAACACTAAAAGGGGTAACAAACACTAGTAGACACGTTAATGCTAGTGGGGAACTAAGCTAACACTAATTATTTGTTTAAACCAAGAAAAAAAGATTTCTCACAAATTCGACTACCACTACGCCTGGAAGCTCGATCAAGCTGTTGACAGAACCGCGGCAAACTAGATCTGGGGTCAGGAAGGGATAGCAGGGGATTGTGGGTAAGGGGAGGAGTTTGGATCTTAGCTGTTGGAAGCTGCCAGATCGGATCCGATATGGATCAGATAACCCATAGGTTGATGGACAAATTAAGTAACTACTTCAGATCTCAATTTAAATCCCATGGCATGATGGGTTCTGACACAGGAAGCCGAAGCAACAAGGTGGCCCTCAAAAAGGCCTTACATAGCTTATGCGCCATGAGAGAAGGTTCTTAAGAGGTATGAAAATTGGAGATAGCAGCCAGCTGAACCTTAATGGTAGCAGGAGCAGAACCCTGTTGAAAAAAAGAGTGGATAAAAAAATCTAAGGCAGCAGGGATGGGGGGGCTGTGAAAGGATCCAATCCCTTGGCCTGAGCTCAAATTGAAAATTTTTTCCACTTGCTGGAGTAAATCTTCCTGGTAGAAGATTTATGAGAAGATAAAATGTGTACTACCTCAGGTGAAAAACGAAGTCTAACTAAAGATGGAAGTGGAGTAGCCAGGCTGTCAACCTGAGGGTCCTCAGGGAGGGATGGGACTGTCCCATGTGCGTCAGTAGGTCTGGTGCTGGATCCAGAGTCCAAGGACTGTCCACTGCATACTGATGAAGAAAGAAGAACCAGACTTGGCGAGGCCAGTGTGGGGCAATAAGAATCATCTTGCTTCCCAAGGAAATGGCTTTCTGGATCACTTTTGGTAGCAGAGGAAACTGAGGGAAAGCATAGAGCAGACCGGGAGGTCAATCGTGGACTATAGAGTCCCTAGGGGACTCCCCCTGTGGGGGGGATCAGGGTGAAGTAGTTGCTGCACTTGGTATTGTGGGGATGGGCGAAAAGGTCACAGCAAAGCTGACCCCACCTGTTGAAAATCTGCTCTGCAACTCGACAGTTCAGGGACCACTCGTAAGGCATCAGAATAGTTCTGCTCAGCCTGTCTGCTATCACACTGGCTTTCCCCGGAATGAGCATTCTACTAGCAACCGTCGGGAAGACAGTCCACTGCCACACTCGCATGGCCTCTCTGCATAGGGGATAAGACCTGGTTCCCCCTTGCTTGTTCAGGTACCACACGACAGACATGTTGTCCGACTGAATTGCAATCATTCCTAGGGGAAGAGAGCTCTGCAGTGCTTACAACGCCAGTAACACCACTCATCTCTAGAACATTGATGTGCAGATGTACCTCGTGATCCTGCCAGGTGCTTGGACCGTCCTGCCCAGATAATGCCCCCCCCCCAATCTGGGAGGCATCCGTGGTCACCATGGCAACCGGAGTCATAAGAATAAATGGATTCCCTTTGTTCAAGTTGGTGGGACTCGGCCACAAACAGAGGTCCTGCTTGCACTGATCGGTGAGTAGGATCAGATGGGACAGGGGAAGTTTCTGAAAGGACCATTGGGCCGAGAGAAGCCACTACAGAAGCCTCATGTGTAACCTGGCCAGGGCACTAAACAGTGGCTGCCATGGATCCCAGGAGCTGTAGTACCATCTGGCCTGAACCTTCTTGAGGGGTAGCAACGCGCGAACCTGACCCTGCAACACCTCTATCCTTTGAGGCAGGAATGCCCGCATGTCAACGTTGTCTAGCTCTGCGCCTATAAATGTGACACGCTGTAAGGGCAGCAAGGCAGACTTTCCCCAGTTCAAGGTAATCCCTAGTTGATGACAGAGCAATGGTCTTTTCCCTGGCCTGAATGAGAAGATACTTGGTGGGGGCGGTGAGGAGCCAGTCGTCCAGGTATGGAAACACTTGGAATCCTTCACGTCTCAGGTGAGACGTCACCACTGCCACTTTGTGAACACCCTGGGGGCTGTGGAGGCGCCAAAGGGCAAGGCACGAAACTGGAAATGACTGGCTCCCAACAGGAAGCGCAAGTGACTCCTGGATGCCCTGTCCATTTTGATATGGTAGTAAGCATCCTTGAGATCGATGGAGCACATCCATACTTCTTTTCCCAGTAAGGGAATAATAGACTGAAGGGTGACCATTCGGAAGGTGGACTTTAGAACGTAGCGGTTCAGTCTGCTGAGATCCAAGATGGGTCTCGGGTCCCCTGTTTTTTTCGGCACCAGAGTGTCTTGAGTAAGTCCCTAATCCGATCTGGTCTGAGGGGACCGGTTGGATGACTCCTTTTTCAGGCAACTTTGAGATTTCAATTGTTGCGTGATCCCTTTGACTGGGTGGAACGTCTGGGATTCTCTTGGGTGGAGGAGGGTCTGACAATAAGGGGATGGAATAACCTCCGGTAACTATACGAAGCACCTATCGATCCAGAGTGATACTTGCCCAGGCTTCCGGGTACAACGAAATGCGGCCCCCGACTGGCTCCGGAATAGCACAGTCGGGCAATACATCAAGGACGATGATCGGAAGGGCCGCAAAAGGAATCACGGTCTCCCAAATTGAGAGGGCCTCCTCTGCCCCTAGGGCAACATCTCCCAGAATAGCCACCCCGTCCTCTGCCTCTGGAGGGGGACTCACCTTGACAGGCAGGGAAAGACTTGTGACTTTTTGAACCACATTTTTCTTCCCCTCTGAGCCTTGGGGCAAGGCCTAGATGGGAGGGAAAAATGGACCCCCTAAGGCAGACAGGGTCTTTCCCTCTTGCTCGCATCTTGTGAGAGTGTCTTTCACTTTGGCCCCAAAGAGTGAGGACCCATCAAAGGGGGAGTCAGTGAAGGAAGACTTGAAGGCCTCCGCGAAATGACAGGCGCATCCAGGCTTGCCTCTTAAGGGCTATACCTGAGCTAGCTGCCCTACTTGCCCCTTCGGCTGCATAAGATATGAGCCTCAAGGACGAGTTGACAATCAAGCCAAGAGTAGACAACTGAGCGTTAACAGTCTGTGTTAACGCCTCAGGTATGTTACCTGTTAGAATATCTCCTAACTCTAAGATCTCTCTGGAGCAGAGAAGCGACAGATAGTTCAGAGACCGAAGTGTGAAGATAGCTGAAGAGAGGGTACGCTTCCCGTACCGATCCATACTCCTGGACTCCTTGTTAGGAGGATGGACGGAGAAAGAAGACTGCTACTTCCTGAGTGGCCGCCACCACCATGGCATCCACAGAAACCCCTTTGGACAGGAACTCTTTCCCAGGGGGAGCTGACAAATTAGGGCGTCTTGGTACAGGTTCCACAGAGTCAGGAGTCTCCCACGCCCTTCGACAGATCAAATCCAGGAGCTCATCGAAGGATGGAGACACCCAGGAGGCAGAGGAATGAGCCCCAAAAGTCTTGAGGAATACAGACTCCTCCTTAGAGGGGGATTTTGGATGACCAGATGCGCCTCTGCCTCAATATCTCCAGGATGTCAGAGAAAGATGTCATCGGAGGATGACTTGGGGGACCCCTCTGACTCCTCGAGGTCAGTATCAGAGGCGAGTGACATCCTGGGTGTCTGCTTCCTCTTGCACAATTTCTTTCTTGGGGCTCCTCAGGCACAGACTGAGGGGCCCTCAGAAAGTTGGGGACCACTCATGGTGGTATCCCCAGACCTTGGGGCTCAGTCAACCAATAGGGGGACATCAGAGGCTCTCGCTGGCGTGGAAGGGAATGGAATGACCGATCCGGGTGATGTGACTAAGGATCTGGCCAGTGCACTCCTCATGGCCTCGAAGGCGGGTCCCCACGAATCAGAGAATCGATAAACCTCAGAGTCCAAGATCGGAACCGGACCTCCCCAAGCCGAAGCGCCAAGAGGGAGGCTCGGAACAGACAAAAGTCCCAAAGTATCCCCATCGGGGCCGACAGAGGAAACCCGGGTTCTGAAACCGGAGGACTGAGCCGACATGGCAGAAGCCAACGTCGGCACCGATAAGGCCTTAAGAGGTATCAGAGCCGGCAAAACATCACTAGGAGCCGAACACTCCGGCTCCGAAGACAAGGAGGTGCTCTGAGGAGGAAACATGGGTGCACTTATCGGGACTGGCTCCAGAGCAGACTGGATCGGAGCCAAAAATAAATTTGCCAAAACCAGCAATTGCAGGAGCCTCTGGACCACCCTATCCACATCCAAATCAGAGTCTGGAGAATTTGGAGAAGAGAGAAGGTGATCTATCTGGAGATCCTTGTCTGACACTAGGAGATCGGCTCCAAATGGGCTCTAACAGGATAGGAGCCGAGGCAGATTCAAGAATCACAGCTACCTCCTGCAGCCCCGAGGACAAGGGAGATGAGGAGGTAGAGTCCAATTTGGTAGTCTTCTCCGGTGGCTCCGATGTAACTGATGGAGCCAGAGATCCTCTCTTAGCCTTAGAAGTCTTCGTTTTAGACTGAACCAGAGGAAGAGTCCAAGGACTCCTCAAAAGAAGGCTTAAGAAGGCCCTTCAGTACAAGTTTATTTTTTCTCTCCTGTAGTACCCTGGGGCTAAAAGCGTGACAAAAACTACAGGACTCTTGTAAATGTATCGCCCCGAAGCAGTATACACAAACAGCATGTCCACCTGCTATGGACATCATATAGCTACATTTAGAACACAAACCCAGAGGGTTTGTGTTCTTTTTGATCCTTAGACAACGGCCAAACCACAGTACACAAGCACAGAAACAGGACTGTATGCCACAACAGATAAGGCGGGAAACAACCGATAGCAACAAAAGACAGAATCTCCAAGTTAAACGATTCTGACCTAACAAGAGACGCACTGTAGCAAGGGACAAACGTTTACCTCAGACAAACCACACAACGGAGGGAGGACTAGGTCCTCAAACAGGCCTAGCCTGTAGGAATGAAGGGATACCACTAACACTCACCACAAAACGATACGCAAACAGTTATTAAAATAGCTTTTGTGAAGAAACAACAATTTTCAGTGAGAAAAAGTTTTAAAGATACTTAGCCACAGCCAAGCGAGACCACGTCCTAGCTCCAGGAGCGGCAAATGAGATCTGGGATTGTGGAGCAGTGCAACATGGGATACCAAGTTAGCCCAGTCAATTAGAGACTTTGTGCTAGAAAAATATAAGTTGGCCGAGTCGGAGCCGATGTTCGGCTCCGAACCCGTGAGTAAGAATGTAGGCGAGATTGGACCACATATCAATGGTTAATTGTAGGGCTACGTCCAGGTTAGATGTGCCAGATAGCTGAGAGTGGAATTAGATTCAGCACCCAAGGTGAGCATATCACGAAAGGCCAGAGATAGGGAAACCATACCAGTTGAGGCCAGAAAAAGATCAGTACGGTTCACTTTCATCTTGCACCACACTGCTTTCTGCAGAAACTTTGGTATGAGAGAAGTAGAAACACAATGCAGAAAACCTGGGAGCCAACTGTAGACCAGTGCGTCCCCTTAGGGACTCCATCACACCTGGGGGATCAAGGCAAACTAGCTGCTGCACTTGCTGATGAAGGGGGTGGCAAATAGTTTATAGCACAATGCCAGAAAATGCAACTGGCCACATGATTTGAAAGACACTCTTAAGGGAGTATGGACAGGCTCACATTTTGCTAACACACTGAATATCCCCAGGATATACATAACTATCAGAAAGCAATGGGAAGGCATTCACCCACTGACAAAAAAACATCACTTCAACACACCAGGTAAGAACCCTCGTTTAATGCACCACATCACCAACATATTGTCAGTATGGATCAAAAGGGAGTCCTAAAGAGACTGCACCACCAGAACCACCTTCCCTCCATCTCTTAGACATTGATGTGAACCACATGTCCTGGACAGGTTTCCCATGACATAACCCCATCCAACCAGGAAGCATCCTAAAGTAACTCTGACAAGAGGGGGATGGCTGAAAAAAAGGAAGGTGACCCTGGAAAACTTGGGGGGGGGGGTAGTCTAACCACTACTGAAAATATCTGCAGGATGGTGAAGCAAATAGATAAAGTATCTGTTAGTAACTCATTCACGCCTGAACTGCAAGACTACTGCAACACTCCTGTAAAACCTGGCCTCAGGAACCAGGATAATACAGTATGCCACAGATCCCAGGAAATACAATGTGCATCTTTCAGGGGCTTCTAATGGGAGCACCATTAAAGCTTGTTGCCGAAGGGTGAGAATTCTCAAAAGTATGGGTATCTGCAATGTGGTATCCAGATGGATGCCAATGAACTACAGTCAGGACAGGAGCCAGTTTTGCGTTTTCCATGCGGACAGTGATTACCTGACGGGATCAAAGAATTCCTGGTTCAGAGTAACAGATTTTTGAAAGAAGCAGTTATAAGCCATTTGGTCTAGATATGGGAACGTGCAGAACCTCTGCAGTCAAGTTGTGATGTAGTCTCTGCAATGCACTTCAACACTCAGAGCCCTAGGGCTCTGAACTGGAAATCCTTAGCTCCCAGCCGGAAGTACAGGAATTGTCTGGGCTGCCTGTGTATCTTGATGTGGTAGTACGCATCCTGAAGGACTATCAAAGCACATCCAATCATTCCTTAACCGAGCTAGTATGGAATGAACAGTGAGTATCCAACACTTATGCATTATTGGTTTAGCTAGCTGAGGTCCAAAATGGGCCTGAGGGCCCCATCCTTTGGTACAAAAAGTCTTTAATAGACGGCAGATCCTTTGTCAGCTGAGACCTTCTCAATGACTTTCCTTGCCAGATTTTTTTTCTTCTGCTATACCCTTTTGCAGGGCTTGGGATGTTGGAAATTTTTCAAATGGGGGAACTAATTGTATACCTCTGGTTAGTATTCTTTGTACCCACAGTTGCTTCAGTTGTGTGTTCAGGTTGAATGGTGCAGAGACTAGAACTCTTAACTGCCTCCAGAATATAGCAGTTGATAACTGTTGAGTGCTGAAAGTCTTTCAGGTAAGGGGTCCTAAAACCCTTCATTCTGCAGATCACCTCTGCCACGAGGAAGCCATCCATTGTGATCATTTCCCCTCTCTACTTCTTACCCTGCTCACTTTTAAACAGTCTCTAACCTTTGTTCCAAAGAGTGAACCATTCAGTGGGGGTATTGATAAATGGACAGTGTTCTGTAAAGTCAGAGTTGCTACAGGCATGCCAGCAAATACTGGCCACCGTTCTCTATGTACAATCAGCCACTTTGGCAACAAAGCACAAGGACACATTTCAGAGGAAGTTGAAAATAGCTGCATATCCGCTGTTTTACGAGCTTCTACACAAGGACCCTGACAGACCTGGAAAGCTCCTTAGTAAAGTCCCTCAAAGCACGTTACATGAGCCTAGTTCATTACCCTTATTGCAAAGATAGCGGAAGCATAAACCTGCTTTCTAAATCTGTCCAATGCCAAAGACTCCCTGTTGGGGACATGGAAAGAGCCATCTTCCACAAGCTTAGTGACCACTGCTAATATAGAATCTACTATGTGACAATAGCTATGCCAACCTTGTATTAGCACAATGGGAGATTAATACTGTTAACTAATTATTTCTGTTGACATTTTGGACTATGAGGTTCATGGATGTTTTTGTTATGGGGAGGTTCCCTAGAGTTGATAGCACATTTTGATTTTTAACATTCAAGTACTAATTTTCTGAGATTTACATAGTTTCAAATGGAGGTTTTTTTTTTTTTTTGTTTGTTTTTTTTTAGTTGTGATTAGTAAATCAGTGTTGGGACAGAAATACTAACCTGTATAAAAAGGTTAGCAAGAAGAATTCGCTTTTGCACAAAAACAGCACGAGTCCTTGGCATATACCAAGGAATGTACTTAAGGGTCAGTTTTTCAGGGCAATGAAACTCTGCTATGACAGTAGGCTGCAAGAAGTGTTGCATAATCTTAAATTTTACAGAAAGGAAGATGGATACTTGGATAGCTCAGGTTTTGTTGGAAAGGAATGGTAGAGGTAGAGCATACTTTGCCCCACAACTACCACTAAATGTGACTCCAGTACAATATCCTGAATGCAAGGTCGGAGTCCCTTTTACATTTTCAAGTGATAGTTGTGATATTAAGAAAAGTACAGTTTTGTACCTACCATAAATGTAGATGTTTGAGGATCCACATTGCTGCAGTCCTTACACTTGGGTAGTCCGCTGTCCTCGGTCGGCCCGAATATCAAAGTATTAGGCTGACGTCGGTCAAGGCGCTTAAGACTGACATCAGGACGTCAGGGTACAAATGTGCATGACAGACGTCATATCCTCAGTCTTTTCTTGCCCCAGATGTCAGAAGACCCTAAACAGAAAGGTCAAAACCAAAAGACAGCAAAAAACAACCAACCACCCTTGCACTAATCATATGAACAATATATATACAATATGTACAATATTTACAACCCAAACCACACAACCGCCTCTAACAGAGGGGAAGGAGGGAGGGTAAATTGGACTGCAGCAATGTGGATCCTCGAACATCTACATTTATGGTAGGTACAAAACTGTACTATGTTCTTCATCTCACATTGCTGCAGTCCTTACACTTGGGTAGAATCCCAAAGCAGAGGTAAGGGAGGATGGCAAAACTATAAAGTAGTAGGCGCTGCCAAAATGCCCTGTAAAATAGCAGTGGCAAACCCAGCCCTAGATTTAGAGTAAAGTGGAAGGTGGTAATGCTTAGAGAAAGTATGCACTGAACTCCAAGTAGCTGCCTCCAAAATATCTTTAGTTGCCACCCCCCATAAAAAAGCTGTAGAAGTGGCAGTAGCTCTAGTGGAATGAGGCCTAATCCCAGCTGGAACCTCCTTACCATGATGGGAATAACAGAAAGCAATACAAAACCCAATCCACTTAGAAATAGTTTGTTTTGACACAGGCTTGCCCTGAGAACCCAAAGCAAAAGAAACAAACAACTGCTGAGATTGCCTGAACCCTTTAGTTCTGCTCAAATAATATCGTAACTGCCTGTGTATATCCAAGGTGTGCAAAATCTTTTCCCCTTTATTTTGGGGGTTTGCATAAAAAGTAGGTAAATGAATAGTTTGGTTTAAAGCCACACTAGAAACCACCTTAGGCATAAAGGAAGGATTAGTACGTAAAGATACCCTAACCTTATGGAAAATTAAGAAAGGCTCAACTGCCATAAGGGCCTGTAATTCAGAAACCCTTCTCGCAGAGGTAATGGTCAACAAAAAAGCAGTCTTCCATGACAAATATTTCAACTCGGCAGTAGCTGCAGGCTCAAAAGGTTGTAGAGTGAGTTTCTCCAACACAAAATTGAGATCCCAAGCAGGAGTAGGAGCTCTACGTGGGGGTCTTATATTCTTTGCCCCTCTAAGGAATTGCTTAAACAAAGGATGAGAAAACAATGGTGGATCAGTCAGTGAGCAGAAATTGCTGCAGACTGAATCTTAATAGAAGAGAAGGACAATCCCTTGTCCAGTAACTCAGCAAGATATTGAAGAGCCACACTTAAATTAGGTTTAGCAACATCAAATTCCTTTGCTGCACTCCAAAATAAAAATCTCTTCCATTTATCTGCGTATACTTTCCTTGTACTAGGCCTTCTGGCCTCCAAAATAACATTCAAAACTTGCTGCGGAAGCTGAGACCCTCCAGGGTTTAAAACAGAATATGCCAGGCTGTAAGGTGAAGAGAGTGAAGTTTGACATTGAGTAAATGACTGTTCTCTTGAGACAGCAGGTGTGGAATCGAAGGCAAAGGCCATGGAGGCACCCGAACCAGACTGCTCAGTAATGGGTACCAGTGCTGTCGAGGCCAATCTGGAGCTATTAGAATCATCTTTGGCTTGTCCTGTCTGACCTTTAGGAGTACCTTTGGGAGGAGAGGCAGAGGTGGAAAGGCATACACATGAAGATTGCTCCAGTTGAAAGAGCATCCACTTTCCAAGCTGTGGGATGAAACCTTTTTGTGCAAAACTTTGGCAGCTGGTAATTTAGTGGAGAAGCGAACAGATCTATGTCTGGAGTTCCCCATAACACTCAATTTCTGAAATACATGAGGATCCAATTTCCACTCGTAGGGATCCATAATTCGTCTGCTCAACACATCTGCTAAGGAGTTCTGTGCTCCCGGCAGAAACCTTGCCTGAAGACTGAGCTGTAAACAGAGCAGTCTCCCACAAAATCATTGCTTGCCTGCATAGAGGATAAGAATGTGTTCCCCCTTGCTTGTTGATGTACCACATGACAGTTGTGTTGTCTGTTAGAACCAACACCTGCCCTGGAAGTAGTAAATCCTTGAAAGCTATTAATGCAAATTGGACTGCTAACATCTCCTTCAAGTTGATATGTAGATGTTGTAGTCTGGCAGGCCACGTGTCTTGTATCCACTTTCCATTTAGATGAGCTCCCCAAGCTTTGTCTGAGGCATCTGTCGTTAGAATCTGACTCTCCTCTGGCCGGGTCACAGAGAGTCCCTTGTTTAGGTGACATTCCTGAGCCCACCACAAAAATTCCTTTTGAATGCAAGGTATTATCTGAATGACAGTGTCCATATCTTGGCAGTGCTGTGTCCATACATTTTGAGATACCATTGTAGCTTCCTCATATGCAGTTTGGCATTGGGAAGCACCAGAATACAAGATGCCATGAACCCCAAGGCTTGAAGGACTGTCCTTGCAGTCAGCCTGGACTGATGAGACAACTGATGGAAGTAAAGGGAAAGATTCTTTTGTTTGTCCGGGGTCAAAAGGCCATCTGGGATGCTGTATTCAGTCTCACACCCAGAAAGCACATGTCTTGAGAGGGTACTAGACTGGACTTTATTTCGCTCACAGAATACCCCAGGCATCTTAGCACTGCTATCACGTGTGCAAATGATGAAGAAGCTCGTCCCTTCCTTTGGCCAGAATCAGGCAATCGTCCAAATAAGGATAGATCTGTATTCCTTTTAGCCTGAAGAAAGCTATCACTGGAGCCAGAACCTTTGTGAACACTCTGGGCAGTAGATAAGCCAAAGGGCAATGCAGAGAACTGATAATGAGAAGTCCCAGCTCGAAAACGCAGATACTTCCTGCAACTTAGCCTGATAGGAACATGAAGGTAAGCTTCCTTGAGATCCAGAGTCACCATCCAGTGATCTTTGCCCAGCAGAGGTAAAAGCTGTTGTAACGTCAACATCTTGAACTTGGGAATGTCCAGATAAGTGTTGAGGATAGATAAATCCAAAATTGGTCTCCACGTGTTCCCCTTCTTTGGTACTAGGAACAGGCGAGAATAAAATCCTAGGCCTACTTCTGGCAGAGGGACCGGCTGTATGGCCCCTATTTGCAGCAGCAGAGAAATTTGTTTGTGAGCCTCTATTCTTTGCTGAGGAGGAACGTCTGGCATGCCTTTGAAAGGAGGCAAGGTATGGAAATAAAACCTGTAACCTTGGTGCATAATTATCCAATACCCATCTGTCATGGGTAATTAAACTCCAATTTTCTTTGAAGAGTGCCAATCTTCCTCCCAAAGGTGCTGCCAAACAAGAAGGCTCTGGCAGCTGAAAAGGTAGGTCATTGGGCCTGTTTACGAAAGGACTGGCCCCTGCCCTCACCCGAAGACTGTGCAGGTGAACTCCCTGTTCTAGGTCTAAAAGAGCCCTGAGCTCTACCCCTACCACGTCTAGATCTTCCCCTAGACTGTGAATCATCTGAAGGGTACGTCCACCCCTTAGCAGCCCAATTCCTACTAAACTTGAGAGGCTGAACTTGCAAAAATCTTTAACAGTCTGCATAGACTTAGCCTTGTCTTCCATTTTCTTTAAAACTGCCTCCACAGGTGAACCAAACAATACATCAGACTGTAAAGGAGCATCTAAAATCCTAGTCTTAACATGGTCAGATAAGTTCTGATCCCTCAGCCAGGCGTGCCTACGAAGAACTGACCCAGTGGCAGCCACCCTAGACGAGGCCTGTACAGCATCAAATCCACATTGTAAAGAATGCCTACCCACCTGTTCAGAAACATGTACCAAATCTTGTAATTCTTTACACTCAATGCCTTCCGCCAGAGCATCTACCTTAGACTTCAATTGAGAAAGAAGATAGTTTTGATATTTCAACATGTGAAACTGGCAATTCAAAGCCCTCATAGCTAAGGTGGAAGAAGTATAGACTTTCTTTCCCCATCTATCCAAAGCTCTGGCCTCTATCTGGAGGAACCGGATTTTTACCACAGAGGCCTTGACACCCTTAGGTCCCTGACTAACTGTTTCTGGGTCTGCCCTAGGACTCTTATACAGATATTTATGAGCTTCAGGCACCCTGTAATACCTGTCCGGTTTAACAGGAGCAGGAGGCAAAGAATCAGGATTAAGTGAAGCCTCTGCAAACACATCTTCCACAACATCCAGAACAGGAGGAATAGCCAAAGGCCTATGCTGGGGTAAAAGCAAAATTCCTAAGCCTTTTCCTGGAATCAGAGAAGTCCTGACCTTCCCACTTAAAATGTTCCCTCATAGAATGAAGAGTCTCTGAAAAGAAAAATCCTCTGGAGGAGAAGCAGAAGGAGTAGAATCATCCACATCAGAATCAGAATAAGGAGAATACTCCTGCAAGTCTTCAGCCGAAGACTCTGAAACATCCGAAACCTGCTCAAAACTCCCCAACTCTGGTTCCACCCTAGGCCTCTTATCAGGAGGGGGCAAAGAACCTCTAATCAAAGTAATTAAATCTTCTGCCATTTTGAGCATGTGCTTCTTGGGCACAGATCCTGAAGAACTAGGAGTGACACCAACAGAAGCTAAACCTGGCCTGCCTCTGGGAGAAGCCTTGGAAACAGAAGGAGAGGGCCTAACCACCCTAGGAAGGGAGGGGAGTACAGTAACCTGAGAAGCCCCTTCAGCCTGACCTGCCTCCTAAGAGGCCACATCCTGCAATATCAAAGTCTCCCCCTGGGACTCCAGAGAAGCCTCCGGTGGAACCACCGGTTCCACTGACGCCTCCAAAGAACCGGCGTCCGGTACGGACGACTCTTCTTGCCGGGGTTTAACTGCTTTGTCTTTGTGCTTCTTCGAAGAAGCGGGCGTCGGAGCATCCGACGGCATATTGTAATTGCACCGCTTCCCGAAGACCAACCTGGCACAATCTAACCTTCGCTTAATAGTGCGCTTATTAAACCTAGCACAAAAGCGACACCCAACAACGTCGTGCTCAGGCCCCAAACAAGGAATACACAAAGTATGATAATCTCTATGCGGTATCTGCTTCCCACAAGAAATACAGTTATTCACTTTTTCTGACATCCGGTAAACCACTGAGGCAAGAAAAAAGTAAAATATTCCCCAACGGGGTACTTAGCCAACTTTGACTCTGTCTGAAACTCCGAATACGAAAAATTTCAGAACGCCGAACGGCACTTGCAACGCTGCTTCTGCATCGGACCATGCGGCAAAAAAGACTGAGGATATGACGTCGGTCATGCGCATTTGTACCCTGACGTCCTGATGTCAGTCTTAAGCGCCTTGACCGACGTCAGCCTAATACTTTGATATTCGGGCCGACCGAGGACAGCGGACTACCCAAGTGTAAGGACTGCAGCAATGTGAGATGAAGAACATCATTGGAAGATTCAGACAGCATCTGAAGAGCTGAGAGGTGTAATAGCAGAAACACCATAGTTCTCCTTTAGGAATAATCACAATCTGAAAAAGACAACTGTCTTACAGGAGAGGGACTAGTAGAGGCATGTTTAGGGCACAGCATCAGGGGACTTATCCATGTAGGAAATGTAGTGCTTGTGACTACATACAATCTGTTATTGGTTTTAATCTAGTTATTTCTACTGACTGCACATTTTATGCAGATTAGATTCTTAGTAGAACACAATGTGTTTAGCTTACTGCACTCTGTCATGCTTTTTAGGTAGGGAAGACCAATAGTTCTTTCAAGAAACGAATACTTGAACATGAGAGACCAGGAATGGGAAGGACAATGCATTAGCATGTCATGTAAAACCGGGTTAGCACTCAGATTTAAGCTTCTAGCATTGGAAGTTGTAGAAGTGAGTATTAGGGTTGGGGATCTTAAAAATAAGACAGAAGTCTGAGAACAAGATTGGATTCTGTCTCTTCAAGCTTAAAAAGAAATGGTCTCTAAAATCAGCCCTTCAAGCTCGACCACTCCAACATGGATATTTATTTTTTATTTAGAAGAATTAGTGTACAAGTAGTAGATTTGCTATTTGTAGTGTTAGAGTGGAATTTTAATTTGAATTTTTATATACGTTTAGTGCTATTTCAATTTTAATGTTTTGATATGTTAGTTGCTCTGAGGAAGTGTCAGTATTGTTATACAAGTAGGATGAATTGTTTAAATAGCTGTCTGATGAAGCGATCTTTTGTACCATGAAAGCACTTAGTTTTATTTTTCTGTAATTAAATTAGTTAATATTCAGTCGTGGTGGTCACGCACTTTATTTCTGTGCTAGTTTAAACTGCCGTTCCTCTGCCTGAGTGGTCTTTTGTTGATAATCTATGGGTCACTTGTTCCAGAAAAAAATCACCCCCCCAGACACAGACTAAGTTTACGGAGAAGTGGTTCAGTCACATCCGGTTCCTTCCAAGCCTACCTTGAAACCAAATCCACAAGTTTATCAGGAAGGACTACCCAAGAAATAGATTGGCCAGCCCAAAAGCCCTTTAATACAGATATGTGGACCCCCCCCCCCCACCCAGTCTTAATGGTTCTAGACTCTCAAAGGACACATCCTAAGGGATAATGAGAAATCTAGGAGAACTTTTCCCTTTCATGGAAATCCATATCCTTGAAGGACTTCTGAGAGAAGTACAAGTGCATTCTTTGGCACACATGCTTATAATATACTCCACAGGTGAGATGTTCTAGAATACTCCTAAGCAGATGGACAGTCTCTACCACTAGGAGCTAGATGTCCCGATGTAGCTGTAAAGTAGAGGATATACTAAAGTCCACAGGAGGAGGGATGGCTTCAAAGGAGACATGAAGGGGTCTGCACTCTGCATTTTGAGAGGAATCTTAAAACCGAAGCAACAATCTGGCTCCTGCAGGGCTTGCTTCAGGACCCAAAGAGCCAGACAAGGGCAGGCTCCTAACACGAAACTTGGCATCAAAGCAAATTTCTCAACTAAAACACCAACAGGAAGGATCCAAAAATCTGAGTCAATCCTGCCCTCCCTGGTGCCAGCCTCTCTGCTCCAGGACTCAAAAAGGTCAGATATTGTCGGAGTCAGTGACCTACCCCCCCTTTGTCTACAACATAGGCAATTCTCAGAAAACTCTGTTCCACAAACTGGATCAGAAGGTCAGACTGGAGAAGCAGTAATCAAGAGTGATAAGGTTCCCCCTGACAGTGATGTGGCATGGAAGACCAACAGCTGAATTGTGGGGGCCTCAGGAATTTCATCTTCAGATAAACTACTAGGATGACTGCACTAGAGAAGCTGTATTTGGTGGCCTGGAGATTACTTCTCCTGTAGGAAGGGGGGGGGGGGGGGGAGGGAGACTAAGTAACAGTTTCTGGTAAAAAAAAACAGGATCCAAAGTGTGGAGTCAGATCTGATGATCAGAAATTTAGTTGGCAGTAAAGTTTACTGCACCTTTACAACCAGGCCTGTCAGACTAAGGGACTTCTTTCTAGATTCTCTCAGTGTTTTTCAGTTTCTCAATACCAGTTTATACTTGCCCTTCACCTTTTCTCCCTTAGTTTTGATAGTTTCTTGCTCAAGGGCAATTAATATTGCAAGGGGTCATCTTCCCCATGGAGGCAGGAAGCCCCTTTAAGTCCAGTTTCAAATTGCCAGTCAAAGCTCTGGCCCCAAAAGCAGACACTGCAGAGCTAACATGGTCAAGATGAGAGGCCCTCAACCAGAATGTGCACCCTTGTAAAGTAATTTTATGGCCACAACAAATGCACTTTTAAAAATGGTGGCCTTGTCAGACATCCTAAAAAAAAAGTCTGTACACCAGAGAGAACACCAGAGCTACTACAATACAAGTTAAACAAACCTCCCAACTAACTGCTCTAACCCTTAGAATTTCAACAATATCCCTAAAGAGTAACCGGACACACCAAGAAAAGGTTTACATACACATGGGAGAAAGAGCGACAAAAACCTCAACAGGTAAGGAAACGTTAAGCAATACAAAGCTTAAGGGCTTATCCAATAAACGTTCAACCACCACCACTTATGTCAAAAAGCAGTGAGCCAAGACGACCACATCTGTAGCGTTTGAGCAGCAAATGAAACCCAAGGTATTTAGCTGATGGAGGGAGCCTAAGCCTTTGGTCCAATAAACTGTGGAGCTGTGTTGATCCAACAGACCCATCAGTTGACAGAAGAAACCAAATGAGACCCTAAACTTGTGACTGCAACAGAGACTAGAAGATCAAAGATTCTAAATGTCACTAATTTTAAACTTAGCTGGTCACACGCCAGTTGGTGTCTGCAGATTAACGCAAAGGTATTCTCATCTAGACAACCATAAATATGCAGATATTTGGGAGGTGGTGGGTAATGCAGACATTTTGGAAGGTGGTGCTGCTGATTAATGCATATTACAAGCTTGCAAAATGACTAACAGTATCTTTGGTTTTGAGGAAAGGTATCTAAAAAGTTCAAGCTAACAGACACTAATTTTGTTCTTCACTTCCTTAAGATTAACTAATGGGACCACTTCCTTGAGATTAGTTAATCTCAAACATCTAGACAAGGCAGTTCATGAAATAACTTTTGATAGTAAAAATTCAAGTAACCTGATAACGGTAGGGGAGAGACACCTTTACTCTTATGCAAAGTGGTGAATTCAAAAAAGAAAGCAATACTGCAACTTTCCAAATTGGAAGGGAAAAATTGTGGTGCAGTGATAAAGACTTGCCGAGGAAGACTTTGCATAACATGGAGAACAAGGAAAAATTCCTTTACTGCTTTGGCTTACATAAGACAGGTCATTCAAAAGCTTTTTCATTTGCTTTATAGATACCTTTCTCCGTCATGTGACAAGGATTAATTGAATTGTATTTAAGTCATCACTTGTATGAGAGCTGAGGTATGTTACATGGCTGAGACAGTATGGGTAAAGGGATGAGCGAGTAAATATTCTATCAGGAAAAAGCGATCAAGTCAGACCCAAAGATCTGATCTGAACCCACCGGTTAGGGAATGAATGAAAATGACAATAGATTGATCTCTATTGCGATCATAAGAAACTGGAAGAACGTTTGCAAAAAAAGTCCATACAAAACAGTAATACAGACATACTCTGACAGGTCAGTGTGCAGAAACAGGTACATTTTTAGGCAGCTAGGAATTACAGCTGTGAAGTCAAACAGCTGCCTGCAACTACATTAAAATCTGTAAATTAGACAATGGAGACAATGAGGGTACAACTGTAAAGCCAGGTTTTCAGTCAGCAGCACAAGTCCAGTGAGCAGAGGTGCTCCTTGTCAGCTCAATCAACTTAGGGTTATGAGATCTATACCAGATGCCAAGGTCTAATATGGGAAGAGGAGCCACTGACTTCCCTAAAATCTTACAGGGCATTTTTGTATAACAAGGGAAGTTCCATTGGACATTAGAGGCACTTCAGCCTAAAAACTACCTCCTTCTCAACTACCACAGTGAGACAAGGAGTTCTGATCTTTCGTACACTTTGCAACGTGATGTGGAAATAGTAAGGATGGCAGGACTGAACTAGTATCTCCAGGGATATGGGAGAAACCTGACCACTTAAACAAGTCCTTTGCTAGAGTACATTGAAAGGCAAGGCGGACCACACTTCACTGAACTGCCAAAGAATTGAATCTACAGATGGCAACACGTCCAGAAAGCCATAAAAAACTGCTACATAAGGAGCCCCTGGGAGGAACCTGATTGCACATCTAACTCATCTACCATATAAAATCCCAAAAAACATGAAAACATGGGAGGGATAGCCCTCATTGCCAAAATGCCAGGAAAGCATCATTTCTTCTGCAAAAGAGGTACAAAACTATGCCCCTTTTGCTTGCCTACTTTTAACAGTGGACTGGATCACTAACCAGGTAAGTAGAGATACTGGAAACAGTTTCTCCAAGTTTTCAAAATTAGAAGTAATGGCGGAAGTACATTTGGTTGACGTGCAACTCACTTCAGCGCAATCTTCTCCCCTCCCCCATCCCCTACATGGGAGCCATTGCGGATGAAATGGATAGCTTAAAGGGCCACTACGGGCAAACAATGAAAACATTTTTTATCTTGCCATGATTTACTGCACCTCCTAAAGCTGCCTGCAGCAAAATAAGTACTCATTCCTTTTTTTTTTTTTTTTAAAACTAGTCTGCTCTCATGGGGTCAGACATTGTGATTCTTTTGGAAAGCTAAATCTGTCTCAATGCACAGACAGAGAACAAATAGCCCTACCATTTGTCATCAAGACTAGACTTCCATTCACTTAGAATGGACCACCTGAAAAACAATGCCAAGTCTGAGAATCTGCAGCTCATGTGTCATTGACTGGTATGTGCTGAGTTTTACAAATGTTGTTCCTATTTATGTACTACACATTCTCTGAAAGAAACAAGTGTCAACAAATTACTGAGATAAAAAAAGACTTTTCACAAGGAGCAGTTTTGTAAGTTTCAATTTGTGGCCAAGTTACTCCTCCCGTCTCCCCTCCTTCAGTGGGCTACAGTCTCATTTCCAGCATGGGTAGATTCAACTATTTTGTCAGCTTTGCATGACAATAGACAAAAAAAATTGTCTGGTGTGCCACACAAACTGTTTCCTTGTATGTCTCTTCAATTCTGAATAGCATTTCCCCAAGAATTAAAAAAACAAAGCACACACATCAGTCCAGAGTTTGGGCCAATCTATCCATTTCTTAATGTGCACAGTAAAACGTTCAGTTTATAATGCATTCTGGCTGCTGACATGGTTATCATTACATAGTTATTCTCTTAAAGCATAATCTGAACTTATGGTATTCAATGCCAAGCTTTACAACAGTTCAGTTTCTTAACAATGACCTCCCAAGCCTCTGATGTGACCCAGTACTTTGTCAATATACTGCAAGTACATACATTAATAGAAATATTTGTGCACATATGACATGGACAATACACATATACCATCATTAAAACAAGATAAATGTAAAATAAATCATATCAATATAGTTATTTCTAGTTTGACCCTGTCTATGAAAACTTTTTTTGAATTTATTTTAAGCAATTGTATATTTTGTATATTATCTTATTTGTTTCTCTATATTCTAACCACTGTATCTATTTTACACTATCAGTTGTAAAACTCTGATTTTAATCCTTTTATATTTTCTATGCTCTTTGTACAAAATAGCTGTTTGTATAATTTATTTTTATTATTTTGTATAATTGTTTACTATGTATTCTCCCAGAGCCTCCACTGAAAACTGTCACCTTGTGTCCAGTTGGACTAACCTGGTAAACAAATGGAAAAATAAATAAAATATACTAAGAAAAGTAATCAATATACCAAGAAAAATCCAAAACTTAAGAAAAAAACACAGAAGGAAGGAAAATGTTTTGATGCCGTCATAAAAATCCCACTCACTTATAAAGATATGGGCAAACATATACATTATAACATATATAATATATTGGGCAAAACAACGTACCCAACACACTAGTCATAGGTGACTAGTCAGGCACACTGACGTCCCACTCACCAGGCTAAACAAGGAGGTTACTGCCAGCTGCCTGTCAGGTGCCAGGATCCAATACATAACCCACACACTCAGGTCACTCCACAAGCACAAATTTGACTGTCATTGTCTATGTTGGTGTGAATGACCTGAGACATACCTCCCTGGACTACATGGAGAGACCTGGAAGAGCTCTCCCATCTTGTAGCCCAGGGAGGTATGACCCTGCCCAGAGTAGCATTCTGCCATGGCTCAGAAGGATACCACAGTACAAGGACAAAATGATAGACTTCAACAACTGGCTAAGCTTCTGGTGTCATTCTAAGGGGATCCAGTATCAGTCTGCCTGGGACGATCGTCGACAGACCACGCTGCTTTGCCAGAAATGGCCTGCACCTGCCGCCCATGGGATTCCGGATACTGGCTAAAGCTCTTGCCACCCCTATAGTGCCTTTTTTAGACAAGGTTCAAATTACACCAATTCACCATAACAGGAACAGGCAAGTAAAAACTGAGGGTAATGCTACTCAATGCTACAAGTCTAAATCTCAAAATGCACTCACTCAAGGCACTCCTTAAAATGGAGAACCAATATCTGTGCAGTGACAGAGACCTGGTTCAAGGCTCCAAAGAGCACCCCTGCACTACCAGGCTACAACTCATACCACACTTTTTGGCGATGTAACCTGGACCAGAACACCAAAGGTGGAGGTGTGTCCATATCCATTAAGGATATCCACACCTCCAAGCTAGTTGCTCAGCACAGTGCATCCAAGGTTATCCAAGTGCAACTCTCGGCAAAACTGCAATCCAAATTGTAGCTTGCTACAGATCCCCCATCATGCCCCAGGATTCCCACTCTTTTCTTGATATACTGGAAAATATTAGGGTTCAGCCAAACACCCTAATAATGGGCGATTTCAACTACCCCACCATTAACTGGGAAAACTACTCCTGTACCAACTCCTTCGTTCAACGCTTTCTAGAATTCATAAATTCCAGTACCCTGGATCAACTTATCCACACCCCCAAGGGCAACAATATCCTAGACCTGGTCATAAACATGAGTGACCGGTGTTGTACACCCTAAGTAAACTCCTCGCTGGTCAGATCCGGCCATAAGCTTATCACCCTAGATATCCACATCCCACCCCACCCCCCATTAAGGAAACCACTTTAAAGAAGGTCTCCAAAGCCAGCTTCACGACACCCATGCAGATGGACAATACAGTTACGACTGCAGAGTCCTACACAAATGCACACTTGAGTGCATGGATCATGTTATCACAAACAGAGCCAAGAAGCTATCCTCCAAAAAAAAAAAAAAGCAAATCTGGTGGTCCCCTGCCATAAACTGTACAACAGAAGGAAGAAACTGTTGCAAGAGAGTGAAATCCCATGACTGGGGGAGCTCCCTGGTCAGCCTCAGTAAGAAGCTGAGATTCCTTGTAGGAGCCTACAAAGCTAGCTATGAAAAAAAAAATCGCCACCGACTCCAAGGACAACCACAAAGCATTCTATAGCTATGTCAAGAATCTCAATGGCAATACCCAGATCTGCTCCGAGTTAAAGCACAACGGCATGAAAATTACAGAACCAACTGATATCGCCAACATCCTGGCAAATAGGTTCAGTGCTAACTTTACCACCCTCTTACACCCTAACGGGCCCATATGTATACAGGAAAAAGGCAGAGTCCCTGTAATCACAACTACACAGGTAAAAGCTGCACACTCTTAAGTCAAACACAGCATCCATGAGACTGGACAACATCCAAGGCCGCATTTTACACAAACTTCAGAATGAACTGGCTCCCCACCTAAGCACCATGTTCAATCATAGCCTCACATCAGGCTTTGTGCCAACTGAATGGTGCACGGCAACAGTTATCCCACTCCAAAAAGGGGGAGCCACCATTGATCCCGAGAACTATCGCCCTATTAGCATGACGAGCCTTGTCTGCAAGGCCATGGAACACATCATGGAACTCAAAAACATTGGTAAGCT
Organism: Protopterus annectens; assembly: GCF_019279795.1. NCBI lineage: Eukaryota > Metazoa > Chordata > Ceratodontiformes > Protopteridae > Protopterus > Protopterus annectens. The sequence continues at coordinate 901,119,494 of NC_056748.1, forward strand.
CAAAATTCTGGACCCCACGGAGTTCGTGTTTGTGAAAGGCAGAATCGTGCATCCTGAAGCTAATCAACGTCTTTGAGGCAGTCACCAAAGCAGTAGATGAGGCTAAGGTGGTTCACACAGCTATCTTGACCTCGCCAAGGCTTTTGACACCATCCCCCATTCTGGAATTATAGCTAAACTCACAAAACTAGGTATAAATCCCTATGTCACAAGATGGGTTGCCAACTGGCTCACTGGCAGAATTCACATTGTAAAAGTTGCAGACTCCAAATTGGACATCAAACTAGCGACAAGTGGAGTACCACAGGGTTCAAGTCCTGGGACCTCCTGTTTGGTATCTACTTCTCTGAAGTACAGGCAAACACAGAAAGCCTCTGGCTAATGAAGTTCGCAGATGACTGCAAACTAGGAACCACAGTCGAGTCCCCAAATGTGGACATCCTACAGAAGGGCCTCACTGAGACAGATGCCTGGTGTCAGAGCCACTGCTTCAAGCTCAATGCCAAAAAGTGCACTGTCATCCCCTTTGGTAAAAACTCTGTACCCATGAGCTACCACAGCTACTGAATGTGTGTTGAGACCTTGGGACCAAGGTGGACAGTAGTCTCTCTCCTTTGATAATCCCATCGCCGCAGTAGCCAGAAGTCCCTCTACGTGGCACACCTCATCACAAAAGGATTCTCATCCAGGAAGAGAGGTCATTGCTCCCCTCTACTTGGCACTCAGACCCATTATATAGAGTAGAACGCCCCTTTTGGAATGTACCTCAAGACATCTGCAGCAGCTGGAAAGGCCACAGAAGAACCTCACAAAGAGGATTACTGGCCTCGAACAGATGCCCTACACTGACCATCACAAAAAACTCCAGCTTTACTCCGTAGCATATCGCCTACTCAGAGGTGATTTCTGTCTGATATATAAAGCTATGTCAAACCCAGAGCTGTTGGACATGCTACACCTAAAAAAAAACCCAATCCCTCTGAGCTACACGCTCTAGGGACTTAAACCTTGTCACCACAAACATGGCATGCGGGATAGATTCCTGCCCCAGAGAATTCCCACACTCTGGAACACGCTACCATCTATGTCAAGCAAAGTTCCTCATTAACATCTTCACAAAAAAATCTTTGAGTGGATGGGAAATGGGAAATATACCCCGGCAATCAGTTCTGTGGCTCTGCTAGACAGTGGCACAGGAAAATAACTTTCTTGGGTGGCATAAGCCGGGGAATCTTATTGGTGAGGCTTACTTAGGCCCTTGGGCCGGTAGGTACTAGGCTATTATGAGACTAAATACAATATTATGCAGCATTGAAAAGTGCTAAAATTATAAGGGTAACAGTTCATTATTTACTCAATGCAAATGTCAGAGTGGAAAAGTTCAAATAGTGGATAAAGAGGAGGGGAAGAGATGAAAGTGAGAAAGTGTTGGAAGTAATAACTAGGGTAGATATGGGAGGCAGGAGAAAAATGAGTAAAAGTAACATTACAAGTAAGAGAAACGAAACCAAGGAAAATAAACATTGACTAGATTTACTGCGCGTGCATGTACATTCACGTGGGTGTGCGTGTACAAGCACGCGGGCATAAAAGAAATATAAAGCAAATCTGCACAGATACCTGCTTGCTGCCCTGCTGAGGGAGACACTTGTCCAAGTGCAGTGAACTGGCTCCAGTAGGAAGGGATGGCAGCAGACCTCTCATCATAGAGCATGAAATCTGGTCAAGGTCATAAATAGGGGACAAAGGCCCAAAAATTGGGGCAATTTATAAATATTGCACTTACAAACTTAGAAAGTTGATAAACAGGTTTTGCATTAGAGTGAATTTTCTTAGATTACGTTGTGATCTGTAGTGAGAGAAGGGAAGTGGAGGAGACCAAACGACCAATGAAAAGGCCAAAAAAAGACCGGTGATAATGAAACAACAACAAGGATTCCACGTAGAAAAGGTTTATTCTTTAAAACAAGACAAGTGGAGGAGACACTGGAGAGAGAGAGATATGCGCTAGAGAGAAGAGGAATGAAGGTCAGCAGGACTAACACAGAATGTGTGTGTACGAATGACAGGGAGGATACAGGAATGGTGAGGATGCAAGGAGTAGATGTGGTGGAGGAATTTAAATACTTGGGATCAATAGTTCAGAGTAATGGTGAGTGTGGAAGAGAGGTGAAGGAGTACAGGCAGAATGGAGTGGGTGAAGAGTCTCAGGAGTGATTTGTGACAGACAAGTACCAGTAAGAGTGAAAGGGAAGGTCTACAAGAGGGTAGTGAGACCAGCTATGTTATATGGGTTGGAGACAGTGGCATTGACAAAGAGGCAGGAGTTAGAGCTGGATGTGGCAGAGTTAAAGATGTTAAGATTTGCACTGGGTGTGATGAGGGTGGACAGGATTAGGAATTTGTTAGAGGGTCAGCCCAGGTTGGAAGGTTTGGGGACAAAGTCAGGAAGGCAAGATTACGTTGGTTTGGACATGTGCTGAGGAGGGATGCTGAGTATACTGGGAAAAAAGATGCCAAGGGTGAAGCTACCAGGAAAACAGGAAGGCCCAAGATAAGGTTTATGGATGTGGTGAGAGATAACATGCAGGTGGTTGGTGAGAGCAAGTTAACAGAGGACAGGAAGAAATGGAAACAGGGGTCGCCACAGCAGATCATCTAATGGGAACAGCCGAAAGAATAGGATATGAAGTCTGAAAATCAAATGCCTGTCAACTTTCTGACTTCACTGTTCAATGATTTGCCAGTGATTTGACAGAACTGCAATTTTATGAACAGACAAATCTGGGTTTTCTGCAAAAATCTGTACTTTTAAGAGATATGGATGGGAGCCCTGAACCAACACCCATCATTTTCATTTCATTCCTTGTTTAACTTGCTTACTTACGTAATCACTGTAAATAGTTTGTAATATTTGATGCTGATATTATGTAATGCTGTATCTGCTTACCCTTGGAGCTTTTCTCCCTGGGCCTCCACTGAAAATGGACATGCATCCAGTCGGACTATCCCGGTCAACAAATGTAAAATAAAAATAAATAAAATTTGCCAAGGCCATTGCAGCAGTGTTTTGCAGAGAGGTGGGAAAAGCCTTAAATTTAACTGGTATGTTGTGTGGGTAGCTGCGTTTGTGGAAGGTGGAGGTGTGCCTACAGTATGGTGTGAATGTTACGGATTATAAAATGGAGAGATGGAGTAAAACTGTGCTCAGTGAAATCCCTAGCAATTTCATCACTGCTTGATTCAGACATATATTTCCCTGTATTTGTCAGTACAATGTTTGAGTGCATTGGAGTGTGGTATCACTGCTACAACTGCTGCTACTCTTTCAGTACAAGTATCTGCTTTGGAAGTTTTCTCCAGCAGTCTTACTGAGAGGATGAGACATGCTACAGGTACACAACTAAAACAAACTAGATAAATCAATAGAAAGAAAAAGTACTAGGTCACATCAGAGGCTTGGGAGGTCATTGTTAAACTCAGAACTGCTGTAAAATCTATCATTAAATACCGTAAGTTCAGGTTATACTATAAGAGAATAACTATGTAAAGATAACCATGTCAGCAGCCAAAATGCATTACAAGTTAAATATTTTGCTGTGCACATTTTGAAAGATTTATAGACTGGCCTAAACTCTGGACTGGTGTGTTTGCTTTTTTCTTTTTTATTCCTGGGAAATGCTATTCAGAAGTGGAGACATACAAGGGAACAGATTCAGTGGCACACCAGGCTGTGATTTTTTTTGATGTCTATTGCCATGCAAAGCTGACTAAATAGTTAAATCTAGTAAAGCTGGAAATTTGAGACTGCAGCCCACTGAGGGAGGGGAGATGGGAGGAGTAATCTGGCCAGGAACTGAAACTTGCAGAACTGCTCCTTGTGAAAAGTCTATTTTATCTCAGTAATTTGTTGACACTTTTGCAATTTCTTTCAGAGAATGTGTAGTACATCAGTAGGAATTAGAAGTTATGTACTCACCATAATGTTCCATCTGAGTAGGTGTATTAATTTGTCTGCAACCTGTGGGTTATGGATCCGATAAAGGATCCGAACCGGCATGGTTTACCAGCTATGGATCCAAGCTCTCAGCTCCTCCCCTCACCCATAATGCCCTGCTCTACCCTCATGACCTCAGATCGAGTTTGCCAACAGCAAGAACACCCTGAAAAGGGGAACACACCATATGCAGGAAACTGAAAGGCCAGGGGGATAGGAGGGCGGGATGGTTGCAGACAAATGAATACACCTACTCAGATGGAACGTTATGGTGAGTACATAACTTCTAAATCTGAAGTAGGAGATTCATTTGTCTGCAACCTCTTGGGTGGCCATCATGGAAGGATATTCCGGAGCACCACAGAGCCAAAGGATGCTCTACCCCTAGATGCAAGATCCAACTTGTAGTGGGAAATAAAAGTATGAGATGAAGCCCATGTGGCTGCTGCACAAATATCATCTAGAGGAATCCTAGCCTTAAAGGCTGCCGAGGTAGAGATTGACCGGGTTGAATGGGCGTGTACACCCTCCGGTGCGGGCCTTCCTGAAGCTTGATAAGCCAATAAGATACACTGTGAAATCAAGCGAGACAGAGACTTTAGAAATTGGCTTGCCCAAATTAAATTTAGCAAAGGAAATGAACTGGTCGGATTGCCTATGACCAGCCGTTCTGTTTAGATAAAATCTAAGTTGCCTGTGAACATCTAAGGAGTGAAGCTTGTATTCACCTTTGTTTTCATATTTAGGGAAGAAAACAGGGAGGTTAATGGATTGATTAATGTTTGCTTCAGAAGCTACCTTAGGAAGAAAGGATGGATTGGTCCTGAGGTAAACACAGTCCGGATGAAAGACCAAGTAAGGAGGTTTAGCTGATAATGCTTGGAGCTCTGAAACACTCTTGGCCGAAGTAATGGCTACTAAGAAGGCAGTCTTGAACGATAAGAATTTGAGATCTACCGTAGCCGGTTCGAAGGGGGGGGCGGTCAAGGCCTGGAGAACTAAGGAAAGGTCCCAGGGAGGAACCGCTTGTTTTACAGGGGGCCTGAGAAGGAAAGTACCTTTAAGGAAAATTTTACACAACTTTGCCGACTTGAGTGGACTGGAGTCATGACCAATGTGATAATGTGAAATTGCCGCAAGTTGTACTTTGACTGTGGAACTGCTGGCACCATCGTTAAAGAGAGTGGTTAAGAAATCAAGCACTAAAGGGAGAGGAACTGTGAAGGGGTTCAGGCCTTGCCGCGCCGCCCACAAAGAAAACCGTTTCCACTTGCTACGGTAGACTTTCCTAGTGGACTGTTTATGAGCTGCCACCAGGATCGCCTTAACAGGGGACGAAATACCGGGAGTCCTGATCAAGAGTGGAACTGGAGCAGCCAAGCGGTCAGCTTCAGGTTGTCCAGGTTCGGAAGAGATAGGCAGGATGGATGAGATATCAGATCCGGGATCGGATCTAGAATCCAAGGGGGATTCACCGAGTGAGACGTTAGGAAGGGGAACCAGATCTGTCGAGGCCAAAACGGAGCAATGAGAATCATTCTGCAACCCACCCGAGAGGCTTTCTGAAGAACTTGGAGCATCAGAGGCAAGGGGGGATAAGCATACAAGAGACCGGGTGGCCAAGCATGCACCAGAGCGTCTCTTGGGGAACCTCCTGGAGGAGGTATCAGAGCGAAAAAACTGTCGCACTTGGTGTTTGAGGGAGAGGCAAAAAGATCGCATGAAGGAGTTCCCCACAGTGCGAATATGCGTTCCGCTACTTGAGTATTGAGAGACCACTCGTAAGGGGTCAGAATGGTGCGACTGAGCTTGTCCGCCAGGATGTTGGACCAACCCGGAATGTGCGTTGCTATTAGAAAGCGGTTGGAGGAGATTGCCCATTCCCAAACTCTCATGGCTTCTCGACAGAGGGTAAGACCTCGTTCCTCCTTGCTTGTTGATATACCAGACAACCGACATGTTGTCCGATTGAATCGCAATTGTTCCCAAGGGAAGAAAGTCCTGAAGTGCTAGCAACGCTAAAAGCACTGCTCTCATCTCTAGAACGTTGATATGCAGTAAGGTCTCTGAATCGTTCCAAGTGCCTTGGACGGTCCGGCCCGCAAAATGCGCCCCCCCCCCACCCGAGGCGGGAGGCGTCCGTGGTCACCGTGGCGAGAGGGGGAGAAACACAAAATGGGCGCCTCCGTGAAGATCTGGGGAGTGAAGCCACCACAGGAGGGACCGCTTGTAAGCCTTGCTGATCGCAATGGGATGATGCATAGGAAGAGCAAGGTATGACCACTGTACTAAGAGTCCACTGGAGGATGCGCATATTGAGCCTGGCGAAAGGAAAAAGTGCTATAGCAGACGCCATGGACCCTAGAGCCCTCAGGACCAACTCTGCCGGAACTGAACTTGAGTGGAGAATGGCCCGCACCTGGAGCTGCAGATTTTGAACTCTGTCCGCAGTGAGGAAGGCTTTTAAACTCCTTGTGTCTAACCTGGCCCCTATAAAATCTAAGAGCTGTGTGGGTGCTAGGTTGGATTTCTGTGTTTATAGTGATGCCCAGATTGGGAGCAAGATGGAGAAAGGAGTCTCGCGCCAATAGTAGTAGATGCCTTGTTGGGGCGGTAAGGAGCCAGTCGTCCAGGTAGGGGAAGACCTGCACCCCCTGAAGCCTCAGGTGGGCCGCTACCACTGCTAATACTTTGGTGAACACCCTGGGGGCTGTGGTGAGACCAAAGGGAAGGACCCGGAACTGGTAGTGACTGGCTCCCAGCCGGAAGTGGAGAAACCTCCTGCAGCGCCTGTCCATTAGGATGTGGTAGTACGCATCTTTGAGGTCTATGGAACACATCCAGTGATTTTCTCCCAGAAGGGGGAGAATAGATTGCAGAGTGACCATTCGGAACTTCTCCTTGGGAACTGCCAGGTTCAAGAGAGAAAGGTCTAAAATTGGTCTTAGATCCCCAGTCTTTTTTGGCACTAAAAAGAACTTGGAGTAGAACGCCGATCTGGTCTGGGGGGACGGGCTGGATGGTTCTTTTCTTTAGCAGATGGCCAATTTCTGCCAAAGCGACCTCCCGTTGACCGGGTGGAACGTCTGGGAGGGACTTCAATTTTGGTAAGTGACAAAATGGGATGCGGTATCCTCTGGATATAATTTGGAGAACCCAGCGGTCTGAAGTTATGGACTCCCATGCCGCTAGGTGCCCCGAAAAACATCCCCCGACTGCCTCCAGAGTGGAGCAGCCGGGCAACCCCTCAGGGTTGCTGCGCGGGCCGTTCAGAGAAGGGTTCTCTGGACCCGAAGTTCCTGGGAGCCCCTCTGCCTCTAGGGCGGCGTCCTCCCTGTCCTCCTCTGCCACGGAAGGACTGGTTGTCCGGAGCAGGCTGGGATTGCTGCGACTTCCGGAACCACATATTCTTCTGACCCTTTTGGTTCCTAGAATAGGGCCTCTGGGGTGCAGAGAAGCGGATTCCAACGGCAGACAGAGTCTTCCTGTCCTTCTCGCTCTGGGTCAAAGTGTCGCGAACGGTTTTGCCAAAGAGGGCAGAACCATCAAAGGGGGCGTTCGCCAATGACGCTTTGAAGGGCTCTGAGAAATCGCAATGACGGAGCCAGGCCTGACGTCTAGTGACTAGACCTGCCCCTGCGGCTCTAGCTGCGCCTTCCGTAGCATGGGAGAGTAGCCGCATAGAGGTATTGGTAACTGATCTAAGAGTGGCCATGCGGGTGGAGTGCAGCACTTTGTCCTCCTCCGACATGGACTCTGGGGGAGATGCAGCGTATTCTTTAATGAGATCGCGCTGCATCCTAATTACGTGTGCCAGGTAGTTCAGCGCCCTTACAGAGAAGGACGCTGAACTAAACATCCGCTTCCCCAAGCGGCCCATCATCCGAGACTCCTTGCTCGGGGGATGGACTGAGGGACTCTCCTGAGCAAGTTCCCTCTTGGTGGCCGCCACCGTCAACATGGCATCTACCGGAGGCCCCTTACTCCAATGGGCACGGTCAGACGGTGGGCTGAGGATCCAGTCGGGCCTCTTAGGGATTGGCTCCACAGTGTCCGGTTCCTTCCACGCCCTGGTGGTAATGAGGTCTACCAGGGGGTCAGCAGGAGGGGACACCCAAGAGGTAGATGGGCCCGCTTCAAATGCCTCCAAGAACACGGACTCGTCAGAGGAAGACTTGGGGGCAGACCACCCCCCCCCCTTATGCGGAGCATTTCCATGATGTCTCCAAATGAGACATCCTTGGGGGGTGACCGTGGGGAGCCTTCCCCTTCCTCCAAATCCGTGTCTTCCGTGAGAGACTCGGGGGAGTCAATGTGCCTCCTTTTGCACGTATGCTTGCGAGGAACATCCTCTGGGGGGGCTGTCAGAGGACTCCTCGCAAGCAGCAACCTGTTCCAAGGGAGCAGCTTGGGGCACCAAAGCGGGCTGTCCCAAGGGCCGGATGGTGGAAGCCTGACCCAATGCAGAGGGAGCGCGGGACGGAGCCGAAACAAGTGCCGGGGGTCCGGAGACCCTCAACAGGGCCCTCTCCACTACATCAAAGGCAGAAGGGGAGCCGACCTCGACCAAAAGATCCGACAATCGGCCCCCCCTCAGATCCGAAGAGTGGATCGGAGCCGGCGCCGAAGCGCTCGGATCCGAAGGGACAGTGCGCTCCGACAGACTGCGCCGAAGGAGCACTGATCCCCCTGGATCCGAGGCTCGGATCCAGGCTCAGAGAGGTCGGATCCGATGCACTCGAGGGCAGGGTCGGATCCGAAGTACCAAGTACTATCGGCACCGACCCACCCCCGGCTCCGAAGCTGCTCGGCTCCAACTGCTCCGAACCCGGGTAGCGGGTCGGAGGAGCAATTGGCTTGAAAAAGGGGGTCGAGCTCCCCCCCAGAGGGGGGGGGGGAGGCAAGAGCACTCCCATCTGCATCCGGGCCTGGATGAACCTTCTCATCATCTGGTCCAGATCAGCATCCGATAGGCTGTAAGTTGATCTCGACGAGGCTACCGAGGTAGGCCTTGAGTGCCTCCTCGATAGCCTCGACTGAGATCGGGTCTCCTCCTCCTCGGGTCCCGGTGAAAAACACACTGGAGACCGGAGCCGAGGAGGGGGAGAGCCAGCAGACAAGGGGGCCGGGGGAGAAGCCCGCTTGGCTGGCGGGGCCAAAACAGAGGTCTCGGCCCGCCGCTTATGGTGCTTCTCCCTCCGGTCCTTCCTCCTAGCATCCCTCTCCTCCGAACCAGAAACGGGAGGTTGAGTCCCAGGAGGAGGAGGGGGAGCCGGAGAGGGAATAACCATGGTAACAGTTACCCCCGAAGGAGCGGAGGCCGGAGCAGAGTCCAGCGGCAAGAGACCTGCCAAAACAAGCTTGGACCTCCGCTCCTTCAATGCCGTGGGGTTGAACCCTGCACAAATGGAGCATCCAGATGTGAGGTGTTCAACCCCCCAGGCATCTAACACACCGAGTGTGGCCATCAGCTGGGGAAAGCTTATGGCCACACTCGGAGCACTTAGAAAAAATGGCTTTGGGCTTTTCAGACATCCCAAACTAACAAAATAAAGTTACTAGAACTACAGTAAAAGTAACAAAAAAAAAAATCACTCACAGGCCCAACACACTACGCTACCAGCGAGGGGAGGGATATAAAATTAAGATTAAAACTCTAAAAAAAGTAATACAAGAGGGAAACCTACACTTCCACACAAAATTAACCAAACATTTTTTAAATTTGAGTAATTTAAACACTAAATATATCACTTAGCTGGAGAGCTGGAAAAAACAATCTGGTCACCATGCGCGGCAAACGAGATCTGAGGTCATGAGGGTAGAGCAGGGCATTATGGGTGAGGGGAGGAGCTGAGAGCTTGGATCCATAGCTGGTAAACCATGCCGGTTCGGATCCAATATCGGATCCATAACCCACAGGTTGCAGACAAATGAAATCTCCTACTTCAGATCAACATTTGTAAAACTCTACGCATACCAGTCAATGACATGAGCTGCAGACTCTCAAACTTGGCAGTTTTTTTTCAGGTGTTCCAAACTAAATGAATGGAAGTCTAGGGCTATTTGTTCTCAGTCTGTGCATTATGGGACAGATTTAGCTTTCCAAAGGAATCACGAAGCAGATGAGTAAAAACAAAATAAAATTAGAAATGAGTACTTATTTTGCTGCAGGCAGCTTTGGGAGGTGTAGTAAATCATGGCAAGATAAAAATGTTTTCATCATTTGCCCGTAGTGGACACAAGTTTTTAAGCAGCATTATGCTCTCTCCACTGGGAGAGCCAAACCTGCCTTAGCTACTCCCAGACTAGCTATACCCATGCTTAGGACTGCCAAGGAGCTATAGAAGCTGTATGATGCTAGCTTGGCAGGCTTCAAGCAGAATCTTCCTCAGGCAGTATCCATCCAAGGAAGTGTGTTGTGAGCTACATTGGTGCATCATCCAAGCAGCCACATGCAGCTCAATCTCAGCCTTACCCCCAGTGGTTAAGCCCCCCCGCCTGCATACCTTTGATCTCTACCAGAGCTCAATCATTAGGGTGCGTTGTCTGGGTGCACAAACCCACTTAACCATTACCCATCCTGCCAACTCCTTGAAGCAGTCTATTCAAGCTCAGGTCATCTGGCCTGTAGTTAAAGCATTATTCCCATACACCACTGTCGGCTGTGCAAGCATAATACACTTATAGTCATATTAATGCAAAGTAATTTTGAAGCTTACAGTTAGGACTGTATGGGAATTCAACAATGGCACACATTCAAAAATCCCTCAAAAAATGCTGACCGCAACCCTAACAAGACTTCAGATGAAAACATGCAATATTGTCAAAGTGTTATTGGCCTAGTAGTTGTAGAAAGTTGACATTTTTGAAATTTTGGAGGTCAGAAGGCCAGTCAAGTTTTGGAGGGGAAGTGGTGACCCCCCCCCCCCCCAACTTACACCAGTCCAAAAGTCAATACAGTTTGTTACAATGCAGTTGGCTATAAAATTTAAGAAAAAGTCCATTACAAGATAAAAGCAGTTAAACTTTATGCAACAAAACTGACATAGTAAACAAATACATCACGAGTGGTGCATTTTTAGTCTGCTTCTAAATTAAATGTATATGTACATATAAGCTGTTTGATCATATCACTACCTGGAGTAATAACATGGCATAATATTGTTGCCTGTGTACAAAGGTGGCATCCCAGCATTCAAGTAAATTAGGTAAAGATCTACAATGGATTCAGCTGCAAAGAGGAAGAGACATTCTGAAGACAATCCACCACTCCAAGTTCCAGCAACAAGGACCAGGCAGAAACTGTGGTTCTGTAGTTACTGCCAACAGCTCTATCCAACACCCAGATTCTCAGTTTGCAAACGGCATCTGAAGATCACAAGAATCCAGAAGGTGCAAAGCTTGAATCTGGACCTTATGTTCTATCCTTATCTATGATGCCAAGACCATGATCTCACTGACCATCAACAGGCACAAATACTGGAACTTGTCCAATTCTACAAAAATTAAAGAAATCCATCTGTGCCATGATCAAAGTAGACTTTCATCCAATTTATATTCATCTCAAGGATCTGCAACCAAGACAGCACCAAAATATCACATCCAAAATTATTTTTTTTTTAGATTTATCAGCCAGGAAGCAAACCACTCTGGTACAAGAGAGGAAAAACTTTCCTGGAAGGTTTGGTTCACAAAAGCAAATCCCTAGATGACAGCACTAGGTGCAAAATTAATGACAGCATTTTGTCCTGAAAATTATGCCCACCAAGGGTGGGGCAAGAGAAGTTCCCTGAGCAAATTCCAGACACTGAGCTAAAAGGTGTTCATACATCCAGCAACAAAGATGCTCTACAGTCAGACCATCCAAAACCAAATGCATTAAGTATACCGACCACATTTGCTGAGCACCAGAACATGATCATCCACCCAATTAAAATGGCAGAAACAGAACAAATTCAAACCTTTCTCCAAACCCTTCTCCAACCTCCTCAAAGCAAAAAAAGAGTTTAAAGTCTGCCCCAAACACTATGCTACAATAGGCCAATCTGCCACAGAACTTCCAAACTCCAGAATGCACCTTAAGGGGAATTCTAACAATCCATTGTCCCACAACCACAGACTATATTCGGAATTCAAGCAAAGCTACCGGTAGAGTTAGTGACTTCACCAGCACAGGGGAATGGATAGAAACAAAAGTGATACTCTAGGCCTTCATGGAAAATGACAAACACCCCCACCCTCCATTTCGGCTGGCCAGATACAATAGTGGAAGGAACATAGTTAACAGAAAGATGATTAACCATCACCCCTTGGGTGGTCATCTGGTTGAAACAGCTCCTCTTTGGAGTTGACATCCACAACCTTGTTCCATAGCTCCTCGTTCAATAAATTAAACTTAAGCCACATCACGCTATAAGCTTTACCAAGAACTGCAGGCTCAGGCATGTGCATCACCACATGCAGCTAAAAATACTGCACTTTATAATCAGGACATTATAAACAATGACCTTCATGAGATCCCAAGTCCACACTTAAGAACGTTTGAATTATCTAGCTCCTACCTTACTAGGTGCACTTAGTGAGAAGGTGAAAACAGTTAAGCATCCTAGACAACAGTGAAATACAAACACTTTCTACACCTTTCCAGAGCTATTAAGACCATCGGCTAACATGGTGAGAAAATGATGTGGTCTCTGGTACCTTATGGCTGGGCCAAAGAGACAAGCAACTTAATACTTAAAATTGATATACCTGCTTTGGCAGGAACTGCTGAAGGACATCAGCTAATCTGAAGCTGAACCAGTGGTGTAAGGGCGTCTTCCACACTGCCTTGATGGTACTGCAATGACAGGCTGCCAACGTTCAGTCTAGAGCTTTCAAAGGTCTGGCAGCATCTCACAAGGAATGATACCAAAAATGAGGAAAAGGCAGAGAAGCTCACAATATCCTTCAGTCTCAATTTGATAGTGAGAGCTGAAATCGCCAAGGAACTAGAGAATAAATACTATTCTCTGCTGCACAAGAAAAAACTCATGAGAAAAACATGCAAAGGACTGATGAATAAGCAATGGATTGCTTACTTAAGGACAGCAGGTGGCATAGAAAGGACCTGGTGCTTTTCTGCAAATCAAGATCAATTCAGTAGTGTTTCAACTTATATCTGCTGCTAATAGGACCACTCTACTACAGTTCTTCTTGTGAAGATTTCTACAAAGTTGGCAGCTTCATAGAGGGAAAAATTCCCTTCAGATGCAGAGTAGCCAAGTTAAACTTTTTGGATAAGTAGCAGTTGTAAAATGTTTAAGCAGTATAACCAGTGCTGGAGTGGAACAGGCTGGTAATCTGACAGCTATGTGGTTACTTTCCAGTACTCGGCATACAAATTCTGGTAGACTTTAAACAAAAAGGATCACAACCTCAACTGGGGTTCTTGCCAGCAGCCCAAAAAAATCTGGAGATTACAGCACTAAGATATACATTACATGCTATGTGCCCATAAGGTCAGACATCTCTAAACTTTTAGTTATGTACTCACCATAACTTCAGATGTTTGGGATCCATCTCGCCTACATTCTGACTGATGGGTTCGGAGCCGATCCCTCGGCTCCGACTCGGAACGCTTATGCCAAAGAGCGAAGTCTTATTGGCTGAGCTTACTATATCCCAGGATGCACCACTACCAATCCCCCAGATCTAGTTTGTCCGCATACATGCACACATGCAAGCACTGCTTATATAACATCGTCAGAAGAAACAAGATAAAACAGTAGAACTCAAAACCGTTCAATCTCTTCTGATCTCCAAGGCCGGGGGAAGGAGGGTGGGTATTAGGAATGTAGGCGAGATGGATCCCAAACATCTGAAGTTATGGTGAGTACATAACTAAAAGATGTTATGTGATCCTATCTCGCCTACATTCTGACTGATGGGACAGCGTCCCTAGCACCTGAATCCTGGGTGGCTCACTGGAAAACACTCCTGAGTACCGTGGAACCAAATGATGCTCGCCCTTTAGATGCCACATCCAATTTATAGTGGGAAATGAAAGTGTGCGGATTGGACCAAGTAGCCGCAGCACAAATCTCAGAAATAGCGAGCTTGGAATGAAAAGCTATAGAAGTAGCCATAGCTCTGGTAGAGTGAGCTTTGATAAATGTTTTAAGTCGCTTATTTGAAGAGGAATAAGCCTGAGTTATACAATCTCTAATCCATTTGGAGATAGTAGCTTTTGTGATGGTTTTACCCAATTTATTGTCTGAGAAGGACACAAACAACTGGTCTGATTTACGAATTTGCTGAGTCCTGTCTAGATAGAAGCGCAATTGCCTGTGAACATCCAATTTATGGAGAGTGTATTCTGCTTCATTGGAGAATTTTGGGAAGAAAACTGGTAGCTCTAGAGATTGTTGGAGACAGAGATTAGAACAGACCTTTGGGACAAAAGATGGGTTAGGCCTAAGTGATACTCTATCCTTGTGAAAAATCAAGTACGGTGGTTTGATAGATAGGGCTTGAAGCTCTGAAACTCTTCTTGCAGAGGTAATTGCAACTAAGAAGGCAGTTTTCCAAGACAGATATTTTAACTCACATGTAGCAGCCGGTTCGAAAGGGGAAGATGTTAATGCGAAGCACCAAATCAAGAACCCACGGAGGCGCAGGATGAAAAACTGGGGGTCTTAACAGCCCCGCACCTTTAATGAAAGTTTTGCATAATCTGCTGCTCATCAACGGTGGATCCATGGATTCGTGAAATTTAGAGATAGCTGCCAGTTGGACTTTAATAGTAGAGACTGAAGATCCTTGATTAAACAAGGATGTTAAAATTTCAAAACCTCTGGGATCGGGCAGTGATAGGGTCTAAGCCCCTGAGTTGAGCCCAGATAGCAAACCTCTTCCACTTACTGAGGTACAATTTCTTAGTGGTGGGTTTGTGGGCCGAAGATAAAATGTGAATAACTTCCGGTCTAAGGTGTGATTTCTGACTAAAGTCGGAAGTGGAGGAGCCAAGCTGTCAACTTCAAAGTGTGAAGGGACTGGTGTTGTCGTCCCGACTGATGAATTAGCAGATCCTGAGTTAGATCTAAAACCCAAGGATCGTCCACCGCATGTTTCTTCAGGTAGGGAAACCATACCTGACGAGGCCAGTGCGGAGCAATTAGTATCATTGTGGACCCCAATTGAGAAGCTTTCTGAATGACTTTGGAGAGAAGTGAAATCGGAGGAAAGGCATAAAGTAGCCCTGTTGGCCAAGGCTGTGCTAGAGCATCCATAGCTGCTTCCCCCTGATGTGGAGTCAAGGAGAAGAACCTTTTGCACTTCGTGTTTTGTGGTGTTGCAAACAGGTCACAGCACGGCGTCCCCCATCTTCTGAAAACCTGAGCTGCTACTGTTTCGTTCAGGGACCACTCGAGGAGAGAGAATTGTCCTGCTTAATCTGTCTGCCAATATATTGGATTTCCCCGGAATGTGGGTCGCTACCAAGAAACGGCTGGTAGCTACAGCCCATTCCCACACCCTCATGGCCTCTCTGCAAAGGGGGTAAGATCTGGTCCCTCCTTGTTTGTTTAGATACCAGACCACTGACATGTTGTCTGTGTGAATAGCGATAATGCCCTGAGGGAGAAACTTGTGGAGGGCCTGTAGGGACAGAAGTACAGCCCTCATCTCCAATACATTGATGTGGAGAAAGGTTTCGTCTGGAAGCCAGGAACCCTGAACTAACCTGCCCAGACAATGCCCCCCCCACCCTGTCTGGGAGGCATCCGTCGTCAGGGTGACCACCGGAGGGGGGATAACAAAAGGACTTCCCTGATTCAGATTGGACGGCTGAAGCCACCAGCGAAGGTCCCGTTTGCACGTTCTGTAATGATAATGGGGTGATTGAGGGGAAGATCCTGAAAGGACCATTGAGTCGATAATAGCCACTGAAGAATCCTCATGTGCAGTCTTGCCAGAGGAACTAGGAGAACCGTGGCAGACATCGAACCTAAAAGTTGCAGGACCATCCTGGCTGGGGCCTTGGATCTTGAAAGCAGGGCTTGAACTTGGCCTTGTAAAGTTTGAATTCTTTCGGTAGGAAGAAAAACGCGCATCAATTTTGAGTCTATCTCTGCTCCTATGAACCTTATGCGCTGAGAGGGCAGCAAGACAGACTTTGACCAATTGAATGTAATTCCCAGGGTAGCACCCAGGGAAATGGTGGCTTTGAGGTTGTCCATTAGTAGATGACTGGTGGTGGCAGTCAGGAGCCAGTCGTCCAGATAGGGAAACACTTGGAATCCAAGACTCCTCAGGTGAGCAGTTACTACTGCCAAACACTTGGTGAACACCCTGGGGGCTGTGGTGAGACCAAAGGGCAGTGCACAAAATTGGAAATGACTGTCTCCCAGGCTGAAGCGCAGATACTTCCTGGACGCCCGATGTATCGGTATGTGATAATAGGCGTCCTTGAGATCTATGGAGCACATCCAAACATCCTTCAACAATGGGAGAATGGATTGTAACGTGACCATTCGGAATTTGGATTTCGTGACGGATTGGTTTAGTCTGCTGAGATCCAATATTGGTCTCAGGTCCCCTGTCTTTTTTGGCACTAAAAAGAACCTTGAGTAATTTCCAGATCCGATCTGGTCTGTGGGGACCGTTGGATGACTCCTTTCTAGCAGCTTTAAAGCTTCTGCGGCTGCAATTTCCCTTTGACTGGGTGGTGGGTCCGGGATTTTTTTGGACGGTGGGGGTGAGTGTGTGAAGGGAATGGTGTAACCTCCGGCAATAATCCGAAGCACCCATCTGTCCTGAGTGATAGACTCCCAGGCTTTTAGGTGCTTGGCAAACGGCACCCGACTGGCTCGAGCAGCACAGCCGGGCAATCCCTCATGAAGTGTGGGAGGCTGAAGAGCCACTTAAAGGACTCGCGGTCTCCAGAATTGCGGGGCCCTCTGCCACCTCTGGGACGGCGTCTCCCAGAAAAATTTCCCCGTCCTCTGCCTCTGGAGGGGAATCTTCCTGCTGTTGAGGGAAAAACTTACGTGATTTGCGGAACCACATCTTCCCTCCTCCTTTAGCCTTGGGATAAGGCCGAAGGAGTGGAATAACGGCACCTACGGCAGATAAAGTTTTTCCCTCTTGCTCACAGCGGTAAGAGTGTCTTTAACCTTAGGTCCAAACAAAGAGGACCCATCAAAGGGAGCGTCGAAGGAAGACTTGAAGGCCTCCAAACTGACACAACGGAGCCAGGCTTGTCTCCGTGAGCCACGCCTGTGCCTGCCGCTCTACCGCCCCTTCGGCCGCATATGAAATGAGCCTCATGGACGAGTTAGAAATTGAAGTAAGGATAGCCAACTGAGAGCTAACCGACTGGGCTAGCTGCTCAGGTAGGTTACCAGAGAGGGAATCTGACAGCTCCTTGACCAGATCCCTCTGAAGCCTGGTAAAATGTGCCAAATAATTCAGGGACCTTAAAGTAAAGGCCGCTGAAGTCAGGGTGCGCTTCCGCGGTCCATGCTCCTAGACTCCTTATTAGGAGGATGGACGGACGTTGAAGCCTCTACCACGCCCTGTTGTGTAGCAGATGCCACCACCATGGCATCTACAGCCACGCCTTTAGTCAGGAACTCCTTCTCGGGTGGGGCAGACAAAAATTTGTTAGGACGAGAAGGCACTGGTTCCACGGTATCTGGGTGTTCCCACGCCCGACAAACCAAATCCAGGAGCTCAAGGGCGGAGACACCCAGGAGGCGGAGGGCAGAGCCCCAAAGGCCTTGAGAAGCACTGACATCAGCAGAGGGGGTTTGGATATCCAGCCTCGTTGTTTGAGGATCTCTAAAATGTCTGCAAATGAGACATCATCCGAGGACGACTTCGGGATCCCTCCGCATCATCAAGATCAGTGTCCGATGTAATAGACTCGGGGAGTCCACGTGCTTCCTCTTGCACGATCTCTTCCTTGGGGCTCCTCTGAAGACAACTCCGAAGAACCCTCAGGAGGAGGGGAACCCCAGTGGGGTAACCTCAGGCCCAGGGGCTCCGCTGCCTAAGGACAGGGAACTGCCAAAGACCCAGTCTCCACGCCCAGGAAGGTGCCGGTAAAGCCGGAGAGATGGCAAGAAGACTTGGCCAAGACACTCCTCATAGCTCTGAAAGCCGGACCCCAGAATCCTGGGAGTGTCCGTCCCCGAGCCATGATAGCAGACGGAAGTCCCGCAGCCAAGCACCGAGAGGGAGGCTCGGAACCGACAGCATAGGTCCCAAACATCACCCCGGTCCAGCCGAAGAAGTCCGTGTACCAAACTCGGACCCAAGGCCAGGGTTGGAGTAAGGGTCGGAGCCGACCCTAAGACCTCCACCGGCTCCAACAGCACCTGCTCCGACGGAGCCGGGCGGTCGGAGGAGGAATGGCAATGACATGGGCATGGGTCGCCGGCTCCGAAGCCAACTGGGTCGGAGCCGAAACAAATTTTTGAAAGACTGGGGACTGGAACAGTCTTTGGAGCACCCTGTCTATGTCCGAATCTGACATCCTCGATGACCTAGAGGATACTGAACGGGTTCGAGATGGCCTCTCCAACGGCCCCAAGGGGCTAGGGGACCGGCTCCGAGGCGACTCGATGACTATCGGCGCCGAAGGAATACCCAAACTAGTTTCCATCGGTGCCGAGGAGGACTTCGGCGCAGAGGAGGAAGTGTCTGAGCGGACAACCTTCATCGGCTCAGATACCAGTGGAGCCGACGAAGGTGACCCGCCTCTTGATGCCCCAGCCATCGGCTCCGAAGCCAGAGGAGTCGAGACTGGTGGCATCGAGGCACACCATTCCGCCCTCGGCTCCGAAGTCCTTGGAGCCGAAGGAGAAACCTGCCTATGTCTTTTGGCGGTCGGAGCCGACGCCCTTTTCTTTTTAGCAGGAGAAGGAGAGGATGCTAAAGCTTCTTCAAAGGAGGGTTTTATAAGGCCTTTTAATATGAGCTTATTTTTCCTCTCTTGGAGGACCCTCGAGGAAAAAAGCGTGACACACGCTGCAGGACTCCTGCAAATGTTTTGCACCCAAACAAACACAGAGAGAGTGGTCATCTGTTATAGACATTTTAAAGTTGCACTTGGTGCACTTTTTAAAGCCTGAAGGCCTAGGAACCTGAGACATTCCGGTAAATTATTCAGTGAACTAGCCAAACACAGTACAAACACTGTAATTATGACAGAAAAAGAAATTCTCTGCTTTGTCGTCCTTTTTAAAGAAAAAGAAACTATCAGCAGTATAAAGGATCCGAGATCCCTAAACAGAACAGAAGTCACCTAACAACCAAAAAGACCGGGAAAGGCCTTTCCACACAAGAGGTACTCCTAGTCAATCAACACTCAACACAAGAATTTACCAAGTAAATTTCTCCAAACGCACTCTAAACACAAGATAGCTGTTAAAACAGCTTTTAGTTGAAGAATAAAGAAATTCCTGACAGAAAGTTGGTGAAAATAATCACTACTTAGCTCAGCCAGCTCAAGACCACGTCTTCACTTGTTAGCGGCAAACGAGATCTGGGGGGTTGGTAGTGGTGCATCCTGGGATACAGTATGCTCAGCCAATAAGAGACTTCGCTCTTTGGCATAAGCGTGCCGAGTCGGAGCCGAGGGATCGGCTCCGAACCCATCAGTCAGAATGTAGGCGAGATAGGATCACATAACATTATAGGATTTTGATACCTTACAATTCAACAGGGAGTGCCCTTATCTTGAAGATCCAATCAAAAATTCACCAAGGAAGATTCTACAGCAGACTTAGAAAAATGATTGCTTACCAGTCAGAGAAAAACACCAGAAGCAAAATGTACTGACATTTAAAGAATGCAACCATAGAAGATTCAAAGATAAATACAACATGGCAGCTGCAGTCTTATCGTAATGGTTCAGCAACACATTTATGGAACAGTAAAACAAACCATGCAGAATTTTCCAAAATGCCAGACCATTCTACTGTATATACAAACATATTGGATAATAGCTTCCAATATTCTGTTGCACTTTAAAACAAAAATCTAAATTACAGTCAAAATGTTTATTACCTTGATAAGGGCTCTCTTTGTGAGTTTCTGGTTAACTTCAGGCTTATTCATTATGTTCTTTGCTCTATGGGCATATTCCAAAGTGCTAAGAGTTTCCTATTCACAAAAAATACAAAGTGGCAACCAACATAGTTAACATTCAGACTGCTTAAATGGAGAGGCACTAATTTTAGAGAGCTCATCCAGTCATCTGGCAAGTGCATTACAACATACAATACAAATCATTTGAAAAGACTGAAGTGGAATTTTTCATCCTTTCTGTAGCAGGTAATTGGAATGTAAACTATTAACTCAACAAATTCAGTAGCAAAACAAGTTTTCTCTTGTATAAACAGAAAATAAGTTGTACCAATCAAACCAGGAAGAGAGAAGAAACTTGCCTCCAAATTTATAGATGCTGGAGAAATTGTAGCAATAATGGAGGTCTTTGTTCTTCCCCCAAGGGAATCCTGCAGAATTCGAGTTAGCTTGGATTCACGGTATGGAACATGAGGAGTCCTCTCCACAAGAGCAGTTATCACTCTGCCCAAAGTCAGTAGAGACTGGTTGATATTACCAGCCTCACGAGCTCTCTTATCAACAGCACCAGAGCGGCCAATGTTTTCACTTCCAGCAAGATCAACCTAGGAAGAAAAAACAGTTAAAACAGAAAATTAACTGATGTTCTTTTCAAAGTTGCAATCATTGGATTTAAATATGCCACACTGATTAAATTCTGGGCAAAGTATCCTAGAACCAAAGATTAACACCAACAAATATTTTAATTAAAGCAATTTAGTTTTTTCATTAATGTTGTAAATATACAAGACAACAAAGATGAGCAAACAATGCAGTGGCCAGAAAAGAAACTGGCAATACCACAACACTTCTACAGATATTGACATCCGGCACTATTTAGACTCCAACCACCCACCCCCGTTTATTTTTTTTACCCAGATTAGATGTTTCATAATGGTTTCTAACAAATTGAACTCAAGTGGCACAGAAGGCTGGGAAGAATAACTGCTAACTGCTTGGAGATGCAGGAAACAAGAAATACTACATCTGAAAATGTTTAACATCTTCAAAAAGCAATAAGAAATTCAGAAGGAGCTAGATGAATTCCAAAACAGACAAGTACAGGAGCTTCTTAAAAGCAATATCACGGAATCCCAAAGTGGGCTCAAATACACATTAGTCTGAAAACGAAAAGCTCAGAAGCTTTTTACCACAGCTTTTATGATACCTGAAAGGATGGCAATTGCTCCCTATTTGAGTTTGTAGATGACTCAAGTACTAAAAACATGCAAATAAAAGGAACAGACTCAGTTTGTATGCAGAAACTTCAGCATACTCAACTTAGTAAACTAATATACTGTGAACTCGTACTTAGAAGGGGGGCAACTTTAACATGTAAAATATGAGCCACTCACATGCAAAAAAGTGGCTTCTTTGCAGAGACTACCACCAGAAGGATACACAATAAAGAACTTCAATCTAGTCAGAATGGCAATCTGAAGGGGATACACAGTACTGGTGAAAACCACTACCAGTTTTGTCTACACTCCCATTTGTACCAAATGATACAAAACTAGACAGAATATTCCATAACCGATCCTGGTAATCTGCTATTCTCTACACAAAGGAAGGCCTACACTACACACTTGAATTATTACAGACCCATACAAAACAGGATAACAGCAACCTTAAACCACTAATTTTATACTGCTCTGGTATTTTAGGAAGTGCAGTTGTGATGTCAGCTTACCACAACTGAGTGTTACGAGTATGGTCAGTGTGTCATTTGGGGACACAGACATCCAGTCATACAATGCAAGGCACCCATGTGCCCCTAGCACATTTGAAATCACTTCATCCCAATGTTCTTTTACGTGAAGCATGTCTAATAGATGCAAATGGGTCATCTTGCACAGTAAGTTTTGTAAAAATGGATTATATAATTACTATCCAATGAAATGACACTTCTAAAGATACGCATCCTAGACTAGTAAAGCCCTAAAAAGGCAGAACTCTATGAAAAAAACACTGTAAATCTTACAGTAAGATTAACTAAAGTGATAAGTTGAAATAGATGCCTGATGCATGATAAAGTACAGCTGTGTACACTTACCATAAATGTAGAGGAGTGTATTCACTGTTGCAGTCCTAACATATGGGTTATCCGGCTCCCGGTAGCCCTCAGTCGGCCCGAATACCAAAGTCCTTGGCATATGTCGGCTGCCGTCGGTTGTAAACTGATGCCAGATCATCAGGTATAAAGGGAGGCAGCCAACGCCATTTCCTCAGGTTTTTCTTGCCTTAACTGTCAGGAGTCCCCAAAAGGACAATCCAGGAAGGAAACACCCTGGAAAAAAGCCATCCAAAAATAACAATTAGTCTGAGCCTTAAGAAAAAATGGGGAATGGAGGGTGGGAAAAGTACAGTTTTGTACCTACCATAAATGTAGATGTCCGAATTTCGATAGTCTGCTGCAGTCATAACTGGGTTGTCCTGTCGCCAGGCAGCCCTCTTCAGTCGGGCCGGATTCCAAAGTCGGGTCGGCTTCGGCTGATGTCGAATCCCCACCTCGCCATCTCTGTTAAGGGTATATAAGCATCAGCCAGCCATAATTTTTTCTTTGTTCTGTTTCTGCCCTCAAATGCCAGAAGCCTCTAGAAGGCTAAAAATTTTGGATAGATGCCAATGCTTCCAAAGAAAAAGATAGAAACAAAAAAAAAAATAAGCATGTACATAAAATTTTCAAATACAAACAAATAAACCACTAGCTAAGTAGGGGCCTCAGCTAGGGTAAACAGAAGGAGAAACACCCTAGGAGGAGGAGGGAGGTCTTGACCCTAGGACTGCAACAGTGAATACACTCGAAATTCTACATTTATGGTAAGTGTACACAACTGTACTGTGTTGTGCTTCACTGTTGCAGTCCTAACTTGCGGGTTGATTCCCAAAGCCCAGGAAGAAAAAAGGGGGGAGAAGAATCACAGATTAAGGATTGGCAGGGAGGCCTTGCAAAACTGCAGAGGCAAAACCAGCCCTAGACTTGGAAAACAAAGATAGGTTGTAATGCTTTGTGAAAGTATGGACAGAAGACCAAGTGGCTTCTTCTAGAATGTCCTTAGTAGGCCCACCTCTCAAAAAAGCTGCAGAAGTAGAGGCTGCTCTAGTAGAATGGGTCATAATACCCTGGGGGAACCTTTCCATGCTCCAGGTAACAAAAGTGAATACAGTGAGCAATTCATTTGGAGATGGCTTGTAAATAACTTTACCCTGAGCCCCAGGAGCAAAACTAACCAACTGCTGCTGAGCCTTCCAAAAGGGCTTAGTCCTATTTAATTAAAATCTCAACTGTCTGTGCACATCAAGAGTGCAGAATCTTTTCCCCTTTATTCTGGAGGTTACTGAAGAATGTAGGCAGACGAATAGACTGGTTAAGTGTCAGACTGGAAACCACTTTAGGCATTAAGGAGGGATTAGTTCTCAAAGAAACCCAGTCTGTATGAAAAAATGAAAGGAAATCCTTCTGGCAGAAGTAATAGCAAAAAGAAAGGCAGTCTTTCATGAAAGGAACTTTAAGTCTGCAGAGGCAGCAGGTTCAAAGGGAGGAAAAGTAAGCTTCTCCAGGACAAAATTAAGATCCCAAGCAGGAGTAGGAGCTCTTTTGGGAGGTCTAAGATTGCTAGCTCCCCTCAGGAACAGTCATCAAGGAGTGAGGAAAAATCGGTTGCTCAGAAGAACAATGATAGGAAATGGCTGAAGCATGAATCTTAATTGAAAAGGACAGCCCACCATTAATCAAACCTGCTAAATAATCAAGAATGAGGGAAAGAGAAGGTTGGGAAGACTCCTCTTTAGCCTGCATCCAAGAACATAATCTCTACCATTTATCTGCATAGGATTTCCAAGTGCTAGGCCTCATGGCCTCAAAGAACTTCAACCACCTGCTGGGAAAGATTTAAAGCATTAGCCAGGCAGTTAAATGCAGAGAGTTTGAAAATTAGGATGAAGAAACCTCCACCTTCCTGAACCAACAGATCTGGTACTAGGGGAAGAAGCCAAGGCTGAGCTTGGGAGAGGCTGCGAAGCCTTTGGTTTTTCGGCCCTTATCTTTAACAGCACTCTGGGAAGAGGCAGGAGGGAAGGCATAAATTGAGAGCTGTGCCCATGGGAAGGACAAAGTGTCCACTTCTCCATGCTTTGTCGTAAAACTCTCTGGTGCAGAAGGTTGGAAGGAGATTGCTGTGAGAGGAGAAAAGATTCTCCTGAGGAGTGCCCCAATGCTGAGTGATGTGATGGAAAATGATCTTGTTCAATTGCCACTTGAGAATCCAGAACATGTTTGCTCAATTGATCCGCCAAGGAGTTTAGCCTCCCTGGAAGATACTGGGCTATGAGATGTATATGCCCATGGAAGCTGCTAAGGACCATAGCTTCATGCTGTGTCTGCATAAAGGGTAAGAGTGAGTCCCTCTACTGCTTGATGTACCACATGACTGGTACTGTCTGTCCTGATGAGTTCCAGGGTAGAGTAGGTCCTTGAATGCCAGCAAGGCCTGCTGCACTGCCAATGCTTAAGTTTACTGCAGTATCCCTTGCCTTCCAGTCTCTTAAGACTACACAGGCTTATCAATACCCCTTTCAGATGCATGATGTGACTACATAGTTAACATACCTTAATATTGTTTCCATATGTTTTGATATTTTTAAATGTGCTACGCAAGGACTTAAAGTTTGCTCATTAATATGATCTTGTTGTATATAGTAGAAACATGTTAGTATATTTTCTTTGTATATTTTGCATAAATGTTTCTTTGGAGCTTTTCTCCCCGGACCTCCACTGAAAATGGACATGTATCCAGTTGGACTATCCTGTTTAACAAATGTAAAATAAAAAAATAAAAATAAATAAATGTGCAGATGAATCTGTTGGGTGCTCCAAGTTCCTTGTATGCCCCTGCCTTCCAGATGTGCCCCCCATGCATAATCTGAGGAGTCTGTAGTGACGGCCTGGCTGGCAGGTGGTGGGCGGAAAAGCAGAACCTTGTTCTGAGAACAGGCTGTCGCCCACCAAAGAAACTCAATTTGTAGACGGGGAATAAGGGGAAGAAAAGTCCAAGCCCTGTGTGTGTTGACAGGGAAGATTCTTTAGGTACTACTGAATTTCTCATATGCAGCCTTGCATATGGGGTAATCAGGATACAGGAAGCCATGAACCCCAGTGCTTCCTTGAGATGAAGTTACCAGCCATGAGTTCTTGTCCAGCATTGGCAGCAACTGTTGAAGACTGAGAACCTTGAATTTGTGAATCACCTGAAGTGTTTAGAATAGACAGACCCAGAATAGGGTGCCAGTTGCCCCCTTTTTTTGGTACCAGGAAAAATTCTGAAGAACCTCGGCCTGCCTGAATTGCAGGAACTGGCTCTATAGCTCCCATAGTCAAGTAGAGAAGATATTTGATTCTCTACCTCTGCTCAGAGTTCTGTAACCTTGTAGAACAGGGAAAGTTTGAAAATAAAACTTGTACCCTTGGTTTACTGTGCTGAGTACCCATTTGTTGTCTGTGATGGTTGACCATACCCCTGCGAACCTGGCTAACCTTCCCCCCAAAGGAAACCCTGGGCCCGCAGAGGTAGGCACAAGTAGGCCGGAGTCTGAGAATGCTTGCTTTGGGAAGCTGGCTTAGAACTCCCGGATTTAGCAGAAGGATGCCACTGTTCAGTCCTTTGAGTGGCAGAAGCTTGCCCTCTGGAAAATCCGAAACGCCTAGGCCTAGAACTACCCTACTTGCCAGGATCAGGGAAAGACCAGTTCTTGGAAGGATAACACCTACTAAACCGAAGAGGCTGAACCTGAAGGAAATCTTTTATAACTTGCATAGATTTTGCCTTATCCTCCAACTGTTTCAGTACCTCCTTCAGCCTTACCAAAAAGGTTGTCTTTGCGCAAAGGAACATCCAAAAATTTGGATTTTACAGGTTCAGAAAGATGCTGCTCCCTATGCCAAGCATGCCTTCTAATAACAGAACCAGTGGCTGCTGCCCTGCAGGAAGCCTCCAAGCTGTCAAAACCACAATGAAATGAATGCTTAGTAACCAGACTGGCAGAATTTAGTAAATCTTGTCTTTGTTCTCTGACATGTAAGGAATATCCCCAAGCTTAGCCTTAATAGCCTCCAAAGTATGGTGCTGATACTTAAGCATGTGAAAGACTATTTACAAATCTAATGGCAAGAGTTGCAGTGATCTAGACCGTTTTACCCCACCTGTCCAAAGCCCTAGACTCCTTATCAGAAGGTATAGGGTTTTTAGCAATAGCAGACTAACACCCATGGGACCTTGGGAAATCTCAGGATCAGCAGTAGGGTTATGAAAAAGAAATTGAGAATCACGAGCCCTATAATGCCCATCAGGTTTGCTGGAAGCAGGAGGAACCATTAAGAGTCAAAGAATTTTTCCATGAAAACATCATCCACAGCCTCCAAAACAGGATGTACAGCCAGAGGTTTATGCTGTGGAAAATCTAAAAATTCCCGGATCCTGTTAGACTGAGGGAAATCCTGACTTCCCATTTAAAGTGCTCCCCAATAGTATTTAAAGTATCCCTAAAGGAAAAGATCTTCTGGAGGGGAGGCAAAGGGGATAGAACCCTCAGCATCAGAATCCTCAAAGCCAGAAAAAAGTTGAGAATTTTCTTCCTCACCAGCAGAAATACTGGAAACCTCAGAATCTGATTCAGACAAAACATCAGGAGAAATTTCCCTAGCCCTCTTAGCAGGGGGGAGGGATGAGAACCCTTAAAATAAGAGGCAAGATCATCACCAGCCATTTTTACCAACTGGGACTGAGGCACAGGAGAGGAGGCAGACGTCAGCTTGTGGGTAGATTTGCAGCTGAAAGGTTTGCTAGTAATCCAGGGGGACTCAGGCGGCCTAGCAACTGCACAAGTCTGAGCTAAGGTAGTTGGTCTGGCTCTGGTCTCATAGGTTCATAGGCAAGTACTAGGCCATCTGCCAGAGGGCCTTTATAACCCTAGCCAGAGTGTCCGCTTTCGCCTCCCCATTGATTAACTAAGCCTCTGTCAGAATCTGTCAAACAGCCAATGAAGTGATCTCAGTGGTGTATTTTCTATTATCCATCCACTCGTCAAGGTTTCTCTTGAAGAGTGTTAGTGAGGGGCTCTGCCTAACGTAGTTAGGAATTTTGTTCCAAAGCATGGGAAGTCTGACAGGAATCTATCCCTCCAGCATGTTGCATTTATTGTATTGGCGAGGTTTAGCTCACTAAAGTGAGTGGCTCGCAGTGACTTGGATTTCTTTAGGTGGAGCATGTCCATCAATTCTGAGTTTGACATGGCTTTGCGAGTCAGGCAGAGATAACCTCTGAGTAAGCGATATGCCACCAAATACAACCGGAGTTTCCAGTTGGGCTGCATAGGACATACGTTTGAGGCCAGTAATCCTCTTGGTGAGGTACTTTTGTGGTCTTTCCAGCTGTTTGAAGTGTCTTGTGAGGTACATCCCAAATGGGGCATTGTACTCTATGATTGGTCTGATGCGTGACGAGTAGAGGGGCACTATAACCTCTATTGCTCGATGCGAACCCTTTAGTAATTAGATGGGCTACATAGGATTTCCTAACTACTTTGGCAATATGATTGTCAAAGGAGAGATTACTATCTGGATCCCCAGATCTCTCATTACCTCTTCTGTATTACGGGGGCTGCCACCTATGTGGTAATTCATGGGTGTTTTGTTTTTCCCCAAACGGGATGACTATACATTTTTTGGCATTTATCTTGAGACCATGACTGACACCAGGTGTCAGTCTCAGTAATGCCCTTTTGGAGAATGTCCGTGTCAGCCGGAGAGTCTATTACGGCTCCCAGTTTGCAGTAATCGGTGAACTTGGTTAGCCATAGTCCTCCTGTGTTTGTCTGTACTTCTGAGAAGTATATGCTGAACAGTAGGGGTCCCAGGACCGTGCCTTGTGGGACACCACTTGTGAATGGTTTAGAGTCAGACCTGGAGCCCGCTATTCTTACCATGAGTTCTGTCTGCAAGCTAGATGGCAACCCATCTCGTGACTAAGGGGTTTATGTTCAGGCTGGTGAGTTTTTCTATAATTTCTGAGTGGGGATTGGTGTCAAAAGCATTGGCAAGGTCAAGGTAGGCTGTGTGAACCACCTTCCCCTCATCTATGGCCTTGGTGACTGTCTAGAAGTCAACCAGATTTAGTAGGCATGATCTACCCTTAAAGCCAAACGGAGTCTGGTCAAGTCTTTGGAGGTTCCCAATGTCTGTTAATGAGTTCCATGATGATGCAGTCCATAGCCTTGCAAACCAGGCTAGTCAGGCTTATGGGACAATAGTTAACAGGGCCAGTTGTGGCCCATCCTTTGTGGAGCAGAATAATAGTTGCTGTGCACCATTCTTTGGGCACGTAGCCTGTGGAGAGGCTGAGGTTGAACAGTTTAGGTGGGGGGTTAGTTCATTCTGTAGTCCCCGCAAGATGCAGCCTGGGACACCATCTGGCCCCACTGACACGTTTTGGCTTTTGTAAGGGCCGTTTCACCAGTGAGTGATTTCTAGGACACTACACTTTTCCGGTATTGTTCTGGGCCCTTTTGGGGGTGAGAGTTAGGTGAAGTTTGCACCAAATCTGCCAGGATGTTGGCAATATCAGTAGATTGAGTATATTTTGTGTTATTGTGCACCAACTCAAAGCATATCTGAGTTTCTTCAGATTCTTGACGTAGCTAAAGAAAGCTTTGTGGTTATCTTTCGATTCCTTTGCTATTTTACCTTCGAAGTTAGCCTTAGATGATTTTATGAGGGACCTCAGTTTCTTACTGATACTGATCAGGGATGTCTTTCCTTCTTGGGATTTGCTTCTTTTCTGAACTAGTTTCCTCCTCCTATTATATAGCCTGTTTATGGCAGGAGTCGACCAGACAGGTTTTTCTCTTAGGGGAGTGAGTCTTGGTTTTGCTAGTGATGACACGATCCATGCATCCCTGTAGGTGCTCAGAGTACATTTGTAAAAGGTTACTGCATCTTGGACACTTCCTTTAGCATGGGGGCTGTGAAACTAACCTCTGTCTTAAGGCGAAGTTTGCTATAGAAAAGTTTTTCACTGTGGTTTCCTTGGTTGGGGTGGTGGTGTGGACATAGTGATTAGTTTATTGTCTGATCTAACCATTGACATGTTGACCTCCGGTGTGGAACACCTGTCACCCATGTTGGTGAGGACCAGGTCCAATATGTTTGCACCTCTGGTATGGGAGTTTACCAGCTAATCCAGGGCATTCGAGTTGATAAATTCCAGGAAGCGCTGTACCTGGGAGTTTGTACTTTAGTAGTTCTTTCAGTTAACAGTACAGCAACTAAAAATCGCCCAATATCAGGGTGTTAGAAGGACCTTCAAGTTTTGCAGTGTCTCCAGAAAGGTGGAATGGTGGTCCTGGGTCATGGAGGGTGATCTGTAGCAGGCCACAATTTGCACTGCAGATTTGCCCGATGTTAGTTGCACAAGGATGATCTCAGAAGTATCGTGCTGCATCACTAACCTGGAGGTGTAGGTATCCTTGATGAATATGGGTACACCCCCCCTAGTGTGTTTCGGTCCATGTTCTGTGGTCAAAACGTGGTACGAGTTGTAGCCCGGTAGTGCTGGGGTGCTCTCTGGAGCCTTGAACCAGGTTTCAGTTACTGCACAGTTGTCCATGTTCTCCATCATCCTGAGGAGTGCTTCAAGCACGAACATTATGAGATTTAAACTCCTGGCGTTGAGTAGCATTACCCTCATTTTCTTATTTGTGCCGTTTACGGAGGTGGGTTTGACTTTTGAGCCTTGCCTAAAAAAGGCACTATGGGGGCAGCAAGAGCCTTGGCCAATATTCTAAAGCCTAGGGGTAACAGGTGAAAGCAGTCTCTTGTGAAGCAATGAGGCTTGCCGAGCATGTCGTCGCAGGCTGGCAGACACTGGCTCCCCTTTGAATGACACCAGAAGCTCAGACAATTGTTGAAATTTATCATTTTTTCTTTATACTGCTGTATCATTCTTGGTGATGGTAGGATGCTACTCCAGGTCAGGGTCATACCCGCCTGATCTACATGATCAGAGAGCTCTTCCATGTCTCTCTTCATGTAGTCCAGGGAGAGGTCATTCACACCAACATGAACAATGACAGTTATACTTGTTCTGGAGTGACCAGAGTGCTTGTGTTATGGGGGGATCCTGGCTCCAGACAGGCAGCTAACAGTAACCTTGTCCAGCCTAGTGAGTGGGAGATTAGTGTGCCTGACTATAGAGTCGCCTATTACTAGTGTGTTAGTCATGTTATTTCGCCTTAAGGGCTGTGAATGTGCGGCACACTGTTTTGTGTGTTGTCTGGTTTGTGACGGGAGGTGCAGGTTTTTTTGTGCGTCTGCTCTGGAGGTCTGATGCTTTTGCAGGTTTTTATTTGGAGCCTCTGAGTATGACTTTGTGTATTTGTGTATTTTTTGCCAGTGCTGGTTTAGTATGTCTATGGGAGGCTGGAAATGGGGTGCAAGTGTTAACCTTCTCCTCGTGACTGCCTGTTCCAGTCCGGGGATGAGAGCTTAGCCTCCAATTTAGCTATATAATTACATCTCTCGCATATGTTAATGTTTTGTAGTAGGAGGAGAGGATTGTCTTGTGTACATGAGGCAGTAGTAACATTGCCTCAGGATACCCAAGTTCACCAGCTGGACTGGAGAGTATACCTGAAATTGCCCTTTAGTCATGCCTGAAAAGCAGGGTGAGCTGCTTGGTTGGTGAGAGGAGAATAATGAGCCTTGCCCTGCTGGACAATCAAGTGTCAGGGTATATTAGTGCTTACTATTAGGTAAGAGCAACTGCTCGACTGTAGGATGCTTTTTAAGTGCTTCGGTTGAGAGTTAGACTACTTTCAAGGGAAAAACTGAAGGGGAGACTTGGTGGAGCCGGGAATAATTTAGCCCAAGCTAACAGGCGCTGCCCGGACATACAAAACCGTAAGAGGCGGCATCAGCATAGCGGCTCTGGACCCATCTGAGGCGGCGACAGGTGGAGGGTCTGAAGACAAGATTAGCAGCCTGCAGCATGGAGGGCTCCGTAAAGGTCTCTGCAGAGGCCTGTGGCTGAAAATCTGCGTAATGTAGGGGCTGCGAAAGCACCTCACTAGCTATCGCTGGACCGATTACCAATTTCATTGGCATGTCGTCAGCAGCTTTAACCCTAAGCCTGTCGCTGTCCTTGCGTTTCCTAGGTACATCCAAAGTCAGGAGACCAGAGGACGCCATACCGACTAACTCAGGCCAGACTCCAAAATGCTTAAATAAAATCTTAGCTCTACAGCGTATGGTACGCAGGATGAAGAAGCACAGAGATCGCAGTTAGGGACACCCCTAACAAGTTGTACAATAGGAATGAAAATCATGGTGCGGAATCTGTTTTCCACAGGCAAGACAGTTAACTTTATCCGATATTTGTTAAAGCAAGAAAAGAGGATCCCCAACTGGGTACTTATCTGAAGGAATCTTCAACTTGGCAGTCTGAATGCAGAAAGAAGGTAAACGGCCGACCGGCAATACTGCGAATTGAATCTCCTTCAGGCTCCGTGGCAAGAAAGAATAGGGAAATGGCGTCGGCCGCCTCCCTTTACACCAGACATTCTGACATCAGTTTACAACAGACGGCAGCCGACGTCATATACCAAGGACTCTGGTATTGGGGCCGACTGAGGGCTACTGGGAGACTGATAACCCATATGTTAGGACTGCAACAGTGAAAGATGAAAATCTAATATCAAAATTATGTTTACAATTAACTCCTTTGCAGATGGTTTACTGGTTTAATAAGGTAAAGAAATAGATGTCTCAGCTGCATCTTAAATACAGAGCTCAAATTATTTTGTTACAAAAGTCAAAGTACTGAGAATATTCCCAACATTTCAACTTTTGCCTGTGTGACTCAAGAGCATACAAAGCTAAATTACACAAAATAAACAGAACTTTGGCTCGAGATGATTCTCACTGAAGTGATGCCCCTAACCCACATGCAAAATGGGAAAAAGTGGTTGAGGATGGATGAATAAACAATGTTCCCACCACCTTATTGGTGAAATGCCAAAGAAATTATGCCAGTTACTGAAACACAGGAAGCTAAAAGCTTCATTTACACTGAACAAGGGGGGTTTTCTTGGTTCATAGGTTGGTACTAGGCCATCGGCCCTAGGGCCTATACGAACAGCCATAATTCCCTGGCTATTTCTTCCCACACTATTTACTTCCCTGGAACCCTGTCTAGCAAGAAGACCGACGTAATCACCAGGGTGAATTTCCTTTCTCCCATCCAGTTGTCAAGGTTCCTTTTGAAGAGGGCCAAAGAGGTGCTCTGCTTGACATGTATGAGCAGTCTATTCCACAGTCCCTCCACCATGTTTTGTTTGTTGTGATAAGGTTTAGATCCCAGGAGCGTGTGGCTCTGAGGTATTGGGATTTCTTTGTGTAGCATGTCCAACAGCTCTGGGTTTGACATTGCCTTGTATGTTAAGCAGAGATCACCTCTGAGTAGACGATATGCAACAGAGTATAGCTGGAGTTTAAGGCCGGTCAGCGTAGGGTATCTGCTTTAGGCCTGTGATTCTTTTAGCGAGGTATTTCTGCAGCCTTTCCAGTTGTTGCAGATGTCTTGAGAGGTGCATACCAAACGGAGCGTTGTATTCTATAATGGGTCTAATGAGGGATGAGTACAGTGGGACAATGACAGCCTTTTTTCTGATGAAAAGCCCTTGATGAAATGTGCCACATAGGATTTCCTGACTGTTGTGGCGATGTGGTTATCGAAAGTGAGACCACTGTCCACCTGTGTCCCCAAGTCTCATCACACTTTTGGTGTTTAGTGTACTGCCACCTATGTGGTAATTCACGGGTACATGTTTTTCCCCCAAAGGGGATAACCATACATGGAAGGTAATTCTACTGTAACTGACCTCCCCTCAAAGATCTGCTCCTTTGGAAAGCAGACCAACTACACAGATAAAGCGTCTTACTTTTGGGTAGACCTCCAAGAAATGCCTTATCCTTAGAAGGAAATATGAGGCAAGAAAGATAAAGCAACCACTGTGAAATGTAGCTTGTTTTCAGACAACCTTTGAATGCTGTACCAGTCAATCAAAATTACTGTGTCATATTACAAAGGAAAATGTGATATTTTAACTCAAAGGGTACTAAATTTGTAACATCAAGAAACAATGAACTCAGTAGCAAACTACTATTTCAGTATAACTATTGGTTATAAAAAGGCACCCAAACAGAACCTACATAGGTATTATCCTAGGTCAAAATTCAAAGTATAAACATTACAAAGCAAGCACAATGTTATCCATAATTTTCCAACCTGTAGATAAGCTTGTGAAAACTAATGTCCTCAATTTAATAAGCACAAAAAATCTTAATTGATCTTAGCCTTAAGTCAAACATTCAATTTAAAAAACCTTAAAACATTATAATCTTGCCTCAGATAAATACAGTATTAAAGAATGACAGTTTATGGCTATGTTACCAGACCGTTTTAATATGATCATAGCGTTTCACAGCAAGTTTCTCAAAACTTTCAATACATTTGACTGGAGGACAGACTAAAGAATCAGAGTGCACTCAAATGTTCAGATAAATGAACATAGAAAATTAAGAGCACTGTGGTTTGTTTTACAATAAACAATCACAAAATGCAAGAAAACATAAGTGTCAGAAAATAACCTCACTGTCTCAGGATAATGCAGACTTTAGAGGCTGTTTAGATTACATGTATTTTCTGGAAGATGGACAACTTCAAAAAATGGGAAAAGCTAAAAAATAATGTTCCTATTACTTTGCTTAAATGTTCCCTATTTTCCTTCAGCGACTATAAAAATATTAAGTCAGCATACCATTATTTTCAGTTGTTGCCCTTCAAAAATTTTAAACAATCTAGTTAAGCATGTCATAGCATACTTGGAATAAATGGATTTTAATATTGTTAAGTCACAGATTTAGCATTTATCACACTAATTTCTTTTAGATTGTCTTTTTTTTGCAAAAGACTTGCATTTCAGGCAAAACTGCTGTGACTATGCAAATAGATAATTCACCCAGACTGTTTACGCGTCAAAAGTACAGATCACCACAACCCATTTGACAAAACCAATAACCTGCTTGGGGAAGAACTCAGACTTGTGCAATGTTAATAGCAAAGACTGCATCCCTAACTAAACTAGTAAGGGCCGATTTTAGACAGATGTAAGAATAAAAGTTGGAGTCAGCTACAGTACATGCAGGTAGCTGAAAAGCAGAGATTTTGAGCAAAAGAAAAAAAAACAGAAAATTCAGAATAAGAGAAATTATCCATATTCTAATACTTTCGATACACATCTGTTCTTAAAGGATGAATTCTCTCAAATTTTAATTCTCCTCTACATTAATAGAAGCATGGAAATTAACACCTTACAGGGGATAACCAGAAGGCAAACAACACTCATTCTCTGAGATGAAATGCTGGGAGAAATGTTAAGCTGTAAAGCTACACTTACTCTTCTAAAGGAATACGATTCCTTAGCTAACACTTTTGCTGTTTTGGGCAAAGAGTAAACTTTCGTCAGTCTTGGCGAGTGGCATAAGCCAGAATTTAAAGATGGTCTTAAAAAGCCATTAAGATGAAAACTAAACTTAATATGAAACAGAAAAAGGAGGGCATTTAACTTTCAGAGAAAAAAAAGCAGGAAAATACAGGCAATTCTACAACAAAGACTTCTGGCTCAGAGTAACATCTAAAATTTTAAGACAGAACGAGATCCTGAGTCAGTACTGACAAACTAAATATTTTACCTTCAGTTACTAGGTACTAATGACAGTAACCTCACAAAACATGCAAACTCCATGTCTTTGGAGTCCGTAAGCAAGTGGTAGCCTCCAAATGAGACATGGAAGGTAGAGCATTATAATCTGTTTGGTATAAAGTCTTCATTTAACATTCATACCTTTTCTGAAATAGTTAGATTTTCCTCAATTTCTAATTCCATTAATACTCTGACATCGTCAAAGTTTAATACTATTGGCAGAATAGTTACTAAAAATGGAAAGCAAGACAAAAATTGGAATGGGATCTTTAAAATGTGGAGCAAATTACATAGAAAATGGAATTCAGGAAAATAAATGATTAAGGAAAGGCATGTATTTCTTAGTTCCTAAACTGAAGAAAGTTAATTTAATACTTTTCATTTACTTCAAGCATGTGAATAGTGCCAAGCGAAAACTTGTGCGCGAACACACATTGCAACTTAAAACTTGATTAAAAAAAGAGAGCTCAAAAGATTATGGCTTTATAAAGGATTGTCAAAAAATATCTTCAAAGATCCAAGTTGCCCTTCAGTCAAGAACAAAGCTAGTTTCCTGATGTCTTCAAAATTTAGGCCATTTAAAGGACCACTACAGGCAAATGAAGAAAATAAGAAGTTATGTACCTACCATAACGTTCCATGTTAGTAGTCTTCTCTCGCCTTCTTTCTTGCTGGATGGGTTCGGAGCCGATCTTCGGCTCCGACTCGGCACTTGCTAAGCTAGAGAGCTAATTTTACAAGCTCGAGGCAACCCTATATCCCATGATGCAAGGCGTGACTACCCAGATCTCGTTTGGTAGCTATGGAAAACCCTGCCAGTAACCTTCTTCCCAGAAAGTCAGAAGAGGAACTAGAGGTGGAAAGAAAAAGCAAATAACCACAAGAGACTAGTGACACTTCCTACTGGGGCCCATAGAAAGAATGAACCGTACCCAGAGAAGAGTACAACTTCAAGGTCTGTCCAGGCTAGGGGGAAGGAGGGAGGGACGCAAGAAAGAAGGCGAGAGAAGACAACTAACATGGAACGTTATGGTAGGTACATAACTTCTTAATGTTAAGTTGTCAAACTAGCCTTCATTCTTGCTGGATGGGACCGCGTCCCTAGCACCTCTATCCTGGGTGGCTCAATGGAACAGACTCTTGAGAACTGTGGAACCAAACCTAGCCCTGTCCCTGGAGGCCAAGTCCAATTTGTAATGAGAGACAAAGGTGTGAGGAGTGGTCCAAGTGGATGCCGCACAAATGGTGTCAATAGGTAGCCTATCCTGAAATGCTGTAGAAGTGGCTAGGCGTCTGGTAGAATGTGCGTTTGGTTTCGAGGGCAGTTGCTTGCCCCTAAGGAGATACACGAGAAATGGTAGAAGACAGCCATCTGGATAAGGTCACCTTGGAGACTGGAAGACCCTTCCTGTTTTCTGCATAAGAAAAAAACAGTTGATCAGATTTTCTGAATCGTTTAGTTCTGTCCAAGTAATATCTGAGTTGGCGATAGACATCCAAACAGTGAAGTTTCTGTTCCACCCTGTCAGAATAATTAGGGGAAAAAACTGGCAATTCAATAGATTGGTTAATATTAGTCTGGGAAGCAACCTTGGCAAGAAAGATGGATTAGTTCTTAAAGATACCCTATCTTTGTGGAAAACCAAGTATGGGGGACGGACACAGAGAGCATGAAGTTCAGACACCCTCCTGGCTGAAGTAACAGCAACCAGAAAAATTGTCTTCCAGGAAAGAAATTTTAATGAGCATGTAGCAGCCGGTTCAAAGGGGGGCAGAATCAAGGATGCCAGCATTAAATTCAGGTCCCATTGCGGAGGGGGATCTTTGATTGGGTGTTTCAGCAGAAAGATCCCTCTAAGAAAAGCTTTGCAAAGCTTGTGAGACATTATGTTTTGATCCGCTAAGCCAACATGAAAATTTGAGATCGCTGCCAGCTGGACCTTAACTGTCGAGGAAGAAGAACCCGATTGAAAAATCTCAGCTAGGAAGTCCAAGACTGACTGCACTGGAGCAGTAAACGGGTCTATGTCCCTGGACTTTGCCCAGAAGGAAAAACGCTGCCATTTACTAGCATAAATCCTTCTGGTAGAGGACTTTAGAGAAGCTACTATGATATCTCGCATGGGATTAGAAATCCTAGGGAGCCTGGCTAAGGAAGGAAGTGGAGCAACGAAGCAGTGAGGTTGAGAGAATGAATGGCCTGGTGCAGATGACCCAAATGCTGGGTCAGAAGATCTGGAATTGGATCCAGATGCCAAGGCTGAACCAAGAGATGACGATGTAGGGACGGAAACCAAATTTGTCGAGGCCAGTAAGGGGCAATGAGAATCAACTTGGCTCTCAAGACAGTAGCTTTCTGAATCACTTGAGGTATCAGCGGGAATGGAGGAAAGGCATAAAGTCGTCCTCGGGGCCAATCCTGGGTTAGAGCGTCTCTGGGGGGATGGCCTGGTAGTGGAAAGAGAAGTCTGGGCATTTGCTGTTTTGGGGTGTAGCAAAAAGGTCGCAGCAAGGGATGCCCCACTTCTGAAAAATCTCGTCCACTACTGATTGTTTGAGAGACCACTCGTGTGGCATGAGAAGAGCTCTGCTCAGCCTGTCCGCTAAGAAGTTGGATTTCCCGGGGATATGCATTGCTATCAGAAACCGATGAGAGGAGATTGCCCATTGCCAAAGTCTGAGCGCTTCTCGACACAGTGGATAGGACCTGGTCCCGCCCTGTTTGTTGATATACCAGACTACGGACATGTTGTCAGTCTAAACTGCAATAGTCCCTAAAGGAAGAAAGTCGCTGAGGGCTTGCAACATTAAAAGCACTGCTCTCATCTCTAGGACGTTTATGTGCAGATGGTATTCTATGGGTTGCCAAGTCCCATGGACCATCCTGCCCTGATAATGCCCCCCCCCCCACCAGATCAGAGAGGCATCCGAAGTTACTGTGGCAACCAGGACTGGGGGAACAAACAGTCGGCCTTGATGGAGTTGCGGAGAAGACATCCACCAGGTTAGGTGACTCTTGCAAGATTGCGTCACGAAGATCTCGTGGCACATGGGAAGCTGCTGGAAGGACCACTGGGTGAACATCCACTGCAGAAGACGCATGTGGAAGCGAGCTAAAGGAAGCAGTACGATGGCCGCAGCCATAAGACCTAGCACCTTCAGGACAAATCTGGCCCTGATCTTTTTGCAGTAGTATGATCCGAACATACTTTTGGATGTCCAGAATTCTTTGGTTTGTGAGTCTTGCCGACATCCCGACAGTGTCTAATTTTGTGCCTATAAAGGTAATGAATTGGCAAGGAGACAATGAAGATTTTTCGAAGTTTATAGAAATCCCTAACTGGTTGCAGGTGTGAAGAGTGTAGTCTCTGGCCTTGAGAAGTTGATGCGTGGTGGTGGCAGAAAGGAGCCAGTCGTCTAGAAACGGAAACACCTGGAATCCTTGACGTCTCAGGTGAGCCGTGACCGCTGCCATACATTTGGTAAACACTCTGGGGGCTGTAGTGAGACCAAAGGGCAGGGCTCTGAATTGAAAATGACTGATCCCCAGCCGAAAGAGGAGAAACCTTCTGGAGCCCTTGTGAATTTTTATGTGATAGTACGCATCCTGAAGGTCTATTGAGCACATCCAGTTGTCCTTGCCCAAAAAGGGTAGAATGGACTGTAGCATGATCATCCGGAACCTTACCTTCTTGACAAACTTACTTTGCTGAGGTCTAAAATTGGTCTATAGTCTCCCATCTTTTTGGGAACCAAAAAGAATCTTGAGTAGATTCCGGATCCTACTTGTTCTGCTGGCACTAGTTGGATGGCTCTTTTTGCTAGGAGCTTTGATACCTCCAGCTTTGCCAACTCCCTTAGACCGGGTGAAACATCTGGAAGGGATTGATGAGGAACAGGATATCTCACGAAAGGGATATTGTAACCCTCGGATATGATCGAATGTACCCCATTTGTCTTGAGAAAGGGAACGCCAGGCTGTTGGGTACAGCGACACTCTTCCCCCGAATGCCTCCAAGGGTGGACAGTCTGGCAACACCTCAGGGATGCTGGAAGGGTTTATCAGCGAGGATCTCTGCTACCCTGATTCTGCGGACCCCCTCTGCCTCTAGGGCGGCGTCTATTGTTATTACCCCCTCTGCCTCTGGGGGTAAACTGACCACGTGCGTCCGGCCTGACTCCCTGAGATTTACGGAACCACATTTTCCCTCCCTTCTAAACTTTGGGATAGGGTCTTGAAGGGGTGGAGAAATGGACTCCTACGGCAGAAAGAGTCTTGCCGTCTTGCTCACACCTGGTCAATGTGTCCTTCACCTGAGGTCCGAACAAAGCCGAACAATCGAAGGGAGTATTAGTGAAGGACGCCTTAAAGGGGTCTGCAAAATTAAAAAGCCGCATCCAGGACTGACTCAAGTGCCACTCCTGTGCCTGCGGCTCTACTCGCCCCATCGGCTGCATAAGAAATGAGCCACATGGAGGAGTTAAAGAATTTAGGATTCCGAGCTGTGAGGCAATCTTTTCTTGAGCCCCAGCAGCTGACTGATCCTGAACTACCTCACCTAGTTCCTTGAGAATATCTCTCTGAAGCCGGGTAAAGTGACAGAGATAGTTCAGCGAGCACATAGCGAAGGTCACTGAAGAAAACATCCGCTTACCGTACCTATCCATGGTCCTAGAGTCCTTGTTAGGAGGATGGACAGGTACAGAAGGATCGGCAAGTTCCTTCTTGGTGGCAGCCGCCACCACCATGGCATCAACAGGGACACCCTTGGTGAGAAACTGAGGGGGCCGTGATGAATTTAGAAGGCCTCCTGGGGACTGGTTCCACAGAATCCGGGGCTGCCCACACCTTTCGAGCCACCACTTCCATGAGCGGGTCGAAAGGCGGAGACACCCAGGAGGTGGAGGGTCGAGATCCAAAAGCCTCCAGGTATACAGACATCTTCGGAGGGGTTAATGGAAGGCCAGTTCCCCCTCTGCTTAAGGAGTTCCAGGATGTCTGAAAAGGAGACATCCTCAGAGGGGGACCATGGGGAACCCTCCGACTCATCTAAGTCAGTATCTGATGTTGTAGACTCATGGGAGTCTGTGTGCTTCCTCTTGCACATCCTCTTACGCTGGGGTTCTCCCGAAGGATCAGGAGAAACCTCGGAAGAGGAAGTTCTTCTCAATGGGGAAACCTGGGGCGATGGATCTCTGGGTCCGAGAGCAAGAGAATGGGAAGAGACATCGACAGGCACCGAAGAGGGAGGAGCTAATGGAATTGACCGTTGACTCAGCTCCGGGGCTAGAACATTCCTCATCACCTCAAAGGCTCCCCTTCCATGGAGGCCAGAAGACTCCCGCTCCGAAGAAACAGGAATCCCCGGTCCTGCCGAAAGAGAAGGCTCCTAGGCTGATGTCGGTGCAGAGCTCACCAATGCCGAAGCTCCAAGAGGGAGAGCGGGGTCAGACAAGGGTCCGATGCCACTCAACCCCCTCTGAGCCGACAAGGGAGACCCGACGACAGGATCCCTCCAAGGAAGGTCTCAAGGAGGAAATCTGAGTCGAAGACGACGGAGCCGACAGGGGAGGTATTGGCTCCGGCGCCGAACTCTGAAGGAGAGTTGGAGGAGTAATTTCAGGGGGGTGAGGGATAGCAGTCTGCTGAGACGGGCTATGGAGCATCTGGGCCAGTGCCTGTGACTTCAGCAGTCTACTTACCACCCTCTCCAAGTCATGGTCTAACAG
Organism: Protopterus annectens; assembly: GCF_019279795.1. Taxonomy (NCBI): domain Eukaryota; kingdom Metazoa; phylum Chordata; order Ceratodontiformes; family Protopteridae; genus Protopterus; species Protopterus annectens. Next base: position 901,160,145 of record NC_056748.1, read on the forward strand.
CCTGGAAGACCTTGAAGATCGGCTCCGATGGCTCCGCTCCGAAAGCAGAGGAGATCCTGGAGCAGAGTGAATCGACTCCAGGGATGGGGACCGAGATCTCTTCCTGCAAGGAGCCATCGGAGCCGAAGACCCTTCGGTTCCAGATGGAGCAGACAGCTTATCGGCACCAATCTTGGTCAAAGATACGTCGGCTCTGGCTGGAGCCGACATCGATGCAAGTGTATCTGAGCCAGCCGGCACCGATACCACCACCTCAGAGATAGAAAGATCGGCTCCAGTCAGAGCCACCGCCGAAGGCTTAGGAGTCACAGCCGGGGCTTTAGGTGGCTTAGAGGGCTTTCCCGACCCAGTCTTGGTTGGAGAGCCCTCTGGCTTCAACAAGCCACGTAGGATTAGTTTATTCCTACGTTCCTGCAGGACTCTCTGGCTGAAGGAGTGACAAATAGCACAGGAGTCCTGCAGGTGTAGAGGCCCCAGGCAGTACACATAAGTGTGACAGTCTGTCAGAGACATCTTCTGACAGCACGAGTCACACTTCTTGAAGCCTGAGACCTTTACTTCTTTGGACATGGTATGCCCAACACAAAAAAGCACACACAATCCAATCACACAGTTAGCTAATGAAAGGGGGAAAACTGATTAACACACCCACACTTCCTGACAGAAAAATAATGGAAGGGAGGCTTAAGGCCTGAAGGGAGGAAAAAAACTATCCCTAATACAAAGGAGAAAGGGAATATAGGGCTAAGACAGATAGGTACTAGCTAACACTGACTCAGAGAAATAAGAAAATTGGAATTTTTTTGACTGACTTTAGTACAAAAAATACTAAAACTCTACCTGAGCTGGTAAAAAGAGACCTCTTCGCGAAGCGGCAAATGAGATCTGGGTAGTCACGCCTTGCATCATGGGATATAGGGTTGCCTCGAGCTGGTAAAATTAGCTCTCGAGCTTAGCAAGTGCAGAGTCGGAGCAGAGGATCGGCTCCGAACCCATCCAGCAAGAATGAAGGTGAGTTTGACAATTTATATATTTTTTATCTTGCCATGATTTACTACACTTCCCAAAGCTGCCTTCCACAAAATAAGTACTCATGCCTAATTTTATTTTGTTTTTACACTTGTCTGCCCTCATGGGGGCAGGCATGGTGATTGCTTTGCAAAGCTAAATCTGTCCCATAATGCAGACTGAGGACAAATAGCCCTACCATTTGTTGTCAGACTAGACTTCCATTCACTTAGAATGGAACTCCTGAAAAAAACTGCTAAGTTTGAGGGTCTGCAGCTCATGTGTCTGACTGGTATGCGATGAATTTTACAAATGTTGTTCCTACTGATGTACTGCACATTCACTGAAAGAAACTTGCAAAAGTGTCAACAAATTACTGAGATAGACTTTTCACAGGGAGCAGCTTTACAAGTTTCAGTTCCTGGACAGGTTACTCCTCCCATCTCCCCTTCAGTGGGCTAGTCTCATTTCCAGCTTTGCCAGATTCAACTATTTAGTTAGCTTTGCATGACAATAGACAAAAAATAGCCTGGTGTGCCACTAAAACTGTTCCCTTGTATGTCTCCACTTCTGAATAGCATTTCCCAAGAATAAAAAAAAAGCAAACTCATCAGTCCAGAGTTTAGGCTAGCCTATCCATTTTTTAAAATGTGCACAGTAAAATATTCAACTTGTAATACATTTTGGCTGCTGACATGGTTATCTTTGCATAGTTATTCTCTTATAGTATAACCTGAACTTATGGTATTTAATGATAAATTTTACAACAGTTCTCAGTTTCTTAACAATGACCTCCCAAGCCTCTGATGTGACCCAATACTTTCTTACTATTGCTTTATGTAGTTTGTCTTAGTTGTATACTTGTAGTGTGCTTCTCATCCTCTCAGCAACAGACTCCTGGAGAAGCATATACTTGTATTGAAAGAGTACCAGCAGCTGTAGCAGTGATACCACACTCCAAAACAATGCACCCAAACATAGTACTGATAAACACCAGGGAATGTATATGTCTGAAACAAGCAGTGATGAAATTGCTAGGGACTTCACTGAGCAAAATTTTACTCTTAATCTCTCCATTTCATAATGTATAACATTCACACCACACTTAAAGGCACATATCCACCTTCCACAAACACAAAAACCCAAACCTACACAACTGCTACGGTTTCTCCCTTCAGTTATTGCAAGCCAAGAATAACACTTTTTAATAAAGATATCTACCAGACAAGTCTGCATAGCACACTTGGTCTACCTGCATCATCGCAGCTCGGGTCCCCCCTGCAACTGCAACATTGCCAGATAAAACTGCTACGGTCTGGTTTCTCCCTACAGTTACTGCAAACAAAGAACACTTTTTAATAAGGATACCTTACCAGACCAGTCTGAATAGGTGAGTGGATATTTACAGTTCTTGTTATTAGCAGATGTGGTCCTTAACAGTTATGTTTTAAACATTGACTGGTTATTTATATTTCCTTGACAGCACATTTGTTACTTTTACTAGTTATTTTTTAAACATTGTTTTGGCTGGCATGCACACCTGCAAGGCCCCCCACCCGGCAACTATAGCTTTGTCTATTGCCACTGGGTGGCATAACTTAATATACTTGCTGCATCTTGTACCAAATAGATCTGCTTCAACACTGAATACTTGTGAAGTAAGGCAAGAACCATTTACTTGGTGTATTTTGTCCCCAGATAGATTTACCTTCCTTTGTATTACTTGCACACCAAGGCCTTAAAGTAGTGTTTCTGCAACAACTGCTTACACTCCTAATTTCCTGCTTCAACCTCTTCCTTGCTTACACTTTCATTACAGCTCCAAGGCTTCCACTTCTTATGCTGATGACTTTTCTTTGCAGTCTTCTGTGAAGGGGCGGGCCAGATCTCTACCTGCTTTTTCTGGTTATACCGTCCCCCATTTTGTATCTCCCTCCTCTAACTCCCACCTCCCCCCTGCACATTAACTAGACTATTAGTGGGTCTCCTTGAGCGGCACCCTTTTGAAAGTTATCTTTTGGCCTGCTTGTGGTGAGGAACCTTCCCAGACCTTTTTCAGTGTGATTGCATCAGTGTAAGGAAATTAAACTAGTACAATACAGGCAAACAGACATTTGGTGTAAACAGAAACAAGTGGAACGATACATCTGGTGTACAAAGAAAAGAAACAAGTAAACCCATTGATATAATTAGAGTTGGTGTTAGCCTTGCTGTGCTCGGGCTTACTCCGCTCCCCTCCCCGCTTCCTATTCCCACCAGCCCCCACTAGTGCTACATTTCAACTGAACTTAGCCACGCCCATCATTCTAACCACCAATCACTGAATCTGCCCCACCTCTGTAACCATTTCCTTCTCTTCCACTATTCCACATCCTGTAAAGCAGTCTTCCATCCAACTACATTACAATCACAAACACCTCTCATCATCCACCACTTCCACCCCATCCCAAGCAGATCTCTCATGACCAAACCCAACCAAACCATGCCCAAACTACCCAAACCCACATACATATACCTCTTACTATTGCTCCTAGGTGTATCCACACTCCCACTGCAAACTTCTATCACCAACCACCAAAAACAACTTAATTTTATCCATACAACAAGAAAAACTACTGCCACTGACATTACAACACACCCTTTTACTCAACTAGTCCCACATCACTACCAAACCTTCTTTACTCACCACTATGCACACAAATCACAGCCATCACACTACCAGTCTCAAACTATAAAGAACTTTAAGACCCTAAACAAACTATTCAAACTCTATTTTTACCTTGGAACCTAACTCATTAGCTGCGGTGATATACACCCAAACCCAGGCCCAGAAAATCTAGGAGCCCCAACCCTCAACCTGAATGATACCCTACTCAGAGAAATCCACGCTCCTCATTTTAAATTTAAATGTTAAGTATACTAAACAAAGTCAACGACCTTTATGCACTACTCTTCCTTTTATCAACCTGAGATAGTCATACTAACAGAGACTTTGCTTAAACCAGGCAACTACAACAATGAAATCACTCCACCAGGTTACAGTACAATTTGTAGTGAGAATAGGTAAAATGGGGGGGTGTTGCTGTAGTGTATATATCTCACTTCATCCTTGAGAAAGTAGACAACAACCCTAGACCTCAAAGTTGAACTCACTAACAAAACTAAAACTTAATGATAATAAACGCATCAACATCACAGGGTGCTACATCCCTCCAGGAAACTATCCCCATTACAGAAACTCCTAGAATGGATATTTAACTCCCTCCCCCAGGAAAGCATAGTATTAGGAGACCTTAATACTGACTGGCAAAACTGTTCCAGTCATAAGCCACTCTCCCCTATTAACCTACATGGCCTAACCCAACTCATCACTTCCCCCACAAGAACAGACAACAGAACCAATCAATCTACTCTAGATTGGATACTCTTATCCCACCCATCACTGATATTCCTAGCAGGGTGTCTACCAGACATCAAGTAGTTACCAAGCCACATAATTACTCAGATCAAAATCACAACTTGACCCAAATATCTACACGCCTAATTATAAACAAAAAAATCTTAAACTGCTTCAACTTTATAAGCAACCTAAAAATGTGCAACTGGACCCCCCTAAAAACCTACCTCTTGATGAAACTACTATATTTCAATATTACCTTCTTAAACACGCTTAATCATCACGACCCCTCCAGAACAAAAATTAAAACTAAATATGCCCCCTGTTTAGCCCCAGACAAAATCCCTCCTCAAAAAAAGAAAAGGCCTGGACAACTACCTAAACAGTAAATCCCAATTGAACAAATATATGAACTAAATAAAGCCAAAAAACTCACCAAAACCGAAAACATCTTGCTACCAAAAATTACAGGATAAGCACAGGAACAACCCAAAAAGTCTAGACAGCAACTAACTATTCTACAACCAGGTAAAACTAACCCAACCCCAAAAATAGATAACCAAGAAGACATCCCCACACAATTTAATACTTTTCAGAAACCATCCAGACCCTTGCAAACAACCAACCCTATGACGACATCCCCATCACTGCAAATCCACCCCACACACCCAACTAATTGCCTCAAGTTCAGCTTCCACCCAGAACCAACCAAATCCATTGAAAAACTACTCCGCAAGCTCAAATCAACGTCTCTAGCTACAGGTAAATTACCCGCTGAATACCTCCACCTGGCTGCAGAAGCCATATCAAATAGGTTCATAGGTAGGTACTAGGCTATCTGCCCGAGGGCATTTATAAGCCTAGCCAGAGGCTGTTGGCTTTCGCCACCCCATTGATTAACTGAGCCTCTGTCAAGCAAAGCCAATTAAGTGATCCCAGGGGTGTACTTTGTTACCCATCCACTCGTCAAGGTTTCTCTTGAGTGTTAGGGAGGGGCGCTGCCTAATGTAGTTAGAAATTTTGTTCCAAAGCATGGGGAGTCTGACAGGAATCTATCCCTACAGCATGTTCTAGTTATTGTTGTGGCGAGGTTTAGCTCACTAGAGCACGTGGCTTGCAGTGACTTGGATTTCTTTAGGTGGAGCATGTTCATCAATTCTGAGTTGGACATGGCTTTGCAAGTCAGGCAGAGCTCACCTCTGAGTAAGCGATATGCCACTGAGTACAGCCGGAGTTTTTTCAGTCGGGCTGCATAGGACATATGTTGGAGGCCAGTAATCCTCTTAGTGAAGTACTTTTGTGGTCTTTGCAGCTTAGAAGTGTCGTGAGGTACATCCTAAATGGGGCATTGTACTCTATGATGGGTCTGACGAGTGACAAGTAGAGGGGCACTACAACCTTTATTTCTAGATGCGAACCCCTTAGTAATTAGATGGGCCACAGATGGATTTCCTAAACTACTTTGGCTATATGCTTGTCAAAGGAGAGATTACTATCTACCTGGGTCCCCAGATCATTTATTACCTCTTCTGTATTAAAGGGGCTGCCGCCTATGTGGTAATTCGTGGGTGTTTTATTTTTCCCCAAACGAGATGACGATGCATTTTTTGGCATTTAGCTTTGGGCCATGACTAACACCAGGTGCGTCTGTCTCAGTAAAGCCTTTTTGGAGGATGTCCGTGTCAGCTGGAGAGTCAATTATGGCTCCCAGTTTGCAGTCATTGGTGAACTTGGTTGTGTTTGCCTGTGCTTCTGAAAAATATATGCCGAACAGTAGGGGTCCCAGAACTTAGCCTTGCAGGACACCACTTGTGACTGGTTTAGAGTCAGACCTGCAGCCCGCTATTCTTACCGTGCGAGTTCTGTCTAAGCCAATTGGCAACCCATCTTGTGACATAGGAGTTTATGTTCAGGCTGGTGAGTTTTTCAATAATACCAGAGTGAGGAATGGTGTCGAATGCCTTAGCGAGATCAAGGTAGGCTGTGTGAACCACCTTTCTCTCTTCTATGGACTTGGTAACAGTCTCGAAGTCAACCAGGTTTAGTAGGCATGATCTACCCTTAAAGCCAAACTGGGTCAGGTCAAGTGTTTGGAGGTTCCCAATGTCTTTGTTAGAGTTCCAAGATGATGCACTCCATAGCCTTGCAGACCAAGCTAGTCAGGCTTATGGGGAGAGGGTCAGTTGTGCCCCTCCTTGTGGAGCAGAATAACTACTGCTGTGCGCCATTCTATGGGCACATAGCCTGTGGAGAGGCTGAGGTTGAACAGCATGTTTAGGTGGGGGGTTAGATCGTTCTGTAGTTCGTGCAAGATGCAACCTGGGACACCATCTGGCCCCACTGATGCAGTCTCTTAGGCTTTTGAAAGGGCTGTTTTCACCTGCGCTTCTGTGATTTCCGGGACACTAAACTTTTCCGGTACTGTTGTGGGCCCTTTTGAAGGTCCTGTCTCCATCCTAATTAACAGGTCCATCTCCAAAATGTATAGTGCCCAAGCTATGGAAAATATCACAAATCATCCCTTTACATAAAGGGGGAATGTCCCTGGAACTCTAACTATCGCCCTTACAGCCATACTACCCCCCTTTATCTAAAATTTTAGAGAGGGTAAGACAAGCAACTAATGAAATATCTCCTAGAAAATAATCTAAAAGCAACACAACATGGCTTTAGACCCTTCCATAGCACCTCAACCACACTAACAGAATTCACCAACATTGTATATACTCTCAGAAACAATGGACTCCTTGTATCTGCCACCTTCCTTGACTTGTCAAAAGCATTCAATATGGTTAACCACAATAAACTCCTTTCACTAGCAACTCTACACCTTACCACCCCTGCCATCTCCTGGTTCAAAAACTACCTAGAGGGAAGGAAACAAGCTGTTGTGGGAAAAACAACTCTCCCCTCCTTACCGGTCTCACTAGGACTACCCCAAGGCTCCATCCTGGGGCCACTTTTTACCCTCTTCACCAATCAGCTCCCAAACAGTATTCCTAAAGCCTCAATAGTGCAATATGCAGATATCACCATATGTGCAGCCAAATCAATGGACATCCTTCACTCCCTAATTCAAGAATGCTTTTCCCTAGCAGAAAAGTACAGTTTTGTACCTACCATAAATGTAGATGTTCGAAGATCCACATTGCTGCAGTCCTAACACTTGGGTAGTCCGCTGTCCCTCGGTCGGCCCGAATATCAGAGTATAAGGCTGACGTCGGTCAAGGCGCATTTGACTGACATCAGAACGTCAGGGTACAAATGCGCATGACCGACGTCATATCCTCAGTCTTTTCTTGCCCCAGATGTCAGAAGACCCTAAAAAGAAAGGTCCAAACCCAAAAACAACAACTAAACAACCAACCAGCCTAATACCAAAAATATGTACAATACACACAATATATATACAATATACACAATATACCTCAGGTGGATAACTCAACCCACACAACCACCTCAAACTACAGAGGGGAACGAGGGAGGGTAAATTGGACTGCAGCAATGTGGATCTTCGAACATCTACATTTATGGTAGGTACAAAACTGCACTATGTTCTTCATCTCACATTGCTGCAGTCCTAACACTTGGGTAGAATCCCAAAGCAGAGGTAAGGGAGGATGGCTAAATTATATAGAAGCAGGAGCTGCCAAAATGCCCTGCAACACAGCAGTGGCAAAACCAGCCCTGGATCTAGAGTACAGTGGAAGGTGGTAATGCCTAGAAAAGGTATGCACTGAACTCCAAATGGCTGCCTCCAAAATATCCTTAGTTGCCATCCCCCTCAAAAAAGCTGTTGAAGTGGCAGTAGCCCTAGTGGAATGAGGCCTAATCCCAGCTGGAATCTCTTTGCCATGATGGGAATAACAGAAAGCAATGCAAAATCCAATACACTTAGAAATAGTTTGTTTTGACACGGGCTTGCCCTGAGAGCACAAAGCAAAAGAAACCAATAACTGCTGAGATTGTCTGAACCCTTTAGTTCTGTCCAAATAATATCGCAACTGCCTGTGTACATCTAAAGTGTGCAAAATCTTTTCCCCTTTATTTTGGGGATTTGCATAAAAGGTAGGCAAATGAATAGTTTGGTTTAAAGCCACACTAGAAACCACTTTAGGCATAAAGGAAGGATTAGTGCGTAAAGATACCCTGTCCTTATGAAAATTAAGAAAGGCTCAACTGCCATAAGGGCCTGCAATTCAGAAACCCTTCTTGCAGAGGTAATGGCCAACAAAAAAGCAGTTTTCCATGACAAATATTTCAACTCAGCAGTAGCTGCAGGCTCAAAAGGTTGTAGAGTGAGTTTCTCCAACACAAAATTGAGATCCCAAGCAGGAGTAGGAGCTCTTCGTGGGGTCTTATATTCTTTGCCCCTCTAAGAAATTGCTTGAACAAAGGATGAGAAAACAATGGTGGGTCACAGTCATAGTGAGCTGAAATTGCTGCAGCATGAATCTTAATAGAAGAGAAGGACAAACCTTTGTCCAATAACTCAGTAAGATATTGAAGAGCCACACTTAAATCAGGCTCAGAAACATCCAAATCCTTAGCTGCACTCCAAAACAAAAATCTCTTCCATTTATCTGCGTACACTTTCCTTGTACTAGGCCTTCTAGCTTCCAAAATCACATTCAAAACTTGTTGCGGAAGTTGAGACCCTCTATGGTTTAAAACAGAATATGCCAGGCTGTTAGGTGAAGAGAGTGAAGTTTGACATTGAGCAGATGGCTGTCCTCCTGGGACAACAGATGTGGAATCAAAGGCAAAGGCCATGGAGGCTTCCGTACTAGACTTCTCAGTAATGGGTACCAATGCTGTCGAGGCCAATCTGGAGCTATCAAAATCATCCTTGGCTTGTCCTGTCTGACCTTCAGAAGTACCTTTGGGAAGAGAGGCAGAGGTGGAAAGGCATACACATGAAGATTTTTCAAACCGAAAGAAAGAGCATCCACTTTCCAAGCTGTGGGATGAAACCTCTTCGTGCAGAACTTTGGCAGCTGGTGGTTTAGTGGAGAAGCGAACAGATCTATGTCTGGAGTTCCCCAGGACACTGTCAATTTCTGAAATACATGAAGATCCAGTTTCCACTCGTGGGGATCCATGATTTGTCTGCTTAACACATCTGCTAAGGAGTTCTGTGCTCCCGGCAGAAACCTTGCCTGAAGACTTAGTTGTAAACTGAGAGCAGTCTCCCACAAAATCATTGCTTGCCTGCATAGAGGATAAGAATGTGTTCCCCCTTGCTTGTTGATGTACCACATGACAGTTGTGTTGTCTGTTAAAATCAACACCTGCCCTGGAAGAAGTAAATCCTTGAAAGCTATTAATGCAAACTGGACTGCTAACATCTCCTTCAAATTGATATGTAGATGCAGTAGTCTGACAGGCCACTTGTCTTGTATCCACTTTCCGTTTAGATGAGCTCCCCAAGCTTTGTCTGAGGCATCTGTTGTTAGAATCTGACTCGCCTCTGGCCGGGTCACAGAGAGTCCCTTGTTTAGGTGACATTCCTGAGCCCACCACAAAAATTCCTTTTGAATGCAAGGTATTATTTGAATGACAGTGTCCAGATCCTGGCAGTGCTGTGTCCACACACTTTTGAGATACCATTGCAACTTCCTCATATGCAGTTTGGCATTGGGAAGCACCAGAATACAAGATGCCATGAACCCTAAGGCTTGAAGGACTGTCCTTGCAGTCAGCCCGGACTGAAGAGAAAGATGATGGAAGTAAAGGGAAAGATTCTTTTGTTTGTCCGGGGTTAGAAAGGCCATCTGGGATGCTGTATTCAGTCTTACACCCAGAAAGCACATGTCTTGAGAGGGTACTAGACTGGACTTTATTTCATTCACAGAATACCCCAGGCATCTTAGCACTGCTATCACATATTCCAAATGACGAAGAAGCTCTTCCTTTCCTTGAGCCAGAATCAGGCAATCGTCCAAATAAGGATAGATTTGTATTCCTTTTAGCCTGAAGAAAGCTATCACTGGAGCCAGAACTTTAAGTAAATACTCTGGCAGTAGATAAGCCAAAGGGCAATGCAGAGAACTGATAGTGAGAAGTCCCAGTCCAAAACGCAGATATTTCCTGCAACTTAGTCTGATAGGAACATGAAGGTAAGCCTCCTTGAGATCCAAAGTTACCATCCAGTGATCCTTGCCCAGCAGAGGTAAAAGTTGTTGTAACGTCAACATTTTGAATTTGGGAATGTCCAGATAAGTGTTGAGGATAGACAAATCCAAAATTGGTCTCCACGTGTTCCCCTTTTTGGTACAAGGAACAGGCGAGAATAAAATCCTAGGCCCCTTTCTGGCATAGGAACCGGCTGTATGGCCCCTATTTGGAGTAACAGAGAAATTTGCTTGTGAGCCTCTATTCTTTGTTGAGGAGGAATGTCTGGCATGCCTTTGAAAGGAGGCAAGGTATGGAAATAAAACCTGTAACCGTGATGTATGATATCCAACACCCATCTGTCTTGGGTAATCAAACTCCAATTTTCTTTGAAAAGTGCCAACCTTCCTCCCAAAGGTGCTGCCAGGCGAGAAGGTTCTGGCAGCTGAAAAGGTAGGTCATTGGGTCTGTTTACGAAAGGACTGACCCCTGCCCTCACCCGAACACTGTGCAGGAGAACCTCCAGTTCTAGGGCTGAAAGAGCCCTGACCTATGCCCCTGCCACGACTAGATCTACCCCTAGACTGGGAATCATAAGAAGGATACGTCCACCCCTTAGTAGGCCAATTTCTACTAAACTTTGGAGGCTGAACCTGCAAAAAATCTTTAACAGTCTGCATAGACTTAGCCTTGTCTTCCATTTTCTTTAAAACTGCCTCAACAGGAGAACCAAACAAGACATCAGATTGCAAAGGGGCATCCAAAATCCTAGTTTTAACATGGTCAGATAAATTTTGATCCCTCAGCCAGGCATGCCTGCGAAGAACTGACCCAGTGGCAGCCACCCTAGAGGAGGCCTGTACAGCATCAAAACCACATTGCAAAGAATGCTTACCCACCTGTTCAGAAACATGCACTAAATCCTGTAACTCTTTACAATCAATACCTTCCGCCAGAGCATCAACCTTAGATTTCAACTGTGAAAGGAGATAATTTTGATATTTTAACATGTGAAACTGGCAATTCAAAGCTCTCATGGCTAGAGTGGAAGAAGTATAAACTTTCTTTCCCCATCTATCCAAGGCCCTGGCCTCTTTATCTGCAGGAACCGGATTCTTGACAACAGAAGCCTTAACACCCTTAGGCCCCTGGCTAACAGTTTCTGGGTCTGCCCTAGGACTCCTAAAAAGATACTTATGAGCTTCAGGCACCCTGTAATACCTATCTGGTTTAACAGGAGCAGGAGGCAAAGAATCAGGATTAAGAGAAGCCTCTGCAAACACATCTTCCACCACATTCAAAACAGGAGGTATAGCCAAAGGCCTATGCTGGGGTAAAAACAAAAATTCCCTAAGCCTTTTCCTGGAGTCAGAGAAGTCCTGACCTTCCCATTTAAAGTGCTATCTCATGGAGTGAAGGGTCTCTGAAAAATAAAAATCCTCAGGAGGAGAAGCAGAAGGAGTAGTATCATCAACATCAGAATCAGAATAATGAGAATACTCCTGTAAGTCTTCAGCCGAAGACTCAGACACATCCGAAGCCTGCTCATAATCCCCCAACACTGGCTCCATCCTAGGCCTCTTATCAGGAGGGGGCATAGAGCCTCTAATTAAAGTAATTAAATCTTCTGCCATTTTAAGCATGTGCTTCTTGGGCACAGAACCTGAAGAACTAGGAGTGACACCCACAGTAGCTAAACTAGACCTGCCTCTAGGAGAAGCCTTGGAAGCAGAAAGAGGGCCTAGACACCTTAGGAAGGGAGGGGAGTAAAGTAATCTGAGAAGCCCCTATAGCCTGACCTGCCTCCTGGGAGGCCACATCCTGTAAAATCAAAGTTTCTCCCTGGGACTCCAGAGAGGCCTCCGTCGGAACCACCGGTTCCCCTGACTCTAAAGAACTGGCGTCCGGTTCGACGACTCCTCTAACCTAGGTTTAACTGCCTTGTCCTTGCGCTTCTTTGAGGAAGCCGGCCGAACATCCGACGGCATATTGTAATTGCACCGCTTCCCAAAGACCAACCTGGCACAATCCAATCTTCGCTTTATAGTGCTTATTAAACCTAGCACAAAAGCGACACCCAACAACGTCGTGCTCAGGTCCCAAACAAGGTATACACAAATTATTGTAGTCCCTATGCGGAATCTGTTTCCCACAAGAAATACAGTTATTCACTTTTTCTGACATCCGGTAAACCACTGAGGCAAGAAAAACCAAAATATTCCCAACGGGTACTTAACCAACTCAGACTTCGGTCTGAAACTCAATTCGAAAATTTCAGAACGCCGAACGGCACTTGCAACACTGCTTCTGCATCGGACCATGCGGCAAAAAAGACTGAGGATATGACGTCGGTCATGCGCATTTGTACCCTGACGTTCTGATGTCAGTCAAATGCGCCTTGACCGACGTCAGCCTTATACTCTGATATTCGGGCCGATGGAGGGACAGCGGACTACCCAAGTGTTAGGACTGCAGCAATGTGAGATGAAGAACATCTTGGATTACAAACCAAAGGCTCATTCTGAACCCAAGTAAAACAAAGCTAGTACTCTTTAGCTCTGAGCCATACCTCCCACTGATTCTTTCTTCATCTCCTCCTTTAACAAAGGGGCAATCACCCCCACAAATCATACCAAACTATTAGGGGTTGAAATAGATAATCTTAGATTTTTATCTACATATTTCTATAATCATAAAAAAAGTGCATACAAAACTTGGCCTACTGTATCGCAATAAAAATTTCCTCACTGACCAATTCAAAACTACAATAGCGAGGACTCACCTACTATCTACCCTACTTTATGCCTCCCCCATGCTTACAAATCTCCACAAATCTGACCTAAACAAACCTGATAGCCAAATTTGCTACAACCTCTCCCATCAGAACACATCACTGTGAATGCCTAAAAAACCTCAATTGGTTAGAACTACCACTACTACTTAAACTCAATCAACTATCACTAGCCCACAAAGTAATGCATAACTCTGAAAACACCCCAGCCCTACAAAATCTTTTGCAACCCTATACAACCGCCAGGCCCTTGAGGTCTAGCACACAAAACCTCCTCAAAGTAAGCAAATATAACAATGAAGCTGGTAAGTCTGTCTACAGCCACCGTATAGCAAAAACCTGGAACTCCCTTCCCGCCCACATAACTGACAAATCCCCATCACAGTTCAAGAAACTTGTTAAAACTCACTTAGAATAATCAATTGTGCTCCTGTATCCCCCTGGCTGTATTAGAACACTTCACCTAACTTAAGTAACTCTGCTAAGACAACCATAGTACTATACCAACTTAGGACTGTTGATCTACTGCTCATCCCATCTCTCCAGGAGTTAGTGAAAACTACCCAATCAATGCTGAGCTCTCCATAAGCAACTAAAACCAGGAGAAGACATTGTAAATCAATTTGGTATCCTTCTCAACTAAAACCAGGCAAAGACATAGTGAATCAATTTATCCTTCTCAACTATAGCAAGCATCATCTGCTCTGAGCCTTATTCTAAGTCTCTCTGCCTTTACTCTGATAGTAAATCTATCATAGGAATCCTAAACTCAGGAATATCTTCTAAAATTTATTATATTAATGAGAACGAATGTATCCCATCTGTTAGTTAATATGCATGTCAAACTCTCTTCTATGGAAATTGCATGTCAAAAGTCTGTCCTTAAAACTATGTTCTGTAAAAAAAAAAATTATCTTGGAGCTTTTCTCCCCAGGCCTCCACTGAAAATGGGCTTGTAATCCAGTTGGACTCTCCCAGTCAACAAATGTAAAACATACCAGTCAAATTTAAGGCTTTTCCTCACCTCTCTGCAAAACACTGCTGTAATGGCTTTGGCACACAAATGAAAATGATTGATGGGTGTTGGTTCAAGACTCCGATCCATATCTCTCAACAGTACAGATTTTTGCAGAAAGTCCAGATTTTTTGCCGGTTTTTCATAAAATTGCAGTTTTCTGTCAAATCACTGGCAAATCATTAAACACGGAAGTCAGAAAATTGACAGGCATTTGATTTTCAGACTTCATATCCTTAAGAAAATTCACTAATGCAGAACGGGTTTATCAACTTTCTAAGTTTGATAGTGCAATAGTTATAAATTGTCCCAATTTATGGGCCTTTGCACCTATTATTTATGGCCTTGTCCAGATTTCTTGTTCTATGATGTTGAGAGGTATGCAGCCATCCCTTCCTATTGAACCAGTCCATTGCACTTGCACAAGTGTCCCCCTCAGCAGGGCAGCACGCAGGTATCAGTGCAGATTTGCTTTATAGTTCATTTATACCACACACACAATGATACACGGTTAATGTGGACAAATCTGTTTGTTCAAAGTCAAACATTTCTCCAAACCCAATTTTATGACACCTGCTACCAATCCACTTGAGTTTGCAGCTGTAAATCTTGTCCATGTTATTTCTTTTTACTTTGTTTCATTTCTCTTACTTGTAATGTTACTTTGACTAATTTTTTCTCCTGCTTCCCATATCTACCCTAATTATTACTTCTAACAAATACTTTTTCTCACTTTCTTCTCTTCCCCTCCTCCTCTTTATCCACTTTGAACGTTTCCACTGACATTTAAGTAAATAATGAACTGTCACCCTTGTCATCGTATTTTAATGCTACATAATATTGTATTTAGTCTAATAGGCTCATACGTAGGTACTAGGCTATCAGCTCAAGGGCCTAAGTAAGCATAGCCAACAAGGTTCCCTGGCTTATGCCACCCAAGAAAGTTATTTTCCTGTGCCACTGTCAAGTACAGCCACAGAAGTGATTCCTGGGGCATATTTCCCATCCACTCAAAGATTTTTCTTGAAGACTGCTAATGATGAAATTTACTTGACAGATGGGTAGCATGTTCCAGAGTATGGGACGTCTCTGGGACAGGAATCTATCCTTCCAGCATGTCCTGTTTACTGTGGTGACAAGGTTTAGGTCCCTACAGCAAGTATCTCGGAGGCACTGGGATTTCTTTAGGTGTAGCATGTCCAACAGCTCTGGGTTTGACATAGCTTTATATGTTAGGCAGAAATCACGTCGGAGTAGGCAATATGCTACAGAGTAAAGCTGGAGTTTTGAGATGGTCAGTGTAGGGCATTTGTTTGAGGCCATTTATCCTCTTTGCGAGGTACTTGTGTCCTTTCCAGCTGCTACAGATGTCTTGTGAGGTACATTCCAAAAGGGGCTTTGTACTCTATAATGGGTCTAATGAATGTCGAGTAGAGGGGGACAATCTCTTTCCTGGATGAGAACCCTTTTCTAATGAGGTTTGCCACATAGGACTTCCGGACTACTGTGGTGATCTGATTTATCAAAGGAGACTACTGTCCACCTGGGTCCCAAGGTCTCATCACACATTTGGTGTTAGACTGCTGCCTATGTGGTAGTTCATGGGTACAGAGTTTTTACCAAAGGGGATGACAATGCACTTTTTGGCATTGAGCTTGAGGCCATGGCTCTGACACCAGGCATCTGTCTCAATGAGGCCCTTCTGTAGGATGTCCACATAATTTGGGGATTCTACTATGGCTCCTAGTTTGTAGTCATCTGCGTACATCATTAGCTAGAGGCCTTCTGTGTTAGCCTATACTTCAGAGATGTAGATACCAAACAGTAGAGGTCCCAGAACTGAACCTTGTGGTACTCCACGTGTCACTGGTTGGAAGTCAGATTTGGAGTCAGCAACTTTTACAATGTGGGTTCTGTCAGAGAGCCAGTTGGCAGCCCATCTTGTGAGTTAAGGACTTTATACCTAGTTTAGTGAGTTCAGCTATAATTCCAGAATGGGGGATGGTGTCAAAACCCTTGGCGAGGTCAAGATAGGATGTGTGAACCCACCTTACTCATCTACGGCTTTGGTGACTGCCTCAAAAAAATCGATTAGGTTCAGGAGGCATGATCCGCATTTCACAAACCTGAACTGGGCGGGGTCCAGACTTTGGAGGTTACCAATGTCTTTGTTTATGAGTTCCATGATGATACGTTCCATGGCCTTGCAGACCAGGCTAGTCAGGCTAATAGGGCGATAGTTCCCAGGATCAGTGTTGGCTCCCCCTTTGTGGAGTGGGATCACTGTTGCTGTACGCCATTCAGTGGGCACAAAGCCTGATATGAGGCTATGATTGAACATGGTGCTTAGGTGGGGAGCCAGTTTGTTCTGAAGTTCATGTAAAACGCAGCCTGGAATGTTGTCCAGTCCCATGGATGCTGTGTTTTTGGCTTTAGACAGTGCAACTTTTACCTGTGTAGTGGTGATTACAGGGACTCTGCATTCTTCCTGTACAGATATGGGCTCTTTAGAGGGTGGGGGGTGGGGGGAGGGTAAAGTTAGCACTAAACCTATCTGCCAGGATGTTGGCAATATCAGTTGGTTCTGGAATTTACATGCCGTTGTGCTGTAACTCAGAGTAGGTCTGGGTGTTGCCAATGAGATTCTTGACATAGCTATAGAATGCTTTGTGGTGGTCCTTGGAATCAGTGGCGATTTTGTTTTCGTGGCTAGCTTTGGAGGCTCTTATAAAGGACCTCAGCTTCTTACGGAGGCTGACCAGGGAGCTCTACCACTCATGGGAATTTACTCTCTTTTGCAACAGTTTCTTCCTTCTGTTGTACAGTTTATGGCAGGGGACCACCAGATTGGCTTCCTTTTTTTTTTGGAGGATAGCTTTTTGGTTCTGTTTAGGATAGCACGATTCATGCCCTCCTTTAAGTGCTTGTAGAGTGCATATGTGTAGGATTCTGCAGTCATAACTATTGTCCATCTCCATAGGTGTCATGAAGTTTGCCACTTCTGTCTTAAGCATGAAGATGGCATTGGAGAATTTTTTTTTACTGTGGTTTCCTTAATGACGGGTGAGGGATGTGGATATCTAGGGTGATTAGCTTATCGTCGGATCTGACCAACGAGTTGACTTCAGGTGTGGAACACCGGTCACTCATGTTGGCAATTACTAGGTCTAGGATATTGTTGCCCTTGGTGGGGGTGTGGATAAGTTGATCCAGGGCATTGGAATTTATGAATTCCAGGAAGCATTAAGCGAAGGAGTTGGTACATGAGTAGTTTTCCCAGTTAATGGTGAGGTAGCTGAAATCGCCCATTAGGGTGTTTGGCTGAACCCTAATATTTTCCAGTATATCAAGAAAAGAGGAGTGGTCATCCTGGGGCATGGTGGGGGATCTGTAGCAAGCTACAATTTGGATTGTGGTTTTGCCCAGAGTTAATTGGACGTGAAAAACCTCTTACGCATTATGCTGAGCAACTGGCCTGGAGGTTTGGATATCCTTAATGAATATGGACACCTCCGCCTTAAGTGTTCCGTTCCAGGTTACGTGGCCGAAAAGTGTGGTACGAGTTACAGCCTGGTAGTGCAGGGGTGCTCTCTGGAGCCGTGAATCAGGTCTCAGTCACTGCACAAATATCGCTGTTCTCCATTTTAAGGAATGCCTCGAATGTATTTTGAGATTTAGACTTCTAGCATTGAGTAGCATTACCCTCCGTTTTTGCTCGTCTGTTCCTGTTACGGTGGTGAAGGTCATTTGAACCTAGTCTAAAAAAGGCACTAAAGGGGCAGCAAGAGCCTTAGCCAGTATCCAGAATCCCATGGGCGACAGGTGCAGGCCATCTTTGGCAAAGCATTGTGGGGTCTGTCGACCGTGTCGTCCCAGGCAGACAGATACTGTATCCCCTTAGAATGACACCAGAAGCTTAGCCAATTGTTGAAGTCAATCATTTTGTCCTTGTACTTCAGTATCATTCTGGGTGATGTTAGAATGCTACTCAGGGCTAGAGTCATACCTGCCTGGGCTACAAGATCGGAGAGCTCTTCATGTCTTTTCATGTAGTCCAGGGAGGTACGTCTCAATCATTCACACCAACATAGACAATGACAGTGTCATATTTGTACTTGCTGTGGAGTGACCTGTGTGTGGGTTATGTGGCAGATCCTGGCACCAGACAGGCAGCTGACAGTAATCTTCTCCTTGTTTAGCCTGGAGAGTGGGACATCACTGACTGACTATATGTTTGCCCATAATATCTGATGTGAGTGGGATTTTCATGACAGCATCAAGGAAACATGTTCCTTCCTTCTGTGTTTTTTTTCTTAAGTTTTGGATTTTTCTTGGCATATTGATTTTCTTAGTATATTTTATTTTTTATTTATTTTCCATTTGTTTACCAGGTTATTCCAACTGGACACAAGGTGACAGTTTTTAGCCGAGGCTTGGGTAGAAAAGCTCCAGATACAAAGCAAACAATTATAAAAAATAAAAATTAATTGTACAAACATAGCTATTTTGCACAAAGAACATAGAAAATATAAATGGAGCACAATCAGAGTTGTACAATTGATGCAGCATACAGCGGTTAAAATATTGAGAAACAATTAAGATATTATACAACAAATACAGAATTGCTTGAACATAAATTCAGAAAACTTTCCATTGACTGACAGGGTCAAACAAGAAATCATAACTATATTGATATGATTTATTTTGCATTTATCTTGTTTTAATGATGGCATATGTGTATTACTGTGCGTCATATCTGCACAAATATTTGAATTAATCTGTGTATTTACAGTATATTGACAAAGTACTAGGTCATATCAGAGCCTTGGGAGGTCATTAAGAAATTGAGAACTGTTGTAAACCTTGGCATTTAATACCATAAGTTCAAGTTATGCTATAAGAGAATAACTATGTAAAGATAACCATGTCAGCAGCTAGAATGCATTATAAACTGAATGTTTTACTGTGCACATTAAGAAATGGATAGATTGGCTCAAACTCTGGACTGATGTGTGTGCTTTGTTTTTTTTTATTCCTGGGGAAATGCTATTCAGAAGTGAAGACACACATAAGGGAACAGTTTTAGTGGCACACCAGGCTGTGATTTTTTTGATGTCTATTGTCATGCAAAGCTGACAAAATAGTTGAATCTACCCAAGCTGGAAATGTGAGACTGTAGCCCACTGAAGGAGGGGAGATGGGAGGAGTAACTTGGCCAGGAATTGAAACTTGCAAAACTGCTACTTGTGAAGTCTTTTTTATCTCAGTAATTTGTTGACACTTTTACAAGTTTCTTTCAGAGAATGTGTAGTACGTCAATAGGAACATTTGTGAAACTCAGCACATACCAGTCAATGACACATGAGCTGCAAACTCTCAAACTTAGAATGGACCACCTGAAAAAAATGCCAAGTGAAGTCTAGTCTGACAACAAAGGGTAGGGCTATTTGTTCTTACACTCTATGCATTGAGACAGATTTAGCTTTCCAAAGGTATCACAATGTCTGCCCCCATGAGGGCAGACGAGTAAATAAAAAATAAAAATAGGAATGAGTACTTATTTTGATGCTGGCAGCTTTAGGAGGTGCAGTAAATCATGGCAAGAAGATATGTTTTTTCATTGTTTGCCCGTAGTTGTCCTTTAATTAGGCTGAAACTATCCCCAAAAATTCTGGCCATTCAAACTTGAATCCTGGTCAAACCATTACACCTTCACTTAACAATTTAAACCCCAACATTAGCATAGCAACCTAATTTAACACATTCCATTAACTCTATTCTGGCCTTAGTTAACAATTATGACAAAGACCCTCCCTATCATCCCCTTAACAGCTGACCACATACCCACAACCTTCTCATTTCAGCCTGTCCCAACTTCCTGTATCAAACAACTCCTCCTCCAACTTAAACCCACTAGACTCACAAGAGATAAACTTCCAAGTGAATATCTTCGACTAGCTTCAGACTATCTCCTACCCTCTATCTGTATACTAATGCATCACTCAATCACTGAACATTATGTACTAAACCCTGGAAAATTTCCCATAATATCCTTACACAAAGGTGGTCAAAATCCACTGAGTTATCCAATTATAGACCAATCACCATATAGTTCCCCTCCTAGCAAAACACTAGAAAAATATATACACAACTATTGTCCCAACTCACAGAACCTAATGTCGAATTCCCAACAGTTTTAGACCTAAACACAGTACCACCACAGCCCTCAAGTTTCACAAAGTCACCATAAAATTAGTAATCAGTTTCTTCCATTTTCTTAGATATGTCAAAAACATTCAACATTATCACATCAAAAACTACTACTTTACTTGGAATCTATCAAGCTCTCTCTAGATTCCGTTACCTGGTTCCACAGCTACTTAACCAACTCAATGATATGGGACAATGAAATATCTCTTTTACCCATCAGCATAGGAGTCCCACAGGGCTCTATTACTTCTCAGCCCACTACTTTTCTCCATCTTTACTAACAATCTTAGCTCCACCACTCCCAATACCACAATTTTACAGTATACAAACAATTCCACCATTCTGTGCAGACCCCTCTACCAGCCTCCTATCCACGACTCCAATCTGCTTTCTCGGGCATATAACTTTCCCTAAAAAAAGACAACTACTTAACCCAAATAAGACCAAGCTTATGATATTTTTCAAAAACTCCCACATCTCTCAATACACATACTCTGATCCAATGGAACTAATTAAACCAGTTGATAGCACTAAAAGTTATTGTATCACAATAGATTCTGGTCTGAAATGATAAATACTGCCCTCAGTATTAAAAAAGTACATATTAAATTTGGATGTCTATATAGATCCAGAATATCTCAACTTCAACTAGACAAGCACTTGCCAGAACACACTTCCTCTCCACAATACTAAATACCTCACCCATTTCTTCAAATCTGAAGACTAACCTAGCTAAACTTGAAACATGCTACCACAATCAGTTTGCTGCCAGCCTACATAAAAGAATCCACTATACTGCCCTGAAACAACTACACTAGCTTGAACTGACAAACTAGCTATTGCCCACAGCATCCTATACAAATATAATGCCCACCCCGCTGTAATAGTTCTAGTACATCCTTACAATACTCGCTCCCTCCACTCATCTAATAAACTATTACAAGTTATGAAAGCCAATAACTCGTTTGAAACCTTTTCATGTCAAGTAGCAAAAATGTGGAACCGCACTCAAGTCTAATATCTCTTCCACCCTAAATTCTAACTCCTTAAAGAGGATCTAGCTAGCAACTGGCTCTATTCCTGTATTACACCTGGATAACTTCTCTCTCCATTTTGCTCGGTTCCACTATATCTTACCTTTACTCTGTCCAAACCAGATTCCTGTATGTATATATGCACACGGATTTATATATAGCATGGTTTGATTTCATTTTTGTACAATTTTTACTACTACTCTGTTAAAGTTTATTTAATTTGCTCCTTCTGTTTATCTTTTTGCCCCCCCCCCCCCCCGCCGGGTCTCTGCTGAAAAGGAGCCACTGGCCCAGACTAACCAGACAAACAAATGTAAAATAAATGAAAATATTTCAGACTATAAAACTTGCACTCAGTCCACATTACTCAGCCAGAGAGTTCGGAAATTCTTAGGGACCTACTGTCATTTGGTTAACTGGGTGGCAAATTAGACAAGGAGAAAAAAAAACTTACACCTTTAAGATGCACTGTGCAGAATACACAACTTTCATGCCAGAAGTACACTGAAATCAGCGAGTGAGAGAGAAAGTGAGGTGTAAAAGCCTTGTGTCTGTAGTAAATCACATGAAAAGGTTTGCTTTTAAAAATTCTAGCCAGGAGAACACACAAGGTGGGTAAAACACAAAATGTTCAGTTTTCTCTTGCATGAATTAAGAGGGGAATTTGCCACTGAGAATTATCATATTACACTGCCTTTCAGGTTAAATAGAAAAACAAATTTCCATAACACGAAAAAAATCAGTGATGTCATCAGAAAATACAGCTATAACCTTGCAGGTAAAATCGGTCCTCTAACATTTTGTTTTTGAACTCACCAAGTTCAGCTTTCCAATCTTAACAAGTTCTTCACCATCAATAGTCATTTCTTTCATATGAATTGTAACAGAGAACACAGAGTGAGAACGACTGAAAAACAAAGACAAAAAATTATTACTTCTGGTTATTAAAATCTAGAGAAACAAAATTTCATACTCGCCAAAAAATGCAATTTGCTTATGACAAGCTGCAGGCTGGGACAGGAAATTAAATTGCAGAGTGTAAATAAACCAACCTTTTACTTTAACTTACAGAAACAGTAGCAACTCCGATCATGGAATCTTCCTACAGATTCTATTTCCCCAAAAATGTTAACGGATAAGACACAGGACAGCCTAAGAGCTTAAAAATATGAACAAGGTGTCAAGTGTACCTAGCATGGTAACTTCCTTTTAAAACTAAGCAGTGCTTGTACTACAAAATTAAACAAAAAAGGGTTAGTAAAAAGGCCAATTAACATCACACCCAACTAAAACAAGTGTCCATTTCAGCGGACCTTTAAAGATTACTTGGAACATTCTCCAATATTCCACAAGGTCTGCACACTTATGAATTCTTTGTTTCTAGATGCTGTGCGCACTCACTTCCATTAGGCATCCATCATGATTTCATATAACAGACTAGGAGGGACAGAAACCAGCCACAATGCTAACTTTATCCACACTGAGCCTAGCCATTACTGATGGAAAAAGTCACCACACAGGCTTTTAGGAAACTCAATGCACAACTACAAGAACATAGAGACCATCCAAACACAAAAGGATGGCGGCAGGGTAACAGACCATAAATGACATAAGTATTCCTCTCAAATCATCTGATATGCTATGCAGCCAGGCCACAACTAACTTAGAATGGAATTCTGCAAATTGTTGGAATAAATCTGCAAACATGAAAGCAAAGGTCAAAGCAAGATCCAAAAGGTGAGAAGCATAGAATCAGCCTATAGTCCCTGGAGGAGTAAAATGGCAACCAACTAGCAGTATTTTTAAATAGTAGCATTTATAAACAAGTTCGTAGGCCCCATTTTAAGCCTCTCTGCGCTTGAAATTGCCTTTCCCATTTGATTATAGCTTGGCCTTACCTACCCCATGTTCAATGATACATTAGACCATGTGAATAGCTGAGATCATACCACAGAAAATTTGAGGGAAACCATACATGGGATAAATCTAGGAGCTGCATTTGTTCATTAGTAGAACAAGGGCCAATCCTCTGGTAATTTTTCTGTTTTCCATCCATAGATCTAAGTTGCACTTGAAAATGGACAGGGATGAACTGTGTGGATGGGGAGTCTGTTCCACAGCAGTGGCATTCTCAGAGATGTACCTGCCCCTTCAAACCATGATTTAACAGAAGAGGTTTAGATCCTTAGACAAAAGATTTCTGATTCCATTTGACTTCCTGACTTATTTAAATTTGAGGACTGGGAAAGTCCACTGAGCCATAAAGAGCCAATTTTCAGTGGAGACCTAGGGAGAAAAGCTTCAAATATTGCAAGTTACATATTACATGTTACAAAAGAACAAAGATTTGTACAGAATTACACATTTGCAGAAGTATAATACATTATGTAACAAGCTTTTAGTGGGCTAGCATTTAAACAGAAGGTTACTAGCCCTTTTGGAGGTTGAGTAAAATGAACATTTGCAGAAAAAGACATTTTAACAAATACGCTCTTTTGTAAGTAAACATTAAACAAGTAGCTACTAGCCCTTTGCAGGTTAGGTAGAGCATTTTGCCTGGAGTACGTACCAGAAAATTAGATTATGGAAAGTATAGTTCAATAGATAGCAGAAAGAAAACCAGAACCTGGTAGGGCGAGATTGTTTTAGGTTGAGATGAAGCAATAGAATTGGTAAAAGGTAATGATTTCAGTGCAAGGTAGAAATGGGGTGGAGAGGGGTTTATGTTGGTGTGACATGGACATTCCCATTTGGTTGACAGATGAGAGATCGGAAAATTGAAATTGGCATGGTTTTGGAAGGTTGCGAAGGTGTGTGTGTGTGTGTGTGGGGGGGGGGGGTTCCCACTGCTTGACTGAGTAGTAGGACAGTTGCAGGTGACCAGGAGGTCATGCTGGTTTGTGGACCTGCTGCTGGGCAGAGGCCCGGATTGACTTATTGTAAACCAATCACTAACTGGTCAGATGATACTTTGTACGCCAGACAAGTCACCTTTTAGCAATCTGTACAACTTCACATACTTAAAAGGATTTGCTTAGCCACTGTAGGCTACTACAAAAATCAAAAAAGAATTTCACACAAACTCCTACAGTGACCGTGCATGTTTAAAGGTACGAGGACTTCCTGCAGAGTGAATCCTTTTACAGAAAAATCAAGATAAACAGGCAGACTAACAGTAGTCAAACCACATGAAAACTGGGTCAATTAAAACAGCGACTAAATTGCTCAAGATCAAAGCAAGTGCACCAAAAGGTGACTGCAGCAGAGATACATCTAGCAGAGGTGATAGAAAATAACTAGCATAGAGAAGCCTGTTAATGCTTTCTGCCAAGTACATACCTCAGGAAAATGAGATTCGCAAATTTGGAGACAGTACAGTTGTTCCAAGTAAAATAGTAGCTGTTCAAACATATCATGGTTCCAGTAACAAAGCTATGAGAGAGATACTGCAATGATCACATGTACACCAAGTAAACAAAAGCTTCTGGGCACCTTCCACATGCACCATAAGTCAGAGAAAGCACAAGGGCGTACTGGCATAAAAGCACATAAATGGGCACAAACAAAAGAACTTCACCAATCGCACAAAGAGGCTGTAATAACACTAAGATAAAGGTCCAAATGTGGAATTCTGTGCGCAAGAAGAAAACGGGATATCAATAAGGGGAAAGTACAGTTTTGTACCTACCATAAATGTAGATGTTCGAAGATCCACATTGCTGCAGTCATAACCTGTGGGTAGTCCGTTGTCCTCGGTCGGCCCGAATACCAAAGTATTAGGCTGGCGTCGGTCATGGGCGCTCAGATCTGACGTCAGAGCGGCATGGTATTAAAGCGCATGACAGACGTCATATCCTCAGTCTTTTCTTGCCCCAGATGTCAGAAGGCCCTAAAGAGAAAGGCCACAGCCAAAACCCATTTACAAACAACATGTACCACCCAAACCATACAACCACTCCAAACTACAGAGGGGAAGGAGGGAGGGTAAATTGGACTGCAGCAATGTGGATCTTCGAACATCTACATTTATGGTAGGTACAAAACTGTACTATGTTCTTCATCTCACATTGCTGCAGTCATAACCTGTGGGTAGAATCCCAAAGCAAAGGTAAAGGGAGGCTGGCAAAATCATAAAGCATTGGGAGCTGCTAATAAGACCTGTAAGACTGCAGTGGCAAATCCAGCCCTAGATTTGGGATAAAGAGGGAGATGGTAATGTTTAGAAAAAGTGTGCACTGAACTCCAAGTAGCTGCTTCCAAAATATCTTTAGTAGCTACACCCCTTAAAAAAGCAGTAGAAGTGGCAGTAGCCCTAGTGGAATGAGGTCTGATTCCAGCCGGAATCTCCTTACCATGATGAGAATAACAAAAAGCAATACAATGGCCAATCCACTTAGAAATAGTTTGTTTTGAAACAGGTTTCCCCTGAGAGGCCAAAGCAAAAGAAACAAACTGTTGAGACTGTCTGAACCCTTTAGTCCTGCTCAAATAATAACACAACTGCCTGTGAATATCCAAAGTGTGCAAAATTTTCTCCCCTTTATTTTGGGGATCAGCATAAAAAGTAAGCAAATGAATAGATTGGTTCAAGGCCACATTTGAAACCACTTAAGGCATAAAAGTAGGGTTAGTACGCAGAGATACCCTATCCTTATGAAAAATCAGGAAGGGTTCAACTGCCATAAGAGCCTGTAATTCAGATGCCCTTCTAGCAGACGTAATGGCCAACAAAAAAGCAGTCTTCCAAGACAAAAACTTTAACTAAGACGTAGCTGCAGGTTCAAAAGGAGGTAATGTAAGTTTTTCCAACACAAAATTGAGATCCCAGGAAGGAGTAGGAGCTCTACGCGGGGGTCTTATGTTCTTTGCCCCTCTAAGGAATTGCTTAAAGGATGAGAGAATAATGGTGGGTCACAGTCATAATGAGCAGAAATGGCTGCAGCATGAACTTTTACAGAGGAGAAAGACAAACCCTTGTCTAATAATTCCGTAAGATATTGAAGAGAAACACTCAAATCAGGCCAGGAAACATCAAAGCTCTTTGCTTCAAATAAAAAATCTCCTCCATTTATCAGCATAAACTTTCCTTGTACTAGGCCTTCTGGCCTCCAAAATAACATTGAAAACTTGAGGAAGCTGCGACCCTCCAGGTTCTACAACAGAATATGCCAGGCTGTTAGATGCAGGGACTGAATCCTGACATTGAGGAAATGATTGTCTGCCTGAGACAAAAGGTGTGGAATTGAAGGCAAAGGCCAAGGAGGCTCCCGTACTAAACTCCTCAGCAGAGGGTACCAGTGCTGTCGAGGCCAATCTGGAGCTATTAGAATCATGGAGGGCTGGTCTTGTCTGACCTTCAAGAGCACCTTGGGAAGGAGAGGCAGAGGAGGAAAGGCATAGACGTGAAGATTGCTCCAACTGAATGATAAAGCATCCACTTTCCAAGCTGTTGGATGAAATATCTTTGTGCAAAACTTTGGCAACTGGAAATTTAGTGGAGAAGCGAACAGATCTATGTCTGGAGTCCCCCATATCACTGTCAACTGTCGAAATACATGAGGATCCAATTTCCACTCGTGGGGATCCACCATCTGTCTGCTCAAAACATCTGCTAAGGAGTTCTGTGCTCCTGGCAGAAACCTTGCCTGAAGAGTGAGGTGCAAACTGAGAGCAGTCTCCCACAAAATCATAGCTTGCCTGCAAAGAGGGTACAAATGGGTTCCCCCTTGCTTGTTGATGTACCACATGACAGTTGTGTCTGTTTGAATCGCTTGTCCTGGGTGAAGTAGATGCTTGAAAGCCATCAATGCAAATTGGACCGCTAACATCTCCTTCAAGTTGATATGTAAATGTTGAAGTCTGGCAGGCCACGTGTCTTGAACCCATTTTCCATTGAGGTGAGCTCCCCAAGCCTTGTCAGAGGCATCTGTCGTTAAGATCTGACTCGCCTCTGGTCGGGTCACAGAGAGTCCCTTGTTTAGGTGACATTCCTGAGCCCACCACAAAAATTCCTTTTGAATGCAAGGTATTATCTGAATGACAGTGTCCAGATCGTGGCAGTGTTGTGTCCATACATTTTTGAGATACCATTGTAGCTTCACCATATGCAGTTTGGCAATGGGAAGCACAAGAATACAAGATGCCATGAACCCCAAGGCTTGAAGGACTGTCCTTGCAGTCAGCCTGGACCGTAGAGACAATTGTTGGAAGTAAAGTGAAAGGTTTCTTTGTTTGTCCAGGGTCAAAAAAGCCATCTGAGAAGCTGTATTCAGTCTCACACCCAGAAAGCACATTTCCTGAGAGGGTACTAGACTGGACTTTGTTTCGTTCACAGAATACCCTAGGCACCTTAACACTGCCATAACATACTGTAGATGGCGAAGTAGCTTGTTTTTGTCTTGAGCAAGAATCAGGCAATCGTCCAAATAAGGATAAATTTGAATTCCTCTTAACCTTAAGAAGGCTATTACTGGAGCCAGAACCTTTGTAAACACCCTGGGCGCAGTAGATAAGCCAAAGGGCAATGCAGAGAACTGATAATGTAAAGTCCCAGCCCGAAAACGCAGGAATCTCCTGCAACTGGGCCTGATAGGAACATGAAGATAAGCCTCTTTAAGGTCCAGAGTTACCATCCAGTGATCTTTGCCCAACAGAGGCAGAAGTTGTTGCAACGTAAACATTTTGAATTTTGGAATGTCCAGGTATGTGTTGAGGATAGATAAATCCAAAATTGGCCTCCAAGTGTTTCCTTTCTTTGGTACAAGAAACAGGCGAGAATAAAATCCTTTTGAAGAAGTAAAGAAATTTGTTTGTGAGCCTCCACCCTTTGCTGAGGAGGAACGTCTGGCATGCCTTTGAAAGGAGGCAATGTGTGGAAATGAAACTTGTAGCCTCGGTCTATAATGTCCAACACCCATTTGTCCTGGGTGACTAAAAGCCAGTTTTGCTTGAAGAGTGCCAACTTTCCTCCCAAAAGAGCTGCCAGACAGGAAGGATCTGGCAGCAGAAGATGCAGGTCATTGGGCCTGTTTACGAAAGGCCTGGCCCCTGCCCTCACCTGTAGATTGTGCAGGGGAACTCAACGTTCTAGGCCTGAAAGTACCCTGAGCTCTGCTCCTACCACGTCTAGATCTACCCCTAGACTGTAAATCAGAAGGATAAGCCCATCCCTTAGTAGGCCAATTTCTGCTAAACTTAGGGGGCTGCACCTGCAAAAAATCTTTAACAGTCTGCATAGACTTAGCCTTGTCTTCCATTTTCTTTAAGACAGACTCCACAGGAGTACCAAACAAAACTTCAGACTGCAAAGGAGCATCCAAAATTCTAGCTTTAACATGCTCTGACAAGTTCTGATCCTTAAGCTAGGCATGCCTGCGAATAACTGATCCAGTGGCAGCCACCCTGGAAGAAGCCTGCAAAGAATCGAAACCACACTGCAAAAAATGCTTACCCACCTGATCAGAGGCATGAACCAAATCCTGTAATTCCTTACACTCTATGCCCTCTGCCAAAGCATCTACCTTAGACTTTAATTGAGTAAGGAGAAAATTCTGGTACTTCAACATATGAAACTGGCAATTTAAAGCCCTCATTGCTAGAGTGGAAGAGGTATACACTTTTTTACCCCACCTATCCAAAGCTCTAGAATCTTTATCCATAGGAACTGGATTCTTTACAACAGAAGCCCTGACCCCCTTAGGTCCCTGGCTAATAGTTTCTGGGTCAGCCCTTGGGCTCTTATACAGATATTTATGAGCCTCTGGCACTCTAATACCTATCTGGCTTAACAGGCGCAGGAGGCAAAGAGTCTGGATTAAGAGAGGCCTCAGAGAAAACATCCTGAACAACATCCAAAACAGGAGGTATAGCCAAAGGCCGATGTTGTGGTAAAACAAAAATTCCCTAAGCCTCTTTCGGGAATCTGAGAAATCCTGACCTTCCCATTTAAAATGCTCCCTCATAGAATGCAGGGTTTCTGAAAAAGAAAAATCCTCTGGAGGGGAAGCAGGAGGACTGGAATCCTCTGCGTCTGAATCAGAATAAGGAGGAAAATCCTGAATGTCTTCAGCCGAAGACTCTGAGTAATCTGAAGCCTGTTCCAAACTTTCCACCTCTGGCTCCACCCTACGCCTCTTATCTGGAGGGGGCATAGAACCCCTGATTAAGGAAATCAAATCTTCTGCCATTTTAAGCATGTGTTTTTTAGGCACAGAACCTGCAGAACTAGGACTGACACCTGAGGAAGGCAAACCAGGCCTGACCTTGGAAGATATCTTAGAGACAGAAGGCCTAACCACCTTAGGCAAAGAGGGGAGTACAGCAACCTGAGAGGCCCCCTCAGCCTGACCCGACTCCTGAGAGGCCACATCTTGCAAAATTAACGGCTCCCCCTGAGACTCAACTAAAACCTCGGCTGGATCTACAGATTACACCATAGTTTCTAAAGAACCGGCGTCCGGAACGGACGACTCATCCTGCTTGGACCTTAACGACTTCTCCTTGCGCTTCTTAGCGGTAGCGGGCGGAGGATCCGATGGCATATTGTAATTACACCGCTTACCGAAGACAAGCCTAGCGCAATCTAACCTACGTTTAATGGTGCGCTTATTAAATCTAGCACAGAAGCGACACCCGACTACATCATGCTCAGGCCCCAAACAAGGAATACAGAGAGAGTGGTAATCCCTATGCGGTATCTGTTTCCCACAAGAAATACAATTATTCACTTTCTGACATCCGGAATTAACTGAGGCAAGAAAAAACAAAAATATTCCCCAACGGGGTACTTAGCCCAAC